>NC_092412.1:36649082-36956587 GCF_040894005.1 Engystomops pustulosus
CTGTAAAGATATTTATGCAGTGAATGTGTCAGGCTTATGGGGTACTGAACCCCCTGGACCACCACGGACAATTACACTAGCCAACACCTGGGACCGGAGTCTAAGTGGCACCTGGTTTTCACCAGAGCCAGCCAGAGCCAGTCAGGAGTTAGTGGCTGTGTAAAAAACACTTTAGGCATAGATTTTACCTGTGGGCGCTGTTTCTTAAAGGGGTTGGGACAAGTTTTAATTTAATGTTTTAAAGTTTTAATGTCCTCTTTCGGTTAATAATTATGGTTTGTGTAAGAAAAAGTTATACAATTTTCCAATATACTTTCTGTGTCAATGGCTCACGCTTTTCTAGATCTCTGCTTGTTGTCACACTACAGGAAGCTTCATTGTTTACTTCCAGTGGATAGAAATCTGTCCATGGTCATGCGAGTACACGGGCCGTCATTACGGAGAGTAAGGCCCCTTTCACACTAATGTGTTCTGCTCCTGTTTTTGACGTACAGAACCGGCATTGCACTCTGTCCCATTGTATTCAATTGGTGTTGTCAGACTGGTGCAACATCCCCCACCGGGGCCTAGCCTTTTCTTGGGGCCTGGAGACAGCCTGGGCCCGCAGTACCTGAGTGTTTGGCGGTTGCGGCCTAAGCACGCTTGTGTCACGGTGCTTGGTATGGGGAACCGGAGGGCTGTCCTACAGCCTGGCTGTTAGGATAGGGTACACAAAAGACAGGGGATAGTGTGCCCTGAGCTTGCCCCAACCTCTGTCCCTTCCTATAGCCCCCCCACGCTAAACCGTGGGGCGACTACTTGAAGACTCGAAATACTCTGGGTAAGTGTGGGAAGGGCAACACAAACAGACTGACAAACATAAAACATAAAAGAATCGTAAACAAGCCGGAGTCACAACTAGAGGGTACGTCAAAAGCAGAATCAGTAAGCAAAGAGTCAAAGTCCAAAACTAGCCGAGTTAGCAACAATATAGATACAGATACCGAGCAATACAAACTAGCAGCAACCAGGTGGAGAAAGGGATTTTCAAACACTGGCACTGGAGACTAGTGAAGCTGCAATTTATGCAGCCAGAACTCCACCTCCAGAATCTGATAGGAGCTGGACAGTTCCTGGGAATTAACCCCTCATGGTGCAGAACAACCAGGCACCAAGCAGAGGTTCAAAGTCCCAGCCCCTCCTAGACAGCGCGAGATCTTAGCAGCCGCTGCCCAGGACGAGAGGTGGAGTTTGCGCGGATACGCGCCGGGGTACGGAGAACGCTGCTGGCACCACCAGAAGAACCAGAAGTCCCAGCAATCTCCCTAGCGAACCTGACAGTACCCCCCCCCCTGACGGGGGGCCTTCGGACCCCTAGATCTTAAAGATGGCTTCTGAGGGTTGGCCTGATGGAATGACCTGAGTAACCGTGGAGCATGAACATCTCTAGCCGGAACCCAGGACCTATCCTCAGGACCAAAACCCTTCCAATGGACCAGGTACTGCAGGGAGTTACCTACCCATCTGGAATTCACCACTTTTTCCACTTCAAATTCCAGATTCCCCTCCACAATAGATGGAGAAGGAGGGTCAGGAAGAGGCAAAACAGGCTCAACATAGCGCTTCAAAAGACTCTTATGGAAGGTGTTATGGACCCGCCACCCTGCTGGAAGTGTAATCTTAAAGGAAACCGGGTTAACCATATGAGTAACAACAAACGGACCCACAAACCTGGGCGCAAACTTCAAAGAGGGGACCTTCAATTTAAGGTTTTTCGTGGATAACCACACTTTATCCCCCACCACAAACGTATCAGAGTTAGTGCGCCTTCTTTCAGTCTGTTGGACCATAGAATTTTGTGCCCTCCGAATACTCTCCCGAACTTGTGACCAGAGCGAGCGCAACTTGGATGCAATAGCTTCCGCTCGAGGAATATTAGAGACAGGCACAGATGAAAAAGAGAAACGAGGATGAAAACCATAATTGCAGAAAAACGGAGATACCTGTGTGGACGAACTACAGTGGTTATTAATAGCAAATTCTGCCAACGGAAGGAATTTCACCCACTGGTCCTGACTGTCCGAGACAAAGAGTCGCAGATATTGAATCATCTCCTGATTCATTCTCTCGGACTGACCATTAGACTCAGGATGAAACGCCGACGAGAACGACAGATTAACTTCCAGTCTAGAACAAAATGCTCGCCAAAATCTGGAAACAAATTGTACGCCCCTATCTGACACAATATCATCTGGTATACCATGGAGGCGTACAATATTCTGTATAAATAATTCAGCTAATTCTTCAGCTGAAGGTAACTTTTTTAATGGAACAAAGTGTCCCATCTTAGAGAAACGGTCCACTACCACCCAAATCACTGTATAGCCTTGGGATGCTGGCAGATCAGTGACAAAGTCCATAGACACTTTAGACCAGGGCCTTTTGGGAACTGGAAGCGGAAGAAGAGGCCCCTCAGGACGTCTCCTGGGAGTCTTTCCTCGCGCACAGACCTGACAGGCTTGGACAAATACGTGCACATCCTTAGTCATGTGAGGCCACCAGTAACTTCTCTTTAAGAGATCCAAGGTACTCCGCATTCCCGGATGACCTGCCAACACCGAGCAATGCGTCTCCTCCAACACTCTCAAACGACAAGAAGGAGGAACAAATAATTTGCCTTCCGGAAGGTCTTTAGGTGCAGATCTTTGTCCTGCTAAAATTTGAGAGGAGAGGTGGGAGGAGACAGCTGCCAGCACAACCCCTGGAGACAAAATATTACTGTCAGTAGCCTCTGGAAGCTCAGGAGTCCCGAAGCTACGGGACAAGGCATCAGCCTTCACATTTTTTGACCCAGGTCGGTAGGTGACCACAAAATTGAAGCGAGAGAAAAACAAAGCCCACCTAGCCTGACGTGAGTTCAAGCGTTTAGCCGTATCCAAATATACTAAGTTCTTATGATCTGTGAGCACAGTTATCGGATGAAGAGCTCCTTCCAAAAAGTGTCGCCAGACTTCAAATGCCCACTTAATGGCAAGGAGCTCTCGATTACCAATATCATAATTCCTCTCACAGGAGGAAAACTTTCTAGAGAAATATGCACAGGGCCTAAGTCTGGTGAGAGTGGAGGACCCCTGAGACAACACTGCACCTACTCCTACCTCGGAGGCATCAACCTCCACAACAAACGGTAGAGAGAGGTCAGGTTGAACCAAAACTGGGGCTGACGAGAATGCCGCTTTTAAAGTTTCAAACGCTGAGCAAGCGGCAGGGGACCAGTTGTTTGGATCAGCACCCTTACGGGTTAGATCCGTGAGGGGTTTGGCGATCACAGAAAAGTTCTTTATAAAGTTCCGATAATAGTTAGCGAAACCTAAAAAACGTTGTAGGGCCTTAAGATTGGTAGGCCGAACCCAGTCCGTGAGCGCCTGAACCTTACTCGGATCCATCTGAACATCAGAGGGAGTCACAACATAACCTAAGAAGGAAACCTTCTGGACGCAAAAAACACACTTTTCCAGCTTAGCGAAGAGGTGGTTTTTGCGCAACCTGGTAAGTACTTGGCGGAGATGTTGCTGGTGAGAAACCATATCAGGAGAGAAAATCAAAATATCGTCTAGATACACCACCATAAACACACCGATGTAATCATGAAAAATGGAGTTCATAAACCCTTGAAAAACCGCTGGGGCATTACTCAAACCAAAGGGCATAACCAGGTATTCAAAGTGCCCCAAAGGTGTATTAAATGCGGTTTTCCGCTCATCCCCTTCTCGGACCCGAATCAGGTTATAAGCCCCTCTGAGATCTAATTTAGAGAAAACTTGGGCCCCAGAAACCTGATTTAAGAGATCCGGGATCAAGGGGAGAGGACCTGAGTTTTTTACCGTTATCTTATTTAATTCTCGATAATCAATACACGGCCGTAAACCACCATCTTTTTTCTCAACAAAAAAGAACCCGGCCCCAGTGGGCGACTCAGAGGGACGGATATGTCCGATTGCCAAACTCTCATCAATATAACTCTTCAGTGCCTCCCGTTCAGGTACTGACAGGTTATATATACGACCCTTTGGCAATCTAGCATCAGGAAGAAGGTCAATTTTACAATCAAACTCCCTGTGAGGAGGAAGTACTTGGGACAAGGGTTTTGAAAACACATCAGAGTAATCAGAGAGAAAACCTGGAAAACTCTGATCTTCCGTCACTACTGTACATAAGGAAACTCTGGTCAGGTGCTCCTTACAGAGAGGACCCCAATGAACCAGCTCCAGAGTTTCCCAATTAATTACCGGATTATGGATCCGGAGCCAGGGTAGACCAAGAATGACATTTTCAGACAAGTTTTCCATAACTAGAAAAGAACACCATTCTTCATGCATAGCTCCTACCATAAGCTTTATCTGCGGGGTTCGGAATTTGATCAACCCTGCCTGTAGAGGGGTCAAATCCGCACCCGACATCTGGATAGGAGTGGACAATGGAATCAATGACATGCAAAACTGAGAGACAAAATTATAATCGATTAAATTAGTCGCAGCACCTGAATCCAAAAAGGCGCAACCAGTGCAGGAAACAGACTGAAACTTAACCGTACAAGGTAAATACATTCTAGACACAATAGGGAGTACCTGAGCTCCTAAGCAGTCCCCCCGACTACTGCTTAGGAGCGGAAGTTTTTCCTGCTGCTGCCTCTTGGAACAGGTGTTGATCTGATGATCAGGACTTCCACAGTAGAAACAAAGATGGCGTCTTATTCGATGTTGCTTCCGCTGTGCAGGAGAGATGCTATCCAGCTCCATGGATTCCAATTCTGGACTACCTGGAGACAGACTGGCCGCTGGCTGACAGTCAGAGGACACCCGAGGTGATCGCCTGGATCTTAGGCGACGATCAACTCGGATGACCAGAGTCATAGCATCATCTAATGTCTGAGGCTCGGCATAAGCTAAGACTAAGTCCTGTACTCGGTCTGACAGTCCGGACATAAATTGGTCTTTTAGGGCGCAGTCATTCCATTGCGAGTCAGTCACATACTGTCTGAACTGGGCACAATAATCTTCTGCGGTCCGTTTTCCCTGACACAGAGATCTAAGGTGGGAAACTGCAAGTGCTCGGCGGTCAGGTTCGTCATAAATCTGGCCTAAAGCAGAAAAAAAAGCGTCAAGAGAAGAACGGGATGGAGAGTCAGGTGGGAGAGAAAAGGCCCAATTTTGCGGATCCCCACGTAACAGGGAAATTACCACGCCCACCCTTTGAATCTCCGTGCCCGATGAACGAGGACGTAAAGAAAAATAAAGTTTACAGCCCTCCCGAAATGAAAAAAATTTCTTACAGTCACCAAAAAACACGTCAGGGAGAGGAACCTTAGGTTCCGGCATGGGTGGCAGTGGGTCCTGTGGTGATGTCTGCCGTGGAACCTGCATAGATTCTTGAATTTGGAGACGGGAAGCTAGATCCTGAACAAAGTGAGTTAGGGTCTGGACCTGAGTGACCACAGCTGACAAAGGCTCCATGGGAGGAGAGAATGTAGCAGGTCAGATACAGGATGCAGACCTATGTATGGGCCAGTGTTTCTGTTAGGATAGGGTACACAAAAGACAGGGGATAGTGTGCCCTGAGCTTGCCCCAACCTCTGTCCCTTCCTATAGCCCCCCCACGCTAAACCGTGGGGCGACTACTTGAAGACTCGAAATACTCTGGGTAAGTGTGGGAAGGGCAACACAAACAGACTGACAAACATAAAACATAAAAGAATCGTAAACAAGCCGGAGTCACAACTAAAGGGTACGTCAAAAGCAGAATCAGGAAGCAAAGAGTCAAAGTCCAAAACTAGCCGAGTTAGCAACAATATAGATACAGATACCGAGCAATACAAACTAGCAGCAACCAGGTGGAGAAAGGGATTTTCAAACACTGGCACTGGAGACTAGTGAAGCTGCAATTTATGCAGCCAGAACTCCACCTCCAGAATCTGATAGGAGCTGGACAGTTCCTGGGAATTAACCCCTCATGGTGCAGAACAACCAGGCACCAAGCAGAGGTTCAAAGTCCCAGCCCCTCCTAGACAGCGCGAGATCTTAGCAGCCGCTGCCCAGGACGAGAGGTGGAGTTTGCGCGGATACGCGCCGGGGTACGGAGAACGCTGCTGGCACCACCAGAAGAACCAGAAGTCCCAGCAATCTCCCTAGCGAACCTGACACTGGCAGGTCTCCAGCAGGGTGGTGTTTGCAAGAAATGATGAGGGAGAGGCTGCTATAGCGGATCTCCCTGGGGCAACCCTTTGGTGTCTAGAGTATTAGTCTCTGTGTGGTGGACAGGGTGCCCGTGATGGTGACAGCCGGAGTAGCAGGGACCAGACGGAGGCAGAGGTTGAACAGAAACACTTACAGTTCTTTATTGGAACCGACAGGAACTTCAGCAACGTGCCTTTAACAGAGTGATGGAGTACTGAGATGCTTTTGGAGGAAGCCACAGGAGGGATTCTCACCAGCCTGGATGCAGGGGCAGGCTGGGAGGTAGCTGTGTCCTAATAGGAAGCTTCAGCTCGTCCTGGAGTGCTTCAGGTATCACCCTGGAAGGTAGGATGATACCCCTTTCCTCACTATACTAGCTAATATATCAGCTCCACTCTTCAGAGACAGGGGCTAAGCTCTTCCTGCTCTTATCTGGTATGCTGGCTGACTAGATCTCTAGCTGGTGTCCTGCAGACCCTAAGGTCTGACCAGGACTGGTCTCTTCTACCTTCTGGGAGAGACTGCTCTCCTCTCTCTCCTGAGAGAGACTCCTCCAGAACATTCCTGGCCAGGGGTTTTATTATCTCCCCTTGGTCAGGTGGTGGCTGCTCCTCCAATCACATCTCAGCTTACAGAGGACAGGATATAATACAAGACATTGGATGATAGGTTTATACACATCTTGCATCATACACAAAGTTAACTTTTGCCTTGCCAGGCAGGATTAACCACTGCAATGTCCCCTGCGTGATGTGATGACATACTGTGGGGCTTATTCGCAAGCACTCCTTCGCCATTGCATCGGCGAGGGTGTTGCATACCCCCGGGGCAATTGAAAGAGCCGCCCTCGGCTCGACTACAGATGGTTTGGGGGCGCAGAGGTGGATAGGGGCACTTCTGGGAAGTGCAGGCTATGTGAGGTGTAGGGACAAACCGCCCATGGTCCTGGAGACAGGCACCTGGGTTGGTGTCGGACTAAGACACATATATGTAGATGCGAAGTAAGACAGTTGGTCGCTAACGCCATTAAACCGAACTGTACAGTAGGAAAAGTGTGGTGTCATGTCCTGTAATCCACTCCTTGCACCAAGGCCTGTATATTTGTTATGTAAACACTTCTTCCCTGGCGACAAATATATAATGTGTATATCTGCATTGCATTAGCATATGCGATACGAGTACCTCCTGACTGACATCCTTACCCATAGTATGAGTGGCATCCAGGTGCTAGCTCTGTAACACCCCCGGTCCCCGAAGGACCCGCAGTTTACGGACTACCCCCATGTGCAAACCTCGGTTTGGGGATAAGGTAGCGGTCAGTGTTTCACAAAAAGACGGTCCGACACAGCCACACTACAACCTGTAAAGCCTATGAAAGGGTTAATGCAGACTACTGGCATATATCTTGACAGTGTGCAAACAGTAGGTAAATTCACATTGGCTTAGGAGCCCAATGGGTACACATCTTGAACGTTACAAACGTTACAGAGGTAGGCTATTCAGGGTAGCAGCATAAAAGGTCTCTTTACCTGAAAAGGAAAAGGCATAAAGAGTGCAAGCAGAATGTCCATACCTAAAAGGAAGGCATTAAGTGCAATATAAAAATAAGTCAGTAGCAATAGCAACTTTTCCTTGGAGTTGGCAAAAGTCTCACAGAAGGTCTTTAATGACAAAGTCCATCTTCTGGGCACAGCCCTTGAGGTGGGGAAAAGTGCAAGAAAGATGCAAAGGGTCTCCTCTTTGTGTAGAGGGACAGAGTCCTTTGAAGAAATCTCTGCTGGGGCAGAGGAAGGGTGCTATCATAGCACATGACAGTGGAAAATCTCTTGACTGAGATAAATAAGGGTAAGAGTCTCAGGAAAGTCTCTGGCTCTATAGGGTCAATGGAAATAAATATACAATATGTACACAGTACCTGAAGAAGGCTTTCAGCCCATCAGGGGTTACTCGGCATCGCTGGGTTCAGCAGAGACAGGATCCAGCTCCAGCAGGGAATCCTGTACATCCTCAGCGGGAGTAGGTTCCGGCTGGGGACACCCGGTGGCAGTAGCGGGTACTGCAGGTGCAGCAACATCCTCCAGACCTTCAGGGGGAGGAGCGCTGTCGCCCGGGATGTCGGCTGTTCCAGCCGGGGGCTCAACTGAGCCAGGGACCACAGAGGGGTCCATCAGTACATAAATAGGGGCCTGCGGCAGCGCCGTGGCTCCCTCTAGCTCCGGTTCTTCTGGGGCCGGGTCATCAACCCATTGGTAACCGGCAAGTGGAGAAGTAGACCTCGTCGGAACCTCCGGACAAGGTTCCGTAGCCTGGATGTCTTCTCCCACAGAAGAACTATGGGACCTGGCAAGGCTCCCGGCAGGGGAGACAGTGGGGGTGGCGCCCTGGATCATGCCCGGCCCATGGATGGCAATGGGACCCGTACTCACGATTACCGTGGACGGAGCATTCACGTGGGTCACCGCCTGGGGACTCGCAGCCGAGGAAGAGGAGGTGTTCGGGGATTCCGGCCACTCGTCGTCCTCATATAGCTCATCATACGGTGGGTAGCGGTCCTCATCGGAGTCGGGCATCCGGATCACACCAGCCGCCCATGGTCCTCGGGGGCCCTCCTGCAGGGAGAACTCATTACACTCTCCTGGCTTCAGGTTGTGCAGGCTCTCCGGCAAGTCAGGCCTCTTAACAGACCGGCGGGGAATAAATACCTCCCGTCCGGTGTAGTCTTGGGTGGCGAAGCCATAGCCGCGTTGTTTGTCAAAGAACCGGACCATGCCGGTGGTGCGGTTCTTTTCCACCCAGGCTCCAGCTGCAGACCGGCCGGCCATGTAACGCTGGGCCTCCTTCTCGCGGCGTCGCTGTTCTGAGACCGCGTCTTGGAGTCTCTGGCGGACGGCCTCACCTCGGCCTCGAGGCTTCGGAGGTGCCGGTGCTGGGGCTCGTGGCTCCGGTGCAGGCTTGGATCTCCGTGTTGGTCGGGCAGGAGCAGCCGGAGGATCAGGAACCGTCTCAGCAGGGCTAGCAGGCCGAACAGCAGTGACAGTAGGCCTCGTAGCAGGTGGCACAGCAGCAGTAGGCCCAGGCGCTGGCTCGACAGGAGTCGGGGCCTCCCCACGTGGCGCCTCCACGTGGGCCCGCGGTACCGGCATGGTAACCGGGAGAGGCACGAGGAACCGCCCGGGATGTAGTTGGTACTCCGTCACTGTCTGGACATACCTCCTGGTGACGAAGGCTCGGGTCAGTCCTCGATGCAGCCGGTGCCCAGCAAAGGGCCTCCGGACCGGCTGCGCAGAGACCACAACCATGGTCTCTAAGACCTCGTAAAACTCTGGACGCTCCACAGGAGGGAATGGCGGAGGACCCCACATGGTGTTGACCTCACAGTTCAAGATCCGCATGAGTTCTGGCGTTTTGTTGAGACGGGGCAGGAAGTCCGCGTCGCGCCAGAGGGAGGAGTCCAAGTCCTTCCCGCCAAGAGCTGTGGCGGGCTCTAATTTTTCCTGCGCCACAGGAGGCGGGGTTCGCGCCCTTCGCGCGTGGGTGGAGCTTGGTGTGTCGTCTGGGTTTCCCGCCAGTGAAGATTTTGGCGGGCTGGAATTACTTGCTGCGCCACAGTTTCTGAGGTAAAATCTTTAGGCGCGGCAGCGCTGGATGTAGCAGAGCTGGTACAGTTCGTGCAGGGATTAACCTCTTGAGTGCTGGAGCGGCGCTCGACAGCACGTGGCAGCATTAACACAGTTCAATCCAGAAACACACAATCACTTGGGCCTAAACCCGAATGGCAGCAGGGTTAGGCAGCACAGTCTTTAATAAAGGAAAGTCTTTAATGCCGTAATAAGGCACAGAAGTATCAATCCTGTTCGTGACGCCACTTGCAACATCCCCCACCGGGGCCTAGCCTTTTCTTGGGGCCTGGAGACAGCCTGGGCCCGCAGTACCTGAGTGTTTGGCGGTTGCGGCCTAAGCACGCTTGTGTCACGGTGCTTGGTATGGGGAACCGGAGGGCTGTCCTACAGCCTGGCAGGTCTCCAGCAGGGTGGTGTTGGCAAGAAATGATGAGGGAGAGGCTGCTATAGCGGATCTCCCTGGGGCAACCCTTTGGTGTCTAGAGTATTAGTCTCTGTGTGGTGGACAGGGTGCCCGTGATGGTGACAGCCGGAGTAGCAGGGACCAGACGGAGGCAGAGGTTGAACAGAAACACTTACAGTTCTTTATTGGAACCGACAGGAACTTCAGCAACGTGCCTTTAACAGAGTGATGGAGTACTGAGATGCTTTTGGAGGAAGCCACAGGAGGGATTCTCACCAGCCTGGATGCAGGGGCAGGCTGGGAGGTAGCTGTGTCCTAATAGGAAGCTTCAGCTCGTCCTGGAGTGCTTCAGGTATCACCCTGGAAGGTAGGATGATACCCCTTTCCTCACTATACTAGCTAATCTATCAGCTCCACTCTTCAGAGACAGGGGCTAAGCTCTTCCTGCTCTTATCTGGTATGCTGGCTGACTAGATCTCTAGCTGGTGTCCTGCAGACCCTAAGGTCTGACCAGGACTGGTCTCTTCTCCCTTCTGGGAGAGACTGCTCTCCTCTCTCTCCTGAGAGAGACTCCTCCAGAACATTCCTGGCCAGGGGTTTTATTATCTCCCCTTGGTCAGGTGGTGGCTGCTCCTCCAATCACATCTCAGCTTACAGAGGACAGGATATAATACAAGACATTGGATGATAGGTTTATACACATCTTGCATCATACACAAAGTTAACTTTTGCCTTGCCAGGCAGGATTAACCACTGCAATGTCCCCTGTGTGATGTGATGACATACTGTGGGGCTTATTCGCAAGCACTCCTTCGCCATTGCATCGGCGAGGGTGTTGCACTGGCATTTTCTTTCACGCCTCAGAATGGCTCAAAAGGGAAGGCTCCTAAACTACAACCAGGCATATAGATGGAGGTGTTTGGATTGTAGATATGATTATCAGTGGCGTAACTAGAAGCTGATGGGCCCCAGTGCAAAGTCTGTGCCAGGCCCCCGACTATAATGTATGGTTTATAGTAATAGTCTTCTCATATGGGAAAGTGACACCATATGGGTCCCCCTCAGTGTTTGCAGAGGTTATATTTGTTAAGAAGTGAGGGGGGAGCCGGAAGGGTAGAGGAAAGGCGTAGGAGGAAGTGTGAGATCTACGGAACATGGTTACGGTAGTTCAAGAAGGGGGTGGGGAACCGACGGGGGAGTGTGTAAAAAATGACCATAGACAGATCTCCATCCACTGGAAGTAAACATAGAAGTTTTCTATAGCAGCACAACAAGCAGAGATCTAGAAAAACACAAGTAATTGATATATAAAGTATATTGGAAAATTGTATAAATTTTCCTTACCCAAACCATATCAATTATTTGCTGAAAGTGGACAACCCCTTTAATCTCCTATCCACAGATTTGGATAGGATGCTGATCAGTGCGGGTTCCGACCTTTAGGACTGTCACCAATCATAAGAACAGGGGCCCTTGTCTGAGTGTAACCATAAGTCAAAACATGCACCTTGTATTCAGCTGGAGATGGGGGGCGATGCTGCCTCCAGCAGGTCATACTAGAGCACTGCTTCTCCATCCAGGTGGGGGAATGAGTCTCCTGCTATGATCAGACAGCCTGTTATTTTCTATCCTATGCATGCACCTTTAAACATCCAATAAACTTGTCAAAAGAAGTTATTGGTATAACCTGATTAGATATTGCTATCCCAGAGTATCACAGAAGAAAAAGAACACCTAAAATGTTTTCTTTACTAATATATATCACAATATTCACATTAAAATCCGTCACTTACTCTTAGATCCAGGCACTGTTAATGTGTTGATCTTTTTATATTTGTCAGCTGTGGACTCGTTCCTCCTAAGATCAAATGTTAGAATTATGTTAATGCATCTTAAGGGCTCTCTGGGATGTTACCAGAGCCCCTTCATGATTTAGCTTCACAGGCCTTTACACTGTCTAACCCTTCCCATTACGCCTTCAGAACTTCCCCCTCCCTCTGCCTGCTGTAGTTGCACACAGTGAAAGGGGGAAATACACTTCACAGTATAACAGCCTGTGAAGCTACAGCATGGAGGGGCTCTGATAACACCCCCAGGAGCCCTTCTGGTTTATTAGCTTGATATTAAGAGTTGGTTTTACAATGAAGGACGCCATGGATAACAATATATAAGAAGATTACCACTGTCACGTTGTCTGTATATATGAGTAAGTGTCCCTGGTTTATCATGATGAATTTTAGATGGTAACATGTAGATGACACAAGCATATAAAATGTGTGTTTGTATTGCACAGATGTCCCACAACATGAATCACAAGTGTGTAATTGGTCTTGTGAGGACCCCCCTATACTATTCTATGCGTTTCGTCCCTACTCTAGGCTCCTCAGTAGTATTCGATGAAACATTGCACAACAGAGAGCAGTGTAGTAAGGGGTTACTTCCATATTTTAAGACATTTGTGGTGTTTTTTCGTCAATTGATCATTATAGACAGAAGACACTTTGCGTGTGACAACTGTGTGTTGCTTTAAACATTACTATTTTAATATATTAGTAAAGGTTATGTTTTAGGTCTTCTTTTTCTTTAGTATCTGTCTATTATTATCCCATTGAACTTTTCCAAAAATGCTCTATGTAAATGCAGATTGTTTTTTTTCAGTCCTATACATAAAAGATGTTGGCAATGTGAGGGATACAGCACCATCTTGTGGTCTTGTTGTGGATTTACACAGTAATTTTGTGGTTAGCACATAAAATGTAGATTTAGCCATTACATTATGTATAATAAGCTTACATACATGATCTACACCTGTAAGGGCCACTTCACTTTTGTTTTCCTTTAAAATCTCTTTTTATCGAGTTTTATATTCACTTTTTTATCTGCAAAATCTGTTGCAAAATTCTTCTCCTATTGGAATCAATGTTAGGCACCAAAGTCACTTTGCTCAGCATCCGATATATCGGACGCAGAGCGCTAAGGGGTTAATCAGTCCTGATGTTTACATTTTGGTTGTCCTGGATACAACCATAACCTCCTATGGTCAGGCAATAGCTTTTCCTCTCAAGCAGAAGCATGCAGAGGGGCTACAAACTCTATAGAAAAGATAAGCTCTTGATCAGAGGAAGAGGTAGTCAGAGGTAGCAGAGCTGACTCTGTGTTTTATAGGTGAGGTAGCAGGGCTGAGTGTGTTGCTGTGTTTTATATGCATCTCTCTTTCTATGATGCTAGTAGAATGTTTAGAAACTAAATAAAAGTGTAGATAAACCTGTACCCTGAAAACCTAAGCACATTGTCAGCACACAGATTGTCATAGCAAAGAGGGATCATGAAGCATCTGCTCAGGTAGTGACCGCCTGCACTGCTGAATATTACACTATTATATTACACTGACCACCTAGACCGTGATAAAACGCAGTAAAATTGCAATGTAATGAGTCAAAAATATCTTTATTGTGTGAACATCACTAGAGGATTAAATATTAAAGACTTTGTTTCATGGGCAAACCCAGCCAACCATGTGTGCTGTTGAATTCACTGGGTCTCAATATGGGGTGCTTTGGATGTGAGGGCAGAGTAAATATTTGAGGCTGGAGATAAAGCAATCATACTCTAAAAATTCTCTTTTATATTCATAGAAAACGCTAAAAGATCTATTTGGTCACGTGACACGGTCACTAACGGCTCAGCGCGGGCGAGCAAGGGGAGGGCGCACACCGCGCATCACGTGACATCCGAGAAGAAGCTCCGCCCCCGATCACGTGCTGCGGCCTGCGGAGCTAGCCTGGAGCGGCGCGAAAGCGTTTATAGAGACTGTAAAATGGCCGACGGCGGATTGACGTGCGATAGCTGCCACCACAGCGCGGGTAAGATGGCGCTCACGGTGTGAAGAGTGACATGTATACTAATGGAAGGCGGGCGTAGTATAGAGAATGTGTGCGCCCGAGTAAACCAATCATATCAAAGCTTTCAACTTCCAGTCAGGGAATGAAGTGAGAGCAGCGCTGTGATTGGTGGGGGGTGTTCACAGGCTGAGGGCGCGCATAGTAAGTGCATGTGATATGTGCTACATATGTATGGTATATTCCCGGCCTACAGGAGGAGTTTAGACTACCCATTCATCTCTATAGCGCAGTACCTAGCTACTGCCAGTGACATGGAGCAGCACCGTGCATGTGTGACCCCCCCCCCCCCATTAATTGGGGTACAGCGGACCCCTAGTCCCATCATCCATTAGTCTCACCTCCGGTACTATCACCAATCCGCATGTTATCCTGTGTTGGGGTGATACTTTATGTTAATGGACAACCCCTTTAAAGCAAATCTACCATCAAAATCCATTATGATAAACCATGAACACTCATTGATCCAGGCAACGTGACTGCGGTAATATTCTTATTCTTATATTTGTTATCCATGGCCTCTTAAATCTAAGATCAACTTTTATAATTATGCTAATGAACCAAAAGGCTCCGGAGGTGTTTCCAGAGCCCCTCTGTGCTGCAGCTTCAGAAGTTGTTACCTGGTCCCCCTAAACAGTGTACCTGCATGTGAAGCTACAGCACAGAGCCTTTCTGGCTCATTAGCATAATTTAAAGGTACAATTTAGAAGGAGGTAGTTTATAATAAATATACAAAGATAACCACAGTCACTGTACCTGGATCTATGGGTAAGGGCCCCCTGATTTATCATTATGGATTTTGATACATAGTATATTTCCACTGGTGGAATAAAAGAATCTTTCATTTAACCCTGGAGTGCTGTTTCCACATCGAGGATTGTATCACGGATTTCGATGGTAGATTTCCTTTATCTCCCCTCCTCCCAAAAGTCAGAATATTTTCCATTTACAGAGCAGTATGAGGACTTGTTTTCTGCAAGGCAAATTGTACTGCCTTGCAGCGTCATTAAATATTTCAAACAACATAGTGCAGTGATGGCAAACCTTTTAGAGACCGAGTGCCCAAACTACAACAAAGACCCGCTTATTTATCGCAATGTGCCAACACAGAAATGTAATGTGTGATTTATACTCCCTTCTCTGTCACAGTTTTCATTGATACCAGCACCTGGGGACACCAATAAAGCAGAAAATAGTCCCTGGTGGAGCTGTCACTTTAAAATATCTCTGTGCACAGCAAGTCCTGGGCTGTCTGGGACTGCAAGAAGATACCTGGAGTCATCTCTGGTGATGGCCTGGGTGCCCACAGAAAGGGCTCTGAGTGCCACCTCTGGCACCAGTGCCATAGGTTAGCCATCACTGACATAGTGGGAAGATGGTAAAAAAAATGCAGTGAAATTAAAGACAAAAACCTATTTGTACCATTTTGTTATGAGCTTTTTTTTTATTATATATTTTTTCAAATGACACATGCCCTTCATTTGGGTCCGTAGGATCACAGAGATACCAAATCTATTATTATTTATTACTGTATGGTGTGATTCATTATAATTTAATATAGTTTCTGTACCTGGACTTAAAGGACATCCAGACTCTTACCTGTCATAAACAGTCACTCCTGACTATGGGTAGTGCATGGTATTGGACAAGCCCTTTAAAGGGAACCTGTCACCAGAGCACTCTTTTTTTCAAAGTTGACAGGTTCCAATAAAGACAGAAATGTTGTTCAACTTCGGGACAACCCCTTTACGGGTACTTTAAAGATGAAGCGGTTCATGAGCTGAGCCCTCTCTCCATACAGGCTTGGTGTCTGCTGTATACAAAGGGAAGAGAGCTGGACTTACGTTACCATTCTCTGTGTAACGGAAAAATAGTGAATGCAAGGGTTTCAGTGTTGCTCCCCCATTGATTCATTGTTGATAACCCACCCTATGGATAGGTCATTAGTACTGAAAATAGGAAAACCCGCATCTAAAGGTTTGTCATAAGAGAGAGGCATATCCCTGGCACAGCCTTTTTAAAGGGAACCTGTTGCCAGAGCACTCTATTCAAATATGACAGGTTACAATAGAGACAGAAAAGTCTGTATCACACATGTTTTTACATAAGTTTTACTAATATCCGCTTATAAAATGTACCTGGTTCCCTGCCAGCTCGCGCATCATAGTCCCTGGGACTGTGCCTTTCTTATTACAACCGGCGCCTGTCCGTTTGAATCCTTGATTCGCTCATCTCATTATTATTAACCCCACTCCCACATCCTCCCTCTATTCCCCCTCCCACCCATGATGTGGGCTTACCGCACAAGGAGACCTTGAGCTTTTCGCGGTGAGCCATGTAATTCGGACAGCCTCGCTGTCGTTGTAAATGCGCCGCTTCGTACGCTAGCTTTCTAGGCACTGAGGACATACGCAAACTGTGTAGTGAGTTTCATTATCTCCTCAGTGCCTAGAAAGCTGGCGTACGAAGTGACGCGTACGCAACGGCAGCGAAGCTGTCCGAATTATATGGCTCTGCATGTGACCCCACGTCAGTTGTGGTGCTGGTTTTGGACAAAAGCAGCTATGTTTTTCAACCACCACACAAACTCATTAACAGCACCCGATAAGAGTGGATCCTGCCAGAGGGGGCACACATCCGCATGTAAGCGTGCTTGGTTTACAATCCTTCATCCTGGTGGTAGATGTCTTTATCCCCAAATGCTAAGGTTCCAACAGTCAAGAGAACTGGACCACAGCAATTATGAGAACAGACTAAGGCCGGCGGCACACCTGGCGTTTTGAATCCGTTTTTGGGCTGCTTTTAAGCAGTCCGTTAAAAAACGCATCCGTTTTTGACCAGTTTTACCAATTATCTTAATTAAAACTGGTCAAAAATGTTTTTCAAAAACTGATGCGTTTTTTAACACATGCGTTTTTTATGGACTGCTTAAAAACGGACCAAAAACTGGTTCAAAGTGCCACGTGTGCCGCCGGCCTAAGGGTGATGCCACACGCTAGCGTTTTGATTCTGTTTTGTAACGGAATCAAAGCGCTCTGGGGCAACCCGTGGCCGATCGCATATGTTTCTATGCAAAAGCATGCGATCGGCAATCAGCGCCTGTGTTTTGTATTGTGTAAATGCGAGACACCGGGCACTGATTGCCGATCGCATGCGTTTGCATAGAAACGCATATGCGATCAGCTGCAGGCTGCCCCAGTGTGCTTTATTCCGTTACAAACGGAAACAAAATGCTAAGGTGTGACATCACCCTTAGGCCGGCGGCACATGTGGCATTTTGAACCTGGTTTTAATTAAGATTATTGGGTAAACCGGGCAAAAACGGATGCGTACTAAAAAACCGCATGTGTTTTTTGACGGACTGCTTATAAACGGGCCAAAAACTGGTTCAAAACGCCACGTGTGACCGCAGCCTTATGAGTGGACTGGCAGGCCGAGAATGTGTCTTTCCCCACTATTAATTTCAATCAGAGAAGCCAAATATTGCCATGTACAGCACTCGGCTCGCTCCATTGCTGATGTCATTGAATTGAATGAAGTGGCGGGACATAAGTAATAGAGGACCAATTTTTATGATAGTTGGGGGTCGCAGCTATAAGACCCTCCCTGAATAGGAAGTTATTCTCTATCCGGTGGATTGTGGAAAACTTCCTAAGTTGGTACAAAACCTCTATTCTGGAGAATAGCTCCCATCCCAGGCATGAGACTGTGGTGGCATTGGGGAGCACCTTCAGTGACCGACTGCTTCACCCCAAGTGTGAGAGGGAGCGTTATCGTAAGTCATTCCTCCCCGCTGCCATCAGGCTGTTCAACAAACAAGGCCCAAAAAGAAGTGACCTGCGCCCCCCACCTAACCAGTCCCTGCAGGGCCCATCCACAGACTGAACATCATACAGCCAATCATTGCTTTTTCTTGTCTTTTTATCCCTTTTTGTTCATTTATCCCTAATAATATTGTTCTATCATTGTTTGTACTGTATTCTCTCTGCTGCTGTAACGCTGTGAATTTCCCCACTGTGGGACTAATAAAGGATTATGTCCTCTTACAAGGGTTTACTAGCTCATCTTGTCATTACTAATTTACTATGTATGGACAGAACTGTAGAGGGATCTGCTGCAATTTGTTGAAATGAAGAAATCTGTTTTCTAGATTAGTATTTTGCCATAAACACACTGATAAGTATATAACATTTAATTTTTTTTTTTTTTTTAAAAGGCGACTGTGTAGAAACCCTGCCCTGTGGACACTGCCTGTGCGGAGTGTGCTCTTGTAGGATGGACTCATTAACAATCATGTGTCCTATGTGTGAGGTAAGAGCTGCATCTTACAACTTTCATTTTATTCCCTGCTCTTTCTATCCCGAAGAGTCCAGCGGGAGGTTTCTTTTTTATTATTACCGTATATACTCGAGTATAAGCCGAGTTTTTTAGCACAACTTTTGTGCTAAAAATTCAACACTCGGCTTATACTCGGGTATACAAAATAATAAACTTACTACTCACCATTCCGACGGCCTGGACAGCTCCTCTTTATCTTCATGCCGCAGGTCCGTGGGAGCTCCGTGGCCGCGCCTCTTCTGTCTTCATGCCAGCTCTGGGCCGCGACAGCTCTGTGCGCACGGCCCGTCCGGCACTCAACTGTGATGTCAGCCGCTGTTGACGTCACAGAGTGCGCCGGGCGGGCCGTGCGCACTGAGCTGTCGCGGCCCCGAGCCGGCATGAAGACTGAAGAGGCGCCGCCACGGAGCTGCGGCATGAAGATGGAGAGGAGCTGTCCGGGCCGTCGGAATGGTGAGTAGTAAGTTTATTATTTTTTTTACCGGCAACAGGGGGCTGGCAGGCATTAAAAACAAAGGGGCTGGCGGGCATTAAAAACAAAGGGGCTGGCAGGCTACATAGACAAAGGGGCTGGCAGGCTATATACTGAAGGGGGCTGTGACCAATGCATTTCCCACCCTCGGCTTATACTCGAGTCAATAGGTTTTTCCAGTTTTGGTGGTAAAACTAGGTACCTCAGCTTATACTCGAGTATATACGGTATGTGAGTTAGGACTATCCCATTCCCTAAAGGGAAGCTGTATTGAGGATTTAGGCACACGGGCCACTACCAACCTGTTACCTTGTAGGAGGATAGGATCACAATGAGATCCATTGTCAGACTGGATTTCCTACATCAGAATATCGAAGAACAAGATTGCGAGTCTGTTGCTGTCCTAACTCGTCAAGATAGAATTCTGTTAATCCCAAAATGAGCAATTTTTATAAATATATTAATTACTATATATATATATATATATATATATATATATATTTATCTTTCTTGGTCTGCTCAGCTTGTCTTGCTGCATATAATGCTCCTAGAGGGTAGGACATTTTGTAAAAAATCAGCTCAGCTCTTCCTGCTCTATAATATGCCTCCTGCAGACAGGACACTATGTACAATCTGCTCAGCACCTTCTGCTCTACAACATGCAGTCTGCAGATAGGACACTATGTACAATCTGCTCAGCTCCTACTGCTCTATAACATGCTACCTGCAGATAGGACACTATGTACAATATGCACAGCTCCTACTGCTCCATAACATGCTGCCTGAATCTGTTCCACTTCCTCTCCATTATAAAATGCTGTCTGAAAACAGAATTGTTTGTAATTTGACATCTACCATATGACATAATGTGACATAAAGGACATCTTCCACCAGGATAAAGGATAGTAATGCCCCCTCTGCCACGATCTGCTCTTATTTTAGCTTCTTATGCCTTGGTTTTTTTAAAAAAATTATGCAAATGATTAGATGATTGCTTGTTCAGGTCCCATGGTGGAAGAAATAAAAAAGTAAAAAAAAATGTTATTCAATAAAAAATAAATAAATAAAAATACCCATAAGCCCCATAACATCTAAAAAGACATATAATTCACAAAAAAGTCTAAATCATAACACGAACCCCACATGTATAGTATCACCGCGTCCTTAATAAAGCGTAGAATAAAAGTAAATAATTATGGAACCCACAATAAATAATTAATTCTGAAAATAGGGAAAACCGATATTCGATTTGTAAGCCGCGTGACATCAAAATAAATTATCCAGACATTTCAAAAATTATGAATATGTAAAGCAGACATAAGGGAAATGTTATTCAGTAAGTTATTTAGGTGGTAAATCTATTTGCCTGAAAACGCGATGATTCCGAATTTCAAAAATTAATTTTTTTTTCTAAAAATTCATAATTTTTTCATTTTTTGGGAAATAAACGCAAAACTTATCAGCCAAAATTTACCACTAAAATGAAGTACAACATTTGAGGAAAAAACAATCCTTAGAATCGCTTTGATAAGTAACAGTGTTGAAAAGTTGTAACCATATAAAGTTATAACCCTTAAGGGGTTAAAGGAAATCTACTATCAAAATCCATCATGATAAACCAGGGACACTTTCCAACAGATCCAGGCACTGTGACTGGTAATCTTCTTATATTTGATATCCATGGTCTCCTTCTTCTTTAATAAACTTTTAAAATTATGCAAATGAGCCAAAACAGCTATGGGCGTGTTATCAGAGCCCCTCTGTGTTGTAGATTCATTCAGAATGTATCAGCCTGTGAGCACTTTGAGTATCAGTTTGGACATATAAGTCAGGAGTCTTAGTGCTAAATGATTAAAGGGGTGTTCCCATTTCAGAAAATTGTTATTATGATAAAAAAAAGTTATACAATTTTCTTATATACTTTTATATCAATTCTTTATGGTTTTCAAGATCTCTGCTTGCTGTCATTCTATAGAAAGCTTCTATGTTTGGAACTAGTGGAGATAAATCTGACCATGGTCACACAGGTGCACGGCTCGTTATATCACAAAGAGTAATCAGAGCAAGCAGAGATCTAAAAAAATAACTAAGGAATTGATACAGAAAGTATATTGGAAAATTATAGAACTATTTATCATAAAAAGAATGACATACATTTTCTGTAATGGGAATACCCCTTTAAGTCAGGCAGCTGATAATGTGTGTGAGGGCCAGCACAGACTAGTATATTTTTTGGCAGGACTTTTACTTAGTCCTGCATAGATAATTTTGTTTGTGTGTGTACATACAGCAAAGTGTTTGTGGCAAAGTGTTCAGCATTGGGCTGAGCTCTTTTTAATCCAGCTAATAAAAGTTATAATTTATTGGTGTATTTAAAGGGAGACTTGATTACACCCAAGTGTATTACCATATTTTTCGGACTATAAGGCGCACAAAAAATTCTTTGATTTTTCTCAGAAATCAAAGGTGCGCCTTATAGTCCAGTGCGCCTTATATATGAACCGTACTTACAGACAACAGCTGCCTTGTACTGTGCACAGGTCTGCCACCTGCTGGTCATTCATCCTTATAATCAGGTGCACCTTATAATCCGGTGCGCCTTATATATGAACCTAGACGTTTTAGCAGGCATTTATTGATGGTCAGACATTTAGGACAACATTGAATCATTCAGAGATCCTCACTCAACTCTTCTGGAGGGAGTTTGCTGCAGTGAAAGTAAAGGGACTGAATAATATTGCACACCCCACTTTTCATTTTATTATTTTTTTTTTTTTATATATATATACAAAAGTTTAAAATGTCAAATACATTTTGTTCCACTTCACAATTGTGTCCCAACCAATTCTGATTCTTCACCAAAAACATTACAATTTTATATCTTTATTTTTGAAACCTGAAATGTGGCAAAAGGCAGAAAAGTTCTACGGGGCTGAATACTTTTGAAAGGTACTGTACATATCCAACATCCAGAATGTGTTACTAAGGGGGAGATTCAAGCCTGAATCTAGTAGTAAGCTGTAATGTTTTGGGTTTTAAATTTACTAGCAGCCATTATTCAAAGTTATAAATACATGGTTTACTTGTCTGATTATGTCCTGATAGGAGGCTGAACCAGAAGATTGTGAAATCATTTGCAGTCCTGAAGACCTCTCCATCCAGAGTAGAAATCCTGCACAGTTATCGCCCATGTAAGTATTCACCAGCTTTCAAATAGTAAAAAACTTGAATTGAAGAAGCAAGGTGATATGAAGCCAAATGTAGATATGTTTTATTATATGGAGTGCATACAATGTGATATAACCTCGCACATGTGTCTGTAGCACTTTTATTTGTTTTCTTCCAAGGGAAAGAACTCCTGCATCTCCCATTCCCACTTTGGAGGAAAAAATTGTGACACTTTCTATGTCCTCAGGAGAAAGTTCTCCGTCTGCTTGCAGGTAAGTCCTGAATTATTAGTAACGTATATTATATTACACTTGCAGTGTACACTTACCGGCCACTTTATTAGGTACACCTGTCCAACTGCTCGTTAACACTTAATTTCTAATCATCCAATCACATGGCGCAACTCAGTGCATTTAGGCATGTAGACATGGTCAAGACCATCTCCTGCAGTTCAAACCGAGCATCAGTATGGGGAAGAAAGGGGATTTGATGCCTTTGAACGTGGCATGGTTGTTGGTGCCCGAAGGGCTGGTCTGAGTATTTCAGAAACTGCTGATCTACTGGGATTTTCACGCACAACCATCTCTAGGGTTTACAGAGAATGGTCCGAAAAAGAAAAAACATCCAGTGAGCGGCAGTTCTGTGGGCGGAAATGCCTTGTTTATGCCAGAGGTCAGGGGAGAATGGGCAGACTGGTTCGAGCTGATAGAAAGGCAACAGTGACTCAAATCGCCACCCGTTACAACCAAGGTAGGCAGAATAGCATCTCTGAACGCACAGTACGTCGAACTTTGAGGCAGATGGGCTACAGCAGCAGAAGACCACACCGGGTGCCACTCCTTTCGGCTAAGAACAGGAAACTGAGGCTACAATTTGCACAAGCTCATCGAAATTGGACAGTAGAAGATTGGAAAAACGTTGCCTGGTCTGATGAGTCTCGATTTCTGCTGCGACATTCGGATGGTAGGGTCAGAATTTGGCGTCAACAACATGAAAGCATGGATCCATCCTGCCTTGTATCAGGCTGGTGGTGTCATGGTGTGGGGAATATTTTCTTGGCACTCTTTGGGCCCCTTGGTACCAATTGAGCATCGTTGCAACGCCACAGCCTACCTGAGTATTGTTGCTGACCATGTCCATCCCTTTATGAGCACAATGTACCCTGTAACATCTGATGGCTACTTTCAGCAGGATAATGCGCCAGGTCATAAAGCTGGAATCATCTCAGACTGGTTTCTTGAACATGACAATGAGGTCACTGTACTCAAATGGCCTCCACAGTCACCAGATCTCAATCCAATAGAGCATCTTTGGGATGTGGTGGAACGGGAGATTCGCATCATGGATGTGCAGCCGACAAATCTGCGGCAACTGTGTGATGCCATCATGTCAATATGGACCAAAATCTCTGAGGAATGCTTCCAGCACCTTGTTGAATCTATGCCACGAAGAATTGAGGCAGTTCTGAAGGCAAAAGGGGGTCCAACCCGTTACTATCATGGTGTACCTAATAAAGTGGCTGGTGAGTGTATTTTTCACACTACAAGAAACACTGTTTAGTGTAAGAATGTCTTTGCTAAAATGTCCCTGTGTCTTATAGTCTGAATTCATGAGGTTCCAGCACTGCCAGACCCTCCATCATCCTGGAGATTGGGCAAAGCGCTGAAAATACACTTTACCCAATCTCCAGGATGACAGTGAGGAGGGTCTGGCAATGCTGCATCTTTGAACTCTAAGAGAACAGTGCCTGTGCATCGCCGCTTTCCCCCATTACCTGCTCATCCTAACAGTATGAACAGTATGACCTTAGAGTCCTTAAACCCCTTCCTGCTGCCGGTACCGGACTGTGGCAGGGGATGGTAGAAGAAGATTTGCTCATACTGTTGCTCGGACTAGGGGTGTGTGAGTGTTCGGGTTAATGGATGTAGCATAGCGTTGTGTGTGCAAGTTAATGGATAAAGCAGAGCTGTGTGTGTGTGGGTTAATAGATGCAGCAGATCTATGTGGGTGTGTGAAAGGATGTAGCAGAGCTGCTTTTGTGAATAAATGGTTGTGTGAGAAAATGGATATAGCAGAGCTGTGTATGCAAGTGAATGGATATAGCACAGCTCTGTGTGTGCGAGTGAATGGATGCAGCAGAGCTCTATGTGAGTGGATGTAGCAGTGCTTTGTGTGTGAATGCATGGATGTAGCAGAGCTGTTTTGTGAATTAATGGATGCAGCATTGCTGTGTGTGAGTTAATGGATGTAGCAGTGCTGTGTGTGTACGAGTCAATGAATGTTGCAGAGCTGTGTGTGTGTGAATGGAGGCAGCAGAACTGTGTGAGTTGATGTAGCAGAGCTGTTTGTGTGAGTAAATGGATGTAGCAGGGCTGTGTGTGTGAGTTAATGGATGCAGCATAACTCCTGAGTGAATGGATGTAGCAGAACTATAAGTAAATGGATGTAGCAAAGCATGTTGTCCTCATTTTCACTAAAGACAGGATGCAAAAGCCCATCACACCTGCTGTGCAAATATGTATTTCTGCTTTCTCTAAGCATTATTAGGTACACCTGTCCAACTGCTCGTTAACACTTAATTTCTAATCATCCAATCACATGGCGCAACTCAGTGCATTTAGGCATGTAGACATGGTCAAGACAATCTCCTGCAGTTCAAACCGAGCATCAGTATGGGGAAGAAAGGGGATTTGATGCCTTTGAACGTGGCATGGTTGTTGGTGCCCGAAGGGCTGGTCTGAGTATTTCAGAAACTGCTGATCTACTGGGATTTTCACGCACAACCATCTCTAGGGTTTACAGAGAATGGTCCGAAAAAGAAAAAACATCCAGTGAGCGGCAGTTCTGTGGGCGGAAATGCCTTGTTTATGCCAGAGGTCAGGGGAGAATGGGCAGACTGGTTCGAGCTGATAGAAAGGCAACAGTGACTCAAATCGCCACCCGTTACAACCAAGGTAGGCAGAATAGCATCTCTGAACGCACAGTACGTCGAACTTTGAGGCAGATGGGCTACAGCAGCAGAAGACCACACCGGGTGCCACTCCTTTCGGCTAAGAACAGGAAACTGAGGCTACAATTTGCACAAGCTCATCGAAATTGGACAGTAGAAGATTGGAAAAACGTTGCCTGGTCTGATGAGTCTCGATTTCTGCTGCGACATTCGGATGGTAGGGTCAGAATTTGGCGTCAACAACATGAAAGCATGGATCCATCCTGCCTTGTATCAGGCTGGTGGTGTCATGGTGTGGGGAATATTTTCTTGGCACTCTTTGGGCCCCTTGGTACCAATTGAGCATCGTTGCAACGCCACAGCCTACCTGAGTATTGTTGCTGACCATGTCCATCCCTTTATGACCACAATGTACCCAACATCTGATGGCTACTTTCAGCAGGATAATGCGCCATGTCATAAAGCTGGAATCATCTCAGACTGGTTTCTTGAACATGACAATGAGGTCACTGTACTCAAATGGCCTCCACAGTCACCAGATCTCAATCCAATAGAGCATCTTTGGGATGTGGTGGAACGGGAGATTCGCATCATGGATGTGCAGCCGACAAATCTGCGGCAACTGTGTGATGCCATCATGTCAATATGGACCAAAATCTCTGAGGAGCTTCCAGCACCTTGTTGAATCTATGCCACGAAGAATTGAGGCAGTTCTGAAGGCAAAAGGGGGTCCAACCCGTTACTATCATGGTGTACCTAATAAAGTGGCTGGTGAGTGTATTTTTCACACTACAAGAAACACTGTTTAGTGTAAGAATGTCTTTGCTAAAATGTCCCTGTGTCTTATAGTCTGAATTCATGAGGTTCCAGCACTGCCAGACCCTCCATCATCCTGGAGATTGGGCAAAGCGCTGAAAATACACTTTACCCAATCTCCAGGATGACAGTGAGGAGGGTCTGGCAATGCTGCATCTTTGAACTCTAAGAGAACAGTGCCTGTGCATCGCCGCTTTCCCCCATTACCTGCTCATCCTAACAGTATGAACAGTATGACCTTAGAGTCCTTAAACCCCTTCCTGCTGCCGGTACCGGACTGTGGCAGGGGATGGTAGAAGAAGATTTGCTCATACTGTTGCTCGGACTAGGGGTGTGTGAGTGTTCGGGTTAATGGATGTAGCATAGCGTTGTGTGTGCAAGTTAATGGATAAAGCAGAGCTGTGTGTGTGTGGGTTAATAGATGCAGCAGATCTATGTGGGTGTGTGAATGGATGTAGCAGAGCTGCTTTTGTGAATAAATGGTTGTGTGAGAAAATGGATATAGCAGAGCTGTGTATGCAAGTGAATGGATATAGCACAGCTCTGTGTGTGCGAGTGAATGGATGCAGCAGAGCTCTATGTGAGTGGATGTAGCAGTGCTTTGTGTGTGAATGCATGGATGTAGCAGAGCTGTTTTGTGAATTAATGGATGCAGCATTGCTGTGTGTGAGTTAATGGATGTAGCAGTGCTGTGTGTGTACGAGTCAATGAATGTTGCAGAGCTGTGTGTGTGTGAATGGAGGCAGCAGAACTGTGTGAGTTGATGTAGCAGAGCTGTTTGTGTGAGTAAATGGATGTAGCAGGGCTGTGTGTGTGAGTTAATGGATGCAGCATAACTCTGAGTGAATGGATGTAGCAGAACTATAAGTAAATGGATGTAGCAAAGCATGTTGTCCTCATTTTCACTAAAGACAGGATGCAAAAGCCCATCACACCTGCTGTGCAAATATGTATTTCTGCTTTCTCTAAGCATTTGCAATATAATTGTGTGTTGTAACTTACCTTGCATCCTGACAGAATCCTCTGTGTAGTTCTAGGGGTTGAGTTTTGGTTTGGATGCATCTCAAAAAACAACATGGGACATGTCTGTGCTGCAGACTGCTCAGTTTTCGGCCCAAACCTGAAACTCGGTTGCAATTAAAATATTTAAAGTATAGCACAATTTAATAAATAGTGCACATAACAACAAAAATGTGTAATGTACTTCAGCTTTCTGTCCTCTATCCTCTGACCTTCTGAATCGACGTCACTGACAGAATCCTTTTTGCACCCTGTTGCAGGATCTGGACTTATAATAGTGGTTTATGTCCTCCCTTTCTTTAAAGGTGTTGTCCCACGAACCAAGTTAGGCCCAATCCACAGAATAGGGCCTAACGGTGATTGCAGCGCTCGACCAATTTCCGTCGGCTCCTTTGAGATGTATGGAACAGAACGGTCATGCGAGATCATCTGCTCCATTAATCTTCGAGAGCGACTAGTGGTCCAACTTATGTACCTGGGACAGCATCGGACCCCTCGTTCTTGTGATATGTGGGGGTGTCATCACCAAGACCACCACCGATCAGCAAGTTAGGCCCCATTCATTTTTGCCGTTTCTCCGTTTTTGCCCCCACCCCTCCCTTCTTTAAAAATCTGTAACTTTTTAAAGAAATGTTTCAGTGTACAGAGCTTTATAAGGGCTTGTTTTCAGCGAAACAAATTGTACTGCTTAGTTTCCATGTCATCTACTGGTAAGCAGGGAATAATTTCCAAGTGCCGTGAACTTGATGCATCACTTTCTTGGGGGCGCTGTTTTTATGGTTTTCACTGTGCGCTTCAAATAACACCTTCCCTTTATCCTTTCAGTCGTGTGAAATTATGGGGCTGCCAAATTTATATAGGTTTTTATTACTTTTAAAAAAAAATTAAAACATTTTGTCCAAAAAAACCCTTCATTTTGCCATAAAATGACGCTAATAACTGGGGGTGGGAAGAGGGGTGTGATGACTTTTCCGTTGATACGATTTGTGGGACTGTGGAACCTTTTGGCCACTTTTTATTTACAATTTGTATGAGTTGCAAAATAACATGAAATAACTTTTTAGATTTTGATCGGGGACATGGTGACTGTGGGACATGGTGACACCTGACATGTTTATGATTTTTATATCAGTTCTAGCGGAACAGGGTGATTTGAACTTCTGGTCTATTTTTAGTTTTTTTTTACTAGGTTACCTTAACCATAAGTCTTCTAATGGATCATACCATATCCTGCTGTGATACAACGTAGCAGTATATGGCATTTGTGCACATCATCTGTTACAGTGGCTGTGATCATCGATTCCAATGATGTTATCAGGGAGCAATGATCACAACCAAGATGGGGCACACATACGCCCCAGGCTGTTCCATGCCATTGGCCCATGAGCCCTCTCCATACACCCCTTGCCATATGCCGACATAAGGATTATTGTTTCCTAAAGCAAAGCAGCAACTTACCAACTACATATGAGAAGCCAGTGCACTAGACCAGAGCTTTTTGGTGGGGTTTCCGCTTTGTAACTTGTTCAAAGATCTGTTTTGTGTTTTTTTTTGTCTTTTTAGTTTTCCATTGATGGAGTTGTGTGAGCGCTCTTTTGATATGGACAAAGAGATGGCAGTGGGATGCAAAAGTAAGTTACATTAATAAATTGTCCCCATGTTGGATAAAAACTTCAAAAAGAAAAGAATAAAAGTGTCTTTTTTTATTTAAATGAAACTGTGTATAATTTTATCTGTAGATGTTTAGTATTCCTATTAATTTTTAAAGGAAATCTACTATGAAAATCCATCAAGATGTACCAGGGACACTTGCTCATAGATCCAGGCAGTGTGACTGTAGTAATCTTCTTATATTTGTTATCCATGGCCTCCTTCCTTCTAAAAGCAACTTTTAAAACTATGCTAATGAGCCAGAACGACTTTTGGAGGGTGTAACCAGAGCCCCTACGAGTTGCAGCTTCACAGGCTCTTGCACTGTCCCCCTTCCTCTGGCTGCTGTAATCTCAAACAGTGGGAGGAGGGAAGTGCTCCTGCACGTTGTAACATCCCGTGAAGCTGCACCATGGAGGGGCTCTGGTAACACCCCAGCGGAGCTCTTATGGCCTGGAACTATGAGTAAGAGTCCCTGGTTTAT
The DNA here is from genome assembly GCF_040894005.1 of Engystomops pustulosus. Lineage (NCBI taxonomy): Eukaryota > Metazoa > Chordata > Amphibia > Anura > Leptodactylidae > Engystomops > Engystomops pustulosus. The sequence continues at coordinate 36,678,115 of NC_092412.1, forward strand.
CAAGTTTGATTTTGATGGTAGATACATGACCTTTTCCCCCAAAATGTTGCTATTGAAGAATAAAAAAACGTATCACGGACACAGTTGTAATGGTGTTGGTATGTAAGAAGTGATCTTTCCAAATACTGAAACAAGTAAACCTTCCAATCTTCTTTTAGGTGTTAGAGCTTTGAATCTTCTGCTATAGTATCACACATCTCCTGTGTCCACATGTCATTTCAGCTGCAGATGATCCATGATTTATGTTTTGCATGTAAATTAAAAGGCCCATGAAAAAAAGGTCTTGAATTTTAATTCCCTAGTGATGCTTACACAGTAAACATTTGTAGCGCCTTACTTTGCAATTTGACTCCCTTTTATTGCTGTTTTAGCTCCCATCACTCAGTGCTGGTCAGTGTAAGATTCCAGAGTGTGGAATTTCTAAGCAGACACTTCATGATCCCTCTGTACTATGAGATGCTTTGAGCTGACAATGTGCTTAGATTATCAGGGTACAGGTTTATCTACACTTTTATTTAGCTTCTGAACATTCACTAGTATCTGACACACAGAAAAAAGATGAGACAGATCAGAGTCATGAGATGGATTTAAGACACATTGGGGGTCATTTACTAAGGGCCCGAATCGCGGTTTTCTGATTTCCGATTTGCGCCGATTTTTCCCTGAATTGCCCCGGGATTTTGGCGCATCAGCGCCAGCATGCACGCGACGGAAATCAGGGGCATGGCCGTAAGAAAACCCGATGGATTCGGAAAAACCGCCACATTTTTTTTAAAAAAAGTAAATCTGCCCCAATGACTCACTCAGCTCTGCTACCTCACCATGCAGACGACCATATTTGGAGGCCGAGAACAAAGTACACAAATATCGTCTCACGCACAGCACACATTGGGGCATATTTACTTACTTACTTACGTGTGTTGTCCAACGAGGATTCAGGTCTGCCGGGATTAACTAAGATCCTGCATCCAATTTCCTGTTTGTGTCACTTCCCCCGCTGAGGGTCGCCGGAGTTCTTCTTCCCGGTTCATGTGAGTGCTGATCTTGCAACAAAATTAGCTTTTTAAATTCCGCGGTTTGTCCGAATCAGTCGGGTTGTCCGACGTCCCCTTCCCCCGATTTGTGTCACATGCAAGCCGGCGCGGATGCAACACAATCCGATCGCGTGCGCCAAAAACCCTGGGCTATTCGGCGCAAATCTGGAAAAATTTGGGAAACCCGACGAAAATGCCGCGTTCGGACCCTTAGTAACTGTGCCCATTGACTTCTATGGGATTGCAGTGAGGTGGTCAGCCCACTGTGACTGAGCATATTATAGAGCAGGACCTATTCCTGAGTCAGTGTCTTATTGACAGTAGTGAGGGGAGAGTGACCTAAATTATGCACCCGACTAGTTGCAATAGTTTTTTCTTTCTGTTACAGGCGAAGTCACACATCTGATAGATGAAAATGCCATTTCTAGTATTAGCAAGGTAAGTTTAATTGAGCGCATGTGGGGAATGCAGATTTTAAAATGTTGTCCCCTTTTTTTGTCACTTGATTTGTCAAAAAATATCCCAATTCTTTGCAAGCTTTATTAGAAATGAGTGGAAGTACAGAGGATAAGCCACATTGAATAACACTATGTACAGATTACTATGTTAGATTTGTATCCAACATACCCCTGATGCTGTGATCTCTGTTGTATTTACTTCTATTTATTGATCTCCTATCCTATCTAATCTCCTCTTTACTAAATGAATCCCACATAACCCATTTTATCCATTCTTTCCACAGACTACAATGTATTGTCATCCAGTGCTATTCCACCACTTGAACATGCTGTTTTTTTTGTTTTTATTTCAGGACTATCTTTATCTTGCGATTAATGAAGCATTGGTCATTGCGAACAGCACTCTTTACAAGTTGAATTCATCTTTGCAGGTAAAGAGCCATGTGAAACATTAGGTTGTTTTTTCTACTGCGAGTTTATTTGTGGCATTTCATATCTCTTACACACCAAATTCCATTGTTATCCCCAATTCTGTGGAGACCGATAACAACCTACTCAGTGGGGTTCCTACTGCTGGGACCCTTTACTGATCAGGAGAACGAGGGTCCTGTTCCGACTAAATGAATGATGCGGCACCAAACATCCTGCCGCTCTATTCAACACTATGGACGTGTCAGAAATTGCTGAGCACAGCACGCGGTGCTGTCCTTTCTCGTGATCGATGGGGGATCCATCAGGCGGGTCTCAACCAAACAGATTGTTATCCCTTATGCTGTGGATAGAGGATAACAATGAAGTTTGGGACCACCACATTATCGAGTGTTTTTTTTTTTTTTACGTATTCATGTCCTGGCCTCATGATAGGATAGAAATATGTTTTTGATGGTCATCCCACAGGTGTAATTTGCATTTTTTTCAGACATTGATGACCTACCTTATGGTTAGGTTAACAATATTTTTAAGCATAGACCACATTTAATCCCTTAATGACCGCCATATGTCGGTCATTCTACGGCAGTCATTAAGAGTACTTCTTCTAATGCAATGCCTTTTTATGGCGCCACATCAGAAGACGTTTGAGAGACCTATTATACTGCTGGTGCCGGCGCTGGGCTGTGTTATCACAGCCTTGCCCTGGCACTAAAACCCAGGATCAGAAAAGCGGGTGTTTAACCTCCGTAGACAAGCGACTGCAGAGGGAATCACTCATCAGCCACTCATAACCTACAAAGTTGTGGCACTTGGAAGGTGGTTTTGCAAAAAGTTTTTTTTTTCCCTGAAGTATTTTTTATTATGCAAAGTAAGGTCATTTATTAAAGAGAACCCGTCATGCAAAATAACCCCCCTAAACTAAATATATTTTCATAAACTGCCATTAGAGAGCATTGCCTCTATCCCTTTATTGTCCCTCTACATGCCTGTAAACCTAAGCAATGAGGTCCTAAAGCTGTATGCAAATGACCTGTGAAATGTCCAATGAAGCATTAGCATATTCAAGCTGTCCACTCTATTCATGAGTGGGAGGTACAGCCACACCCCCAGTGTATGACTGACAGCCTGTATAATGATGTGAGGCTGTATAATGATGTGCTTCCTGGTGCTGGTGGCCACGCCCCCTGCAGCCTGTGTGTGCATGTGTGTGTGTACAGCTCCAGGCAGCCATGTTACAGCAGAACATGTCAGATTCATGTGTAGCTGATGTCTGTGTCTCTCACCTGTATATTAGGAGGATGCAGCATGTCAGCAGATGCAGCACACACACTAGCCATGCTTTACTATACATTACACACAGACATGTGCAGGGGGAGGAGAGGGGAGGGGGAACAGGGGTGACATCACTGCCTCTGACCATGTGACCAGCCTCATTTACTTGATAAAAAATATGTGATTTTACAATGAATAATGTATGAAATAACTAGATAAAGGCTGGGATGGGATCCTTGTGAGCTGCTCCAACAGGTAGAGGTGACAGGACAAGTGACACAGACCTGATGACAGGTGTCCTTTAAATAATCCTATGAATTTGGTATTGCTGTATTGACACAGAGAAAAAAGTTATTATGTAATTTAGGTTCAACGATAAAGGCAGAACATTTTATTAACACCTTGCTGACCGTGGACGAACTATATCGTCCTCGCGCAGCAAGGGGTGTCATTACAGTCAACACCCGCCTGTCGCTGCCGCGGTTGGTGCTGACACCGATCGCGGCAGTTAATCTGTTAAGTGCCGCGGTCGGGTTCACTTACCATTAAATGCGACTTTGGTTTGCATGCATTTCATAAAACAACATGTGACTTGTCTGAGCTGCAGACTGCCTCCATGATTGTGCTCCTGTACAGCTTATCCCTCCCCCACTGATGTCAGGTTGACCAGGCTGTAACCTCTGAGAATAAGCAGGAGGTGGAGCTAGACAGGAGCACAAAGGTGGGGGCCAACACAGACAAGCCACATGTTGTTTTTTGAAATGCATCCAAACCAAAGTCCAGCCCCTGTGACTACCCCAAGATTTTTTCATGGAGCAAGAGTAAGTTATAACACACAATTATATAGTAATGCAAATGCTTAGAAAAGGCAGATGTGCACTGCAGGCTTCTTCAACCTGTCTTTAGTGAAAATGAGGTCCCTGGTGACAGGTTCCCTTTAAACTACCAATTAATAATAGTAAATAATTGATATAAACTAGAAATCTGGGTTCATTTACTATTGATTTATCATTTTATATTGAAATACAGTGGGTAGTGAAAGTATTCAGACCCTTTTAACATTTTCACTATTTGTTTCATTTCAGCCAATTTTTTTTGCTCATTAATGTACACTCTGCACCCCATCTTTTAAAACTGAAATATCACATGGTCTTAAGTATTCAGCCTCTTTGCTCAGTATTCAGTAGAAGTGGCTTTGAGCTCGTACAGGCAGGAGTCTTCTTGATGCAACATGGATTTGCAACTGGATTTGGGGATCCTCTGCCTCTTCCTTGCAGATCCTCTCCAGTTCCCTCAGGTTGGATGGTGAATGTTGGTGGAAGCCATTTTCATGTCCCTTCAGAGATGCTCAATTGGGTTTAGGTCCGGGCTCTGGCTGGATCAGTCAGGAATGGTCACAGAGATGTTCTGAAGCCGCTGCTTTATTATTTTAGCTGTGACTTAGGGTCATTGTCTTGTTGCATGGTGAAGCTTCAAACCAGTCTTCAATTACAACCATAGCCTGATGCTGCCACCACCCTGTGTCACTGTTGGGATTGTATTTGGCAGATGATGAGCAGTGCCTGGTTTTCTCCACACATACCACTTTGTCTCATCAGACCAGAAAATCTTATTTCTCATAGTCTGGGAGTCCTTCATATGTTTTTTTTGCATTCTGTATGCAGCTTTCATATGTCTTACACTGAGGAGAGGATTCTGTCAGCACACTCTGCCATAAAGCCCTGACTGGTGGAGGCTGCAGTGATAGGGGATTTTGTGTAGCTTTCTCTCATCTTCCTACTGCATCTCTGGAGCTCAGTCACAGTGATTTGGGGGTTCGTCTTTACCTCTCTCACCAAGGCTCTTCTTTCACGGTTACTTAGTTTGGCTGGACGGACAGGTCAAGGAAGAGTTGTGGTCATCCCAAACTTCTTCCATTCAAGGTTTATAGAAGCTACTGTGCTCTTAGGAATCTTGAGTGCTGCAGAAATTCTGTGCCTTGCCACAATTCTGTCTCCTTGGGAAGCTCCTTAGACCTCATTATTCTCATGTGCTTTGACATGCACTGTGATCTGTGAGGTCTTATATATACTGCTGTGTGCCCTTCCTAATCAAGTCCAATCAATTTAAAGAGGACCCATTACCTAAATAATCCCTCTAGGATCTGCTAAATCCCAATAAAGCTAGTGAGTTAACACTTCTATTACCGGGGTAGGGCTTACTTTAGTTATTAAGCAGCTCCTAGAGGGATTATTCGGGTGACAAGTAATCTTTAAATAAACACAGCTGGACTCCAATGAAGGAGTAGAACCTTCTTATGGTGCGTTCATATGTTCAGTATTTCAGATGCAGTTTTAGATGTCCAAATCAGGAACGGAGTGAAAAAAACAGGAGTGGCAGCTTCTCTAACATACATGTTACCAGGACATTAACAAATGCATACATGAACATTATGTTAACACACGTGTTTTGTAAAAGCAATGTGCACAGGCAAATCTCCTATTCTCAGCTGTTGTAATGCTTAACACCACGTCTGAATGCACCCTCAAGGAGAATCCAAAGGAAATCGACAGTATGTGAGTTAAATAGGCAAAGGGTGTGAATATTTATGACCATGTGATATTTCAGTTCTTCTTTAATAAATTTGCAAAAATATCTACATTTCTATTTCTATGGGTGGCAGAGTGTACATTAATGAGCAAACAATTGGCTGCAATGAAAACTGAGTGACAATGTAAAGGGGTATACTGAATACTTTCATTACCCACTATATATCCAAAAAATGGGAATTAAAACTAAGAAAAAAATTGAAGAATATTCTCCTCTCGCCACTTTCCTCTTAGATTTGTATCCTTCATGATGATGTACAGTAATTTATTCAGCATCAGGAGTTTCTTTTTGTGGTCACAGCTGTAATTTAGCAGGAAATTATTAAGCACAGGGATAAAATATGGGGAAAGGGGAGGGAATGGCAATTGATTATACAGCTCTATACACAGAAAAATTAAAAAGTTAGAGAGTTTTAGCAGAGGGGAGCAAAAAATGGGAACACACAAAAAAAAGCTTAGTTGGAAAGGGCTTACCTAGCCATAACCCAACCCAACCATCAACTTCCAAAGCAGTAGTTCCACCATTATCAGAGAAGCCATTTGTACCCCAGAACTCAATGAAGAAGAGATTGTAAGATCTAACTTGGAGGATGCCCAGAAGTGATTTAGATGCGTAATCACATCACAATTTACAGTACAAGGGATGGAGGACGCTCAGGAGAGTAGATGTTTTGAGTGTCTGAAGTGGAAGATTAGAGTATTACCTATTCATAGCAAAAATAAAGAAGCTTATTCTGAGAAGACTGATTTGGCAAGCTCAGTGTAGCCCTGCGTAATCTGTCTGCTATATAAATAACGAATTATTATTATTATGATTACTAAAGACGCAGATCACTGTTGTATGTAAAATGTCACTTACTATGTTTCTGTTGTTCCCTTTTACGAGTTTAGACTTTCAAAGACCTGGATGTTAAGAATAAGATGCTGGAAAAGCGAATCGCTAGCACAATTCATGACACGTTCGGGAAAATTTTGATTGCTCTTAAAAAAAGGTGGGTAATGATTTGTGTGTGGAGGTCCTCACCTCTGTGAGCTCAACAGTATATAGGAGGCGGGTTTCCGTATGAGACATAGTCATATGGTTGTGTCACTTACTGAAATGGGGGAGTAATAGACCCAGTGTGAATACGGCAAGGTTCCCGCTATAGAATCACTCCTCAGTTCAGCAGGACTAGATCTATGACCTACATTTAACATCTGATTGTAAGCAGAAGAATTGCTATTCATTGCAAACTATATGGTGCCCAGGGGGTGTAAAAATAACGCACACTTTAAGCTCACCTGGCACTCAGGTCCTGAGTGGCACCTCCGGTCACTGTCAGCCTCTGTATACAGAGGATCAGTGGTGACTCAGTTTCTTGTGTACAACAGCGCTCACCCACTTCAGCCGTACCCATAGCCGGTGAGCGATGTGGATGTAACGTCACAAATGGAAGGCACTGCTCCGGACCTTAGCACCAAGGAGAGAGGTTAGTGTAGGTCGTTTTTTATGTCTACGGCAGGTATTGCAACTTTTTGTTTGTTTTATTTTCCTATTAGAAAATCTGAGCTGCTTACTGATTTAAGATCCATCACGGAAATGTACACCAGAGAGTTGCAGACCGCTGTTAAAAACACAGAGAGGCAGAAAAAAAGTCTGGAGACTAGAGTTGCATTTGCTGAAGGACTGAAACAGTCACCTTTATTGACAATGTACTGTAATCTGAATCAAGTAAGTATTTCATGAGGATATCATAATGTCATGACATTTAAAGGAAATCTACCATCAAAATCCAGAATGATAAACCAGGGACACTTACTTTTAGATCCAGGCACCATCACTTTGGTAATCTGCTTATATTTGTTATCCATGGCCTCCTTCCTTCTTAAAAAAACCTTTTTAAAGTTATGCTTTAATTATCAGAGTCTGTAAGGTGCTAATTATAATGCTATATGGTCTTTAACCCCTTACCGTCGTGTGACGTAATAGTATGTCACATGTTGGGTGCGGGTGCATGGAGAGGGCTGAGCCCTCTCCATAGTTACCGTATATACTCGAGTATAAGCCGACCCAAGTATAAGCCGAGGCCCCTAATTTTACCACAAAAACCTGGTAAAACCTATATATTTTTTACTCGAGTATAAGCCGAGTTTGGCTTTTTCAGCACATTTTTTGTGCTGAAAAACTAGGCTTATACTCGAGTATATTGCAGCAAACACTTACCGGTGACACCAGCCATCGGGGCTAGCAGCTTTGCCGGCGGCTTCAAAAAGATCTTGGTGAAGATCCTCGCTCCCCTCGGGGGAGCAATTTGCACATTGTAATGAATGAGGAGGAAAAGCCCCATATACTGTAGTATGGCAGTGTATGGTAGGATCAATCGGACAACCTAGGGTTAAAGTATCCTAGGGAGTCTGAAAAATAGTAAAAATTTTAAAAAGTTAAAATATATATATATATAAATATATTTTTAAATATATAAAAAAAAAAACTAAAAATTCAAATCACCCCCCTTCCCTAGAACTTATATAAATAAACAGTAAAAATCATAAAACACATTAGGTATCGCCACGTCCGTAAATGTCCGATCTATCAAAATATAATAACGGTTTTTCACTTCGTTTTAACCATGTAGCGGAAAATAGCGCCCAAAGTCGAAAATGGCACTTTTTTGCCATTTTAAAAAATAAAAAAAAAATCTATAAAAAGTGATCAAAAGATCGCACAGTCCTAAAAATAGGACCTACAAATCAACCAAGTTGCACAAAAAGCTCCACACACCGAATTATAAAAATGTTATTAGCGCCAGAAGATGGCAAAATAAAACTTTTTGTACAGGAGATAAACAAAATACAACTAGTGATTAAGGATATAAACTTGCTTTATTATTGCCAATTATTTACAAAAAAAGGTCTTATAAAGTATCTGTAGATGCGATTGTCGCCACTGCACTGGTGGTCAGTCTGTAAATAAAAGAGGAAAGATGACTAAACATGTGGAAATCTACTAAAGGTGGCCTCCGGTATGGTATGAAATATATGGCGAGGGCTCACCTTTTTTTTGCTAGTGCGTATTTATCAAAAATCATCAATCCAAAGTAAAACTGTGTAACTCCTTGGGGGGCAGCAAAGGTTATTTCACCTTGGCCTAAGTGACTGTCAGAGAAGTCGATTTTTTAGATGAAGGTCCATAAAGGGTACACAGAGTGCAGAAAAAGGAGGAGAAGGGGTGAGTGATAGGTGTTAGTCCATATGGGCTTAGGTTTCGTTGACCAAGTAAGTCAAAATAAAGTCCCTACACGAGCCCTATTTAGGACAAAAACTATCACACCCTAAATGCCTAGCCTCGGAACTCTGGTCCTATGTGACCAGAGTGCCGACTGGAACCTGACCCTGCGGTAACTGGCTCTGTTGTAGACCTATTCAGCAGGTATCGTCAGGTGAGGCAAAAAGAGACCCGATGGATTTTCCGCATGCAAACAGAATCTCCACTGGGACTCAACGAACAGTTGAGCTTTTCGTGCTTCCTCTAACAAACATTAATATGTACATTTTCTTTTGACAATACTCTTCTGCATTACCTTCATGTTTTATTTTATTTTATTATTTATTTTTTTGGTCCGAAATTAATACCTTGCTCCCTCACATAGCTATTGGGATCAATATGCCTCTAAAATCCCTTTTCTGTATCTGGATCCTTGCTGTACTAACGGCATACCTGGATCCTTGTTGTACCAATGGCATACCTAGGTCCATACAGCAGGGCATGTGTCTCCCAATCACCCTTCTTTACACATGCCACCGCGCCCGGCACTACTCATTACCTCCCGTCTCCTCCCCTTTGTAGCCCTTAGTCCACTTGCCTCTGGGTGTCTGCTCATGGGCAGTGGATAATATTCAGGCTACAATGCGCACGTGCGGTGGCGTATGTGCATGCGCGGCATTCTCTCTGCCGCGGGTGTGCATGCGCGAGTCGCACTTCTCGGTCGACTCTGCGCCAGAAACTTTTCTGGCGCACACCTCCGTGCGCCCGTTCTGCCCGCCCTTCCAACGTCATAGCAACCTCCACGATTGGTGGGTGGGTGTTTCGGGGCGGAAGTAGGCGGCTCCTATGCCATGGCGCGCCACTTTAAATCCCCTGCACTAATCCCAGTCAGGACTACCCACTGGTTAGAACGGCTGTTACTAGGAGTCACACAGTTACTCCACACAGCGACACACGGCCTGGCTTCCTCTTCTACTCCCTGGCTATCCCCTACGGTGCCAAGGTAAGACTGAACTTAAGTGCATCTGTTTACATATAATGCTGTAAACTCTGTTGTCACCTCGACCCCGTGGAAGCTAACTCGGTACCTATGCAATGTCTGTTAATAGGGCCATTCTCGAAGAACCCAGCGTTCCCCTGATGAGCCCAATAGGGCGAAACAAGCCTTGTCGGGACTCGGGTTCTATACCCTAATTGGGACACACATTATATGACACAATTCTCTCACTTATCTGTGACAGCATAGTTGTCAAAGGACTTCTCAAAACACCTGACGATACCTGCTGAATAGGTCTACAACAGAGCCAGTTACCGCAGGGTCAGGTTCCAGTCGGCACTCTGGTCACATAGGACCAGAGTTCCGAGGCTAGGCATTTAGGGTGTGATAGTTTTTGTCCTAAATAGGGCTCGTGTAGGGACTTTATTTTGACTTACTTGGTCAACGAAACCTAAGCCCATATGGACTAACACCTATCACTCACCCCTTCTCCTCCTTTTTCTGCACTCTGTGTACCCTTTATGGACCTTCATCTAAAAAATCGACTTCTCTGACAGTCACTTAGGCCAAGGTGAAATAACCTTCGCTGCCCCCCAAGGAGTTACACAGTTTTACTTTGGATTGATGATTTTTGATAAATACGCACTAGCAAAAAAAAGGTGAGTCCTCGCCATATATTTCATACCATACCGGAGGCCACCTTTAGTAGATTTCCACATGTTTAGTCATCTTTCCTCTTTTATTTACAGACTGACCACCAGTGCAGTGGCGACAATCGCATCTACAGATACTTTATAAGACCTTTTTTTGTAAATAATTGGCAATAATAAAGCAAGTTTATATCCTCAATCACTAGTTGTATTTTGTTTATACCCAGAAAGTGATTTCCTAGGGTCCTCCACAACTGAGAGTAAAGACCCTTACCCCTCTCTCCCTCTCTTCTTTTGTACAGGAGGTTTTAATTCTTGTAAATGTATGAAATAAATTATAAAACCTATACAAATTTGGTATCCGCGTAATCGTACTGACTCAAAGTAGAATAAAGTAAAATATGTCATTTGGGACACACAGTGAAAGACGTAAAATCCAAGCCCACAAGAAACCGTCACAAATGCGTTTTTTTCACTGCATTTGTTTTTTTCTTTCCCGCTTTCCAGTGCACGGCATGGAATATTACATAACGTCACTATGAAGTGCAATTTGTCACTCCGAAAACAAGCTGTCACACAGCTCTGTACATGGAAAAATAGAAAAGTTATAGATTTTTGAAGATGAGGAGTGAAAAATTAAACTGCAAAAACGAAAAAGGGCCCCGGCGGGAAGGAGTTAAAGGAAATCAATCACATGGATTTACCGTATATACTCGAGTATAAGCCGACCCAAGTATAAGCCGAGGCCCCTAATTTTACCACAAAAACCTGGTAAAACCTATATATTTTTTACTCGCGTATAAGCCGAGTTTGGGTTTTCAGCACAATTTTTTGTGCTGAAAAACTAGGCTTATACTCGAGTATATAAGGTATTTATTAACCACATGGAGACAGGTTTCTTTCTTCATTTAGCTGTTAATCAAAAAAAATATATTCTAATAAAGCTCAGGAGGTGTCGTGCATGTCGGCTGTCACATCTCTCTGGCAGGGGAAGGGAGGAGGTGGGTATAAGCAGGGAAGGAAGTCTTGAATAATTAGCTGCCAACAGAGACAAAAGCAGCAGCTTCTTTGATGTCTCTAGAAACTCCTGAGGCTCATTTGCATATTTTTGAAAGTGTTCTAACGAAACTGGCCTGAAATTTTCCTAATTTTTTTTTGTTATCACTTTTCAGTTGGTTACAGACCTGAAAATTAATTTACATAACGAGGATGCATTCAAATCCCTCAAAGAGTCACCTGATATAAGGTAAAAAAAAAATGTGAAAAAATTAGAGCTCCTCGCTGTGACTACTAGGGGCAGTCACGGATAAACAATATATTTGTTTGACTATAGTATTAATGACCTTTCCTTTCACATTGGTGGTGGTCCTACACCAATCACTTCTGATCAGCTATTCGGGTTTGCTAGTGAAATGCAGCACCTTGCTTGGTATTACTCTGCCCCTTTATGCAACACTCAGTGGGCTTTGGTTTATTACACAGATATATAAAATCATCTCGCATACCCTGAATGCTTACCAACTACTTTTAAAGAACCTCATCTCTTTGCCTGAATGTGTTACAAAGAGAATTTCGGGAAGACCCGTCCTGTGTTGCTGGTTAAAGAGAATGAGAATTGGCATAAACTTCTTGTAATGCTACATCTCCCCATTGGGGGTGCTGCAGCTACTTCAAACCTCCTTATGTGTTTAACTTAAGAACAAACCTATGGAACCTACGTGTTCGTAACCCGGGTACTGCCTGTAGTTTATTGTCATATATTTAATGTAAGGTCTGCCTTATTCTCTGCAGATTTGCTTTGGACAGTACCACAATCCTGAAAAGCTTTGATGATCTGGGAACAATTTATTGTGTTAGCAGATCTAAGTGAGTACAATATATTATTGTTCTTTCTTTTCCTTTTCTTGCAGAACTTTTATCAACAAACTATAGATGTGGTGCAATCAATAAGAAATCCACAGAAAGTATGAGCCATATTAGGACCGATTAAAGGGGTTGGCTGCTCTATGTTAATGTTTTATCATTTTTGGGGGACATGATAGTAAACAACTTTATGTATAAATACATATAATAACATGAAAAGTTCTGCACCATTTTCATGAAATCATAAGCCACAGCCCTCCTTTAGAAATAACTTCCTGCTCAGCAGCCTGCGGCTCCCCTCCATAAGATAACACGAGATAGGGGGGTCAAATGTGACCATACACTCCCATGACCACTGACTCCTTTACAGCGTCTAGTGAGCTATACATTCCCATGACACTCACTCCTCTACAGCGTCCAGTGAGCTATACATTCCCATGACACTCACTCCTCTACAGCGTCTAGTGAGCTATACATTCCCATGACACTCACTCCTCTACAGCGTCCAGTGAGCTATACATTCCCATGACACTCACTCCTCTACAGCGTCTAGTGAGCTATACATTCCCATGACACTCACTCCTCTACAGCATCCAGTGTGCTATACATTCCCATGACCACTCACTCCTCTACAGCATCCAGTGAGCTATACATTCCCATGACCACTCACTCCTCTACAGCATCCAGTGAGCTATACATTCCCATGACCAATCACTCCTCTACAGCATCCAGTGAGCTATACATTCCCATGACCACTCACTCCTCTACAGCATCCAGTGAGCTATACATTCTCATGACCAATCACTCCTCTACAGCATCCAGTGAGCTATACATTCTCATGACCAATCACTCCTCTACAGCATCCAGTGAGCTATACATTCTCATGACCAATCACTCCTCTAGTGTTCTGTGAGCTCTGTGTGCAGCTATCTCCTATCCCTGTTACATAGGCCAGTGATTTTCAACCTGTGTGCCGCGGGGAGCCCCTGTGTAGCGCTGCCGCCGTGCCCCCGTGTTTCTGCCCCCATACTTACCTACAAGCCCCGCGTCGGCGATCCGCCCATCTTCTGTAGCTCCTGCACCGCGCGGCCCATGTCACGTGACTGACGCGACCTGACGTCAGGTCGCGTAAGTCACGTGACCAGAGGCGCGCGGTGCAGGAGCTACAGAAGATGGGCGGATCGCCATTAGGAGAGAAGTTACGCGGAAGAAGACATCAAGGGTAAGTATATAGGGTTATTATTTGTATAGGGAAGGAAGCTAGGGTCTTTTTTTTTTTATTAGTAAAGGGAGGCTGGGGCTTTTTATCAATTAAGGGGGGCCTCTAGGGCCTTTTAATTAGTAAAGGGAGGCCTCTAGGGCCTTTTAAATAGTAAAGGGGGGCCTCTAGGGCCTTTTAATTAGTAAAGGGAGGCCTCTAGGGCCTTTTAATTAGTAAAGGGGGGGGCTCTAGGGCCTTTTAATTAGTAAAGGGGGGGCTCTAGGGCCTTTTAATTAGTAACGGGAGGCCTCTAGGGCCTTTTACTTAGTAAAGGGGGGCCTCTAGGGCCTTTTAATTAGTAAAGGGGGGGGGCTCTAGGGCCTTTTACTTAGTAAAGGGGGGCCTCTAGGGCCTTTTAATTAGTAAAGGGGGGCCTCTAGGGCCTTTTAATTAGTAAAGGGGGGCCTCTAGGGCCTTTTAATTAGTAAAGGGGGGCCTCTAGGGCCTTTTAATTAGTAAAGGGAGGCCTCTAGGGCCTTTTAATTAGTAAAGGGAGGCCGCTAGGGGCTCTTAATTAGTAAAGGGAGGCCGCTAGGGGCTCTTAATTAGTAAAGGGAGGCCGCTAGGGGCTCTTAATTAGTAAAGGGAGGCCGCTAGGGGCTCTTAATTAGTAAAGGGAGGCCGCTAGGGGCTCTTAATTAGTAAAGGGAGGCCGCTAGGGGCTCTTGATTGGTAAAGGGAGGCCGCTAGGGGCTCTTGATTAGTAAAGGGAGGCCGCTAGAGGTTTTTATTAGTAAAGGGAGGGCGCTAGGGGTTTTTTATTAGTAAAGGGAGGCCGCTAGGGGCTTTTGATTAGTAAAGGGAGGCCGCTAGGGGTTTTTTATTAGTAAAGGGAGGCCTTTTATGACTGTTTTAGTGTCATTTTGTGCTATTTTGGTTGGTGGTGTGCCCCAGGATTTTCTAAGTATAAAAAGTGTGCCGCGGCTCAAAAAAGGTTGAAAATCACTGACATAGGCTGTCACTGCCATGTCATGGGACTGCTATGAGAAGCCGTGTACAGGGAGCAGACACTGCAATACTTCAGCTTCTGGTTTGATCCTTCCTCCAGCCCTTGGATGTACAGTTTTGGGGCAAGATTCACATTGCCATGCAGAGTCCTGTATTGTGGACATCATTGCTGGAACTCCTTGTATGATAGCAATCTGTGAAGTAAGGAGTTCCTACTTTTTTTTTTACTAAACAACACCGCGGAGACTGTTATAATGTTTTCACTGTTTTCTTTACACTTAAAGAGAACCTGTCATTCAAATTAACCCACCCAAAATAAAGACTTAAAATTATCCCTAAATGGTTCCTCTCCATGGCTGCAATATTACAAAAATCAGTTTGTAAATTTATATGCAAATCACCTGATGTGAGTCATTCACACTACCGTAATTGAGTCACTCATGTTAAAATTTACTTGCATTGCCCTGTTTCACAGGTCTGAGTGCTTTGATATTGTGATGTGTGGTACATTGAGACACGGCTGTGTTACATCATTGGGCACCTAAAGTCATGTGACCAGGATGACATGATCTAAGGTCCTGTTACATCTGCAACATCTACCTCATGTACATATCTGATCACATGAAATTACAGCAGCCTCGATGGAAGATGGGGAGGAATAGAAGTCCATGGAGGCTGCTGTGATTTCATGTGAACAGATATACGCATGGTATACAATCTGCTAATGTTAGGAGGCTAAAAGGCCTGTGATGATGTCACTTTGGTCACTTGACATGTTGAGAAGAGGCATGGGACATGGGGTTGTGTAGATGGGAGTGGCTGGCCGGGCAGAACAAGCCTATTCTGATGCCAAGTAATCTAATATATAAAGCTGAGTGAATGTGTGTGTATGTTTGTCCGCTAAAGGAATCATGTTTACAGTCATCAAATTTTGCACAGCAGCTCGGGCTGCGGCAGGGTCTGACTCACAGACTGGCTGCAGCAGGGTCAGACTCAGACGGGCTGCGGCAGGGTCTGACTCAAAGATGGGCTGCGGCAGGGTGTGACTCGCAGGCGGGCTGCGGCAGGGTCTGACTCGCAGGCGGCTGCGGCAGGGACGGACTCACAGGCGGGCTGCGGCAGGGTCTGACTCAGACGGGCTGCGGCAGGGTCTGACTCAAAGATGGGCTGCGGCAGGGTCTGACTCGCAGGCGGGCTGCGGCAGGGACGGACTCACAGGCGGGCTGCGGCAGGGACGGACTCACAGGCGGGCTGCGGCAGGGACGGACTCACAGGCGGGCTGCGGCAGGGACGGACTCACAGGCGGGCTGCGGCAGGGACGGACTCACAGGCGGGCTGCGGCAGGGACGGACTCACAGGCGGGCTGCGGCAGGGACGGACTCTCAGGCGGGCTGCGGCAGGGACGGACTCACAGGCGGGCTGCGGGCTGTCCATAGATTTATAATATGGACTGATGCTAAATGATAAATCTAATGCAGAATAAGATGTTAGTTGTCTCATTAGTTGTCTTGGTCTATGAAGTATAAATCAAATTTTAACATTTCTCTCATTCTCTAATAGACATCACTCCACACCCAATGCACATGCGACTTTGAAGGAACCTCTCCATATTAATAACAAACCTCAATCCGGAAACCTTGGGGTGTATCTGAAGGATTGCATTAAAGATCTGAGTCTTGAGCAGGGTGAATTTGATTTCAGATGTATGAAAAGAGACAACCACGAAATGGACACAACCAGTCAGGTTGTAGGAAATTATCCTTCTGCTTTTCAAGGATTACATTCCTTGAGTAGCCCAGATGTCATCATAGAAGAAATTATTGAAGAAGACCAACCTTGTAAGTGGTTTAGTTTGTTGAGGTTTTTTGATGTTTTGTTTAGTGTTATATATATATATATATTTTGGAGGGGGTGATATAATTTTTTTTTTTGTAATTTTCTTTAGTTATGCTATAAGTTCTTGGCTTCTTGGTATAAACAGCAAACTTTGAATTGAAGGAGTTTATCATTATTTTCTGAAATAATAACTCAACAGTTTATGTCATTTCAGGTTTGTTTGAGGCTGAAAATAATATCGCCCTTGATTGTTCTAAAGTGAAACATTTGAAGAAAGGTAAAATCTTAAAGTTAATATTTTCCATGAAATATAGTGCTAAATATATTGGGTATTACTGAAAAACTTAAAGGGGGTTTTCCTACAAAACAAGTTATTCCATTTCCACAGGGTGATGAGACCCTCACAGATCATGAGAACAAGGGGGGGGTCCAATGGGGTTCAAGGTACCTCCGTTGGACCCCTCTCCATGCATGTCCGTGCTGCCCCATTCATCAGATTGCCGAGCGCCGTCAGCTCCATAGAGACCCCATTAACCTTTTCTAGCCGATGCCCTATTTGTTTTTGCATTTCCATTTTTTGCTCCTTTCCAAAACTCTTTTTATTTAATAATTTCTGTATTATCCCTTTTTTATTTTTTCGTGTACAGAGCTGTGTGAGGACTTGTTTTCAGCTTAACAATCTATAATTCCTATTGATTATACTTTATATATAATGCAATGTACTGGGAAGTGGGGAAAAAATTCCAAATGTGAAATTTGACAAAAAATTTCATTTTTTTGCAGCCTGTGCCTTAACAGCTTTCACTGTTCGCACTTCTTCTTTATTCTTTTGGTTGGTACAATTACAGGAAATTTATATAGGTTTTATTAGATTTTTAAAAAAGAAATTAAATCCTTTTGTACACAAAAAATAAAAAATAACTTTTTCATACTACAGCATACGGAGCTATGAAAGGTGTCATTTTTTGCAGGGCTTGATATCGTTTTTGTTGCTGCTTTATAACTGCAAGCAGTTTGCACGTGCTTTCTAGTGCAAGGGCTACATGCCCACTGCCGTTGCCCGCAGTATCGTGCGCAGGGAGAGGGGCTCACCATGTCCTATCTTTTCCCGGGGTACGGTGCCGCACATGTGCTGCACTGTACCGCTCCCGTAGGGCGCCATGCGCCCATTTACATCTGTGGGGGGCGTATATACGTGCCAAATGTAGCCAAAGTCAGACAGAAAACAGACGCAGATACTTTAATAAAAGTGGGCCAATGTTTGTGCATTTAAAGCATAAAAACCTTGGTTTTATTGTGAATATATATAGGTGCATATATATATACAGCAGACCTTGAGTTGTGGATATTATATACAGGCAGTCCCCGGGTTACGTACAGGATAGGTTCCATAGGGTTTGTTTTTAAGTTGAATTTGTATGCAAGTCATACTGTATTTTTTATAATTGTAGATCCAGACAAAATATCTTTTGGGCCCAGTAACAATTGGAGTTTCCAAATTTTTTACTGTAATGGGACCAAGGATTATGAATAAAGCTTCATTACAGACACCTTACAGCTGATCATTGCAGTCTGGGACTATAGTAAAGCATCCAGAGAGCTTCACCAGAGGTCACAGTGGGCAGAAGGGTTAGTCTTTAAAGGTGTTATCCGGGTTTTAAAAATTACCTAGGTCTGGGCTAGGGATGGCTAGTTAAACATAATAAACATGTACTTACCTTCTCCGGCGCCGCCAATGTCCTGCGCCGCGGTCCCTTCGATCCATGCCCCTGTTTGTTTACAGGGGCACGGAAGCCGCGCACGGGGAGCTTCCGGTCCGCGCTGTGGCCGGCTCCTCCCATCCGGCCGGAAGCTCTCTGTGCGCACTTGTAATGAAACCTGCGCACAGAGAAGACCGGCCGCGGCGCGGGACATCGGCAGCACCGGAGGAGGTAAGTACATGTTTATTGTGTTTAAATAGCCCTCCCCAGCCCGGCCATAAGAAATTTTTTAAACCCGGATAACCCCTTTAACTAGGAGTTGTCTGTAAGTCTGGTGTCCTTAAGTAGGGGAACGCCTGTATACATATATGTAGAACATCATCCTTTGGACGCGCCCTACATGTCCACGATAGGTATTCCACTTCTACTTTAAGTATTAAATGCATAGTAAATACTGCTTTGGTATACATTTCAGTCCTGCATGTATGTATTTAAGTTACTGATATTTTACTTGTAAAATCCATTTTCAGAATCCGGTGATTGTAAGCCAAAGAGATTCAAGAAGAGCCAGAAGATGACGGGTGCCTGTGCTCCATTTTGTCAAAAGAAAAGTCAGTTCCTCTCTCCTCTTGGGTTGTGCTGCAAAAGACGCTTTTCCTCTTATCCACAGAATAGAGTATAGGTTTAACTTGTGTACCAGAGCTCTATTCACTATGGGAATGGAGGCCACTACAGAATAGTGTCCTCCACTTTAGAGGACTGATGGCCTTCATTCCCACAAACTGTGGAAGTCCAAGCGATCAGACTCCCTACTATAAGAGCTTTTATGTAGTTTTCTGGTGTACAAGCCCTAAAATAATCCCAATTCCTTGAAAACTGCCAAGAATTGCAATTACTCCCCCTTTACACCACTTCCCTGCCAAGTGGACGTGAATGGGTGCGCGGCCGGTGGCATAGTGGGTAGGTGCGTTTCATGCCTTGGCACTCACTATAGCCTGGACTGTTCAGGCCTGAACGGTCTCTGACAATAGCGCAATTCTTTGCCAGGCAGGACCTCCTAGTTGTCTTCTATATTCTTTATTCTATGAATACAAGATGTTTTTATTTTGTCAAAAACCTCTCTCACTGCAGTTTGGTTTGTTCTTCTTTTGTTCATATAGTTAGAAATCCCTTGCAGTCTGCATTGTTTTTCCAAAAAAAAATATTTGTTTGCTTTGCAGCCCCACTGGAACTTGTGTACCTAAAAACCGTGATAAACCCATGTAACTTTTACATCCATCGTTTTACCCAGAAAAGGCAAATCATCCTCCTTGAGCGGATGCTTACTACGCTGAGTCGGAAATGCAGCCATTGTTGTCGCACAGATGTGTTGGAGCTAGGTATTTTTATATCTTTTTATATCTGTAGTGGTGCTATGTTTCACATAGATATTGAAATGTTTGGAAATTCAATATTGTTGCAGTCAACAGAAGTAGACTTTTCTTTTAATGATTTCCATCCACAATTTAGCAATTTGCTGATATCAGACAGGGCACAAAATCTCTACATCGTGTTATGTAGTAATAATACTTGTATTCCATTATTTGGGGTAGGAAGGCATCAGATAGGGCTTATTCACACAAACCGACTCAGGCTCTCAGTTCATGCTTTCAGGATAAAGGCACGTTGCAATGTAAAAATGTGCATCCGTCATAGGGTTTTATTTTTTATTTTTTTGTTTTTCAGGAGAAATAATTGCTTTCAATAGTTTTGCACACAATAAATGGTGCCGTGGAAGCATTATGGAGCTGGTTCCTTTGGAAAGTAAATGTATCCTAAAACCCTGTGGTCCTACAAGATATAAAATTGAAGATATCACCCGTCTAACAATTTTCCTGCTTGATTACGGTGGTTTAGAAACTTTCACAGCAGCAAGGTACCGTTAACAGACTATGTGAAACCTCAAAGATTTACCTATAAAAACTCGTCAAGTTAAAATGTCATTTTGAGTCAGCTAAGTCAAGTTTAGAGACTTCAGTGAGACGGTGATTTCAGACATCTTCGGTTCTATAGTACATAGAAACATGACTGCTTGACATTGTCGAAAACTTTCAACTCCACCATACAATGATGCAATTAGGTCCTATTTTCACTGAGACCCCAATCGATCAGCAAGTTGGGTCCTATCCTGTGGGTAGGGCTTAACTTGTTATTTGGGGAAAACTCCTTTAACCCCTTAGGGACGTGGCCCTTTTTCGTTTTTGCATTTTTTTTTTTTCACTCCCCACCTTCAAAAATCTGTAACTTTTTTATTTCTCCATGTAAAGAGCTCTGTTGGGGCTTGTTTTCTGCGTAACAAATTGCACTTCATAGTGATGGTATTTATTATTCCATGCCATGTACTGGGAAACGGGAAAAAAAATCAGAATGCCGTGAAAATGATGAAAAAACGCATTTGCGCCGTTTTCTTGTGGGCTTGGATTTTACAGCTTTCACTGAGCGCCCCAAATCACATGTCTATTTTATTCTTTGGTTCGGTACGATCACAAAGATACCAAATTTGTACAGGTTTTATAATGTTTTCATACATTTAAAAAAATTAAAACCTTATGTACAAAAAAAAAATTCTTCATTTTGCCATGTTCTTGCACTAATAACTTTTTCATACTTCAGTGCACGCAGCTGTGGGTGGTGTAATTTTTTGCGACTTTTGATGACGTTTTTAATGCTATCATTTTGAGGACTGTATGGGCTTTTGATCACTTTTTATAGAATTTTTTATATTTTCAAAATGGCAAAAAAGTGACATTTTCGACTTTGGGCGTCAATTTCCGTTATGGGGTTAAACGCCGGAAAAATTCGCTAATATATTTTGATAGATCGGACATTTTTGGACGCGGTGATACCTAAAGTGTTTATGATTTCTACTGTTTATTTATATTTATATCAGTTCTAGGGAAAGGGGGGTGATTTAAACTTTTACTTTTTTTACTATTTTTTCATATTTTAAAAAAAAAAAAATTAATTTTTTTTTTACCATTATTTAAGATCCTCCAGGGTAATTTAACCCTACAGGGTCCGATTGCTAATACTATATACTGCAATACTACTGTATTGCAGTATATAGCAATTTTACAATGATTTTTAATAGCCTGCCCTCTGCTGGCTATTATCAATCATTGCACATGGCAAGCCTACGAGTCTCAATGAGACTCTAGGCTGCCATAGCAACCGATCGCCGCCCTCCGATGACATTCCAGGGGGCGGCGATCGTCCATCCAAGATGGCGGCGCCCATATAACGGTATGTTATATGCTGCGGTCGGGTTCGACCGCGGCACTTAGCAGGTTAACTGCCGCGATCGGTGCCAGCACCTACCCTCGGCAGTGACAGGCGGGTGTTGGCTGTTTTATACAGCCGTTACCCGCTGTGTATGGAGAGAGCTCAGCTCATGAGCTCTCTCCATACACCCCTTGCCGCGCGAGGACGATATAGTTCGTCCTCGGTCGGCAAGGTGTAAAAGGACATCTTGCATCAGTTTGCTGATGGTAGATGTGTCCAAATAAGAAGTCATTGTTTCTCAGTACAGAGGGGTCTGTCTGTAACTATGGGTTGTCTGTAAGTCGAGTGTCCTTAAGTAGGGGACCGCCTGTACTTCTTTTATTCTAACTCTATATGCTGCGATTGTGGAAATACAGAGTTAAGAGCCTCGTATTTTAATATTTAAGCCCCTGTTGCGCCAGTGGTTCAACCCATCACCTGCTCTATGTGCAGGGGGTGACGTAGCCTAAGCACCCCAGGGTAATTGGCATAACTTTTATCACTTTATATTTCCTCAATTGCAATATAGAGTTATAATAAAAGAAGTCCTGAGTAACTTCTTATATGGACATATCTACCATCACTAAACTGATGGTAGATGTCCTTTTAAGTTACCGTACCACCATAATAATGGTTATGCTATGTAAGACATGACACAAAAAAAGACCTACATCCACTCATTACATTGCCAGCGTGATGGTATACACTGCACAAAACCGCTGCTCACTTTTGTGGTTTTCCAATTCAGTAAATAATGTCTTTAATGTCTCCATTTCTAAGGTTTGCAGGTGGCCACCCCCCTCAGAGTGACCCCGCGGTGGTCCTTGAAACAAGCGTTGCTGACCTACATAGACGTCTGATCAAACTGAGCTCATCCCAAGAAGAAAGCATCAGGTTCATGCCCCCGTTTGGCATTCTTTGCTCATTGGATTTAGTTCCACGCAGTCCAGTAAGTGAAAAAAAAAAATAGAATTTTCCTTTAAAAGAAGTTACCCTTAATCTGTGGGGTCAGACTTTTGGCTTGTTTGCCAATCAGGTTCTTAGTATTAAGTAAAGGGAATAGAACAACCCTATGGTTATTGCTGCTAAGAAAAATACAGCATTGTTTACTATAGGGTAATATATAGAGCAGTATAAACAAGAAACAGGCTTTTGTATCCCCTGAAAAAGCATATGGTTTGATGCCAAAGAATGACCCCCACCAAATCTAGATAACTGTTTAAATGTTCTGCTACTCATTTTGTTGTGTTATTTATGATATTGCAACTCTGCTCCATCCATCTCTATGCAGCTGAATTGCAATAGCGACCCAAACCAATATCAGGAGAGGAAATGTTCTTGGAAGAAAGCAACCGTGTTTGTCACCCTCTTGACAAACCCATTGAAAAGGATGTGCATCTCTTGTATGACAGTTTTTGAAGCAGATTTTCCCATTTACAGTACCAATGACCTATCCATAAGATGGGGATCAGTATTGAATGAACAGGAGACCTCCACTCAAACCCCTGCGTTTCCTATTTTCCCATCACATAGAGAATGGAAAGTCCAGCTCTCTTCTCTGTGTAGCAGCTAGCATCCAGAACTGCTGCTCACCTCTCTTAGACACTTAGGCTACATTCACACTGACGTATGGAGGACGTATATACGGCCGACGTATATACGGCCGATAGACGTCAATGGGCGCACAGCGCCCTACGGGAGCGGTACGGTGCCGCACACGTGCGGCACCGTACTGCTCCGTACCCGGAAAAAGATAGGACCTGTCCTATCTTTCTCCGTAGTACGGCGCCGTGCGCCATTAATTCCTATGGAGAGGGGCGGGGGTGAGCTGCGCTCACCTCCTCCTCCTCTCCCCGTACACTGCCGTCGCCCGCTACGGTAGGGTACGGGCGGGCAACGGCAGTGTGAATATAGCCTTAGAGTGGAGTTGGACATCCTCCTTTTTTGCCAAAAAACAGTAATCATTGAAGTTTTGAGGCTCATCAATGTTCTCTATTGCTGACTTAACCATAGGGATAGGTCATCTATATCAAAAAGGGAAAGATCTGTGCACAACAGAAAAAAAAATGCCCATAAAGATGTCACCATTCTTCCCTGACAGATTAGATCCAATTTGATCAGATGAAGTTCTTTGTTTATTTAAGAGATAAGCTAGGCCCAAGATGTCTGCAGCAGCTCAATCCTCCCCCTCCAAAATGTCCACATGTATGCTCAGCTATTGAGGAATACAGACAATTATTGGGAATTTTGTAAAAATTTTCTAAAAATAAGGACAACCTGGACATGGTCCGTATAAATGAAGATGTAATGTTATTTGTTTTCTAGGATGGATTATGGAGAAAAGAAGTCAAAGAGCACATTCTAAGAGTGGTTGGCAATAAAGGCGTATCAATGAAAATCTTAAGGGAAGAACACAATAAGCTGATTGTTGACTTGAAGAAACCTGTTGGAAACAAGATAAATAGTGATATGCCTGTGTCTCTTCGCGATGCCCTTGTCTTTTTAGAAATGGCAAAGTGAGTATAATATATTTGTTTATGCTTAGTGTAGGCTTTGTAATAATACATTATGAGGCTACATTCACATGGCCGTTGAGGGGCGTATATACTGCTGCCGTATATATACGTCCCCCATTGGCCATCAATGGGTCCACAGAGCGGTACGGTGCAGCACACTTGCCGCACGGTACCGTTCCGCACCCAGGGAAAAGATAGGACATGTTTCTATCTTGGACTTATATATCCTCTCCTGCAGGTCAGCCAGTGATCCCCCTCAGCACATCTGTTGTGCATTTACACCATGTCCAAGGGCAGGTTGTGGCTAGACAAATCACAGGCCTCAACGATGCTGAGGCCAGAGATTGTTCCATGTATGACCTTCCCTTAGATGTCTCATGGCTCCACAACAGCAGCACCAGAGCTGCAATAGGAAATATCTGCAGACCTGTGTGGGAGTGGATAGATAAGGGTTTTTGTTGTTTTCATTACTAACGCTCAATTCACATCTCATTTTATGGATACATTCTGCCTATACGACAGGTATATACGATGAGTGAATCTGTAGACATTTGCTGGCAATTGGGGGCATGCTTTTTGCCTCCATCTGCACAGAACCTGCAGGAAACAGAGGATGGAAAGATGCAGCATGCTACATCTTTTCATCCTGCTGAGCGCCGTGTAGGCTCATCGAAGGCCATAAATAGCCTATGGGGGACATTTGCATACTCCCCCAGCCTAGGCTGAGCATATGCTTTATAGGGGGACAGTTACATCACCAAGGAACAGCCTAAATCACTCCTCCACACTCACTCCGTGCTATGGACACTTCAGAAACTTGTCTAACGTATTCTGACAATTGAAGTCTAAAATGTGGTGTGAATGTTACCTTACTCAAACAATTGTTGCATTCAAGCAAAGTGTACTTACCATATTTTTCGGACTATAAGGCGCACCGGATTATAAGGCGCACACCATAACTGCCTGCTAAAACATCTAGGTTCATATATAAGGCGCACCTAATTATAAGGATGAATGACCAGCAGGTGGCAGACCTGTGCACAGTTCAAAGCAGCTGTTGTCTGTAAGTACAATTCATATATAAGGCGCACTGGACTATAAGGCGCACCTTTGATTTCTGAAAAAATCCAAAGGACTTTTTGTGCACCTTATAGTCCGAAAAATACGGTAAGTTGGACAACCCACAATCGTCAATCAAAAAATTCTAATCTTATATTAGCTTTATTAACCATTAGTGCTGCTCAACGTGTCTCAGCATTGTGAATGCAGCTTAATATTTGTATAGAGGTTTTGTCCAGGACATTTGGGATAAAATAAAGTTTTATATTTCTTTAAATGAAGAGCAAGTTCTTAGGGGGCGTTATCAGAGCCCCATGGGCTCTGGCTATTTTACACCCCATAAAACACTTCTATCCTACCTTCCCGCTCCTTCGGCGCACCCCTCCCACTGACTGGGGAAATTTTGTGTATGTATTGATTGTGACCACTAGATTTCAACAGAGAGCGGGAGGTGGGAGTCCCAATGAAGCAGACAGGTAGGGTAGAAGTGCTTTGAAACCTTGAAAGAGCTATGGGAGCTCTGGTTAAGCACCCATAGCATTTCGAATTTTATTTACATAAATCTCAAACTTTATTTTTTAACTACATTATCGGAGCAAACCTCTATATAAACATATGGCTGTAAAATCTCATTGCTGGGACCTAGCAAACAAAATTCTGCAAGTTATCAAGCAGCATTAGCATGGTTAAAGGGCTTGTCCACAGGTTGAAAACATGCTCATCTCTTGACCACTGGTAATGTGTGGTGTTTCAACAAAGCTCCATTCATTTCTATGGAGCTGAGCTGCAGTACCAGCACAAAGCCTTGTCCGGCACGGCGCTGTTTAAGAAGAAAGCTGCCATGTTTCTTAACCTCTGGACAACCCCATTAACACATCTATAATTAGACGGTAGATCTTGAATGGCGAAATCTATCCACGGAAACCAGACTGGAATTCCCTGCACCCCACCAGAAGTTTGGAGCTGTCATGGGACACGCTTCATTCTTGGACCGGGGGTAAACACAGGGAGGGAAGTTCCCTGGAAAACAGAAGTGGCATCCCATATCCGATAAAGAATCCGGTGACAGGTGCAAACCACAAACTGCAGGTGGTGCTTGGTAAAATGGGGAATAATCCTGATTTGACTACAGATGAGAGTAACTACTGGTAATGTGGCCAAACGTGTGGTTAAACAGTGTATCTTATCCTGGTACCTCAAGATTTGTCCTGGTCTGTTTCTGAATTCCAGATTTCCCTCTAATGTTCCTATTGTAATAAGCGATCCCCTGGTCACTCAATACAAAGATGCTTTATTTCCCGAGAGCACAGATGAAATTTGTGTCATCATTTGCCATATGAACAATCCATCAGACTTTTATATCCACCTGGTAGGTAACTACATTAGAGTCTCTCACATTTACACTATGAAAAATGATATCCATGTGTATTTCTATCGCTTTTCACTTATTTTCTTCACATCTTCACCAGTTAGGCGAATCAGATTACAGGGAAACGGTTGACAAGATCAAGGAGGTTTATAACAACGTAGAAGCCAATGACTGGAAGATTGTGTGCCCATTTATGGGGCAGCCTTGTGTTGCTAAATATGAGGAAGATGATGACCAGTGGTACAGAGCAGAAATTGTGGGTAAGATGACCTCCGTATACTTTATGTAGCCAAGCTGCATTGCACTGAACTGAGCTGTCTTATGAGAAGACTTTGAAGATTGCACTGTGCCAGATGAGTTAAAGGGAACCTGTCAGCAGGTTTTTCCCCATTAGACTACCAGCCTCCTCAGTTAGCGTGGGAAATGTCCTTTCTAAAAATTTGCTTCTTTATTCCCTCTTAAAGTCGTGTGAAAATGAACAGAGGCTGCAGGGGGAGGGTTATTTAAGACACCAATGTGGGAGGGGGATTCATCATTGCCTCTGTGCCAAAAATGAGGGATATGTGACAAAAAAACAGTCTAAAACCAGTGTTTGCTGTCGGACCATGTGACACATTAATGAATTTCCCCCCATGGTGTCATTAAAGAGAGGATTCTTATTCTTTCAGATTACGTGAGCTACTGAACTGGAGATCCAGGGATTTTAGTTGGAAATAGGAGCAGCAGATAAGGGGCAATTCGCACCTATTTCTTTATCTGCCTGTATCTCCTGTTCTTCACATAATCCTTCTCAGCCATACAGCAGCACAGACAAAGTTCTGGTGGCTTTGCAAAAGCGGGAATTATCTTATGATCTGCCCCTTTTATAGGAAACCTACCACTTGAAGTGGCAGGTATAAGATGGTGCCGGGACATATGGCCAAAAATCAGCTCAGGGTGAGCTGGTGCCGGAGCTTATTTTTGTTAGTGTTTTAAATCGCAGTATCGCGGTTTAAAACACTTTTTAAACTTTATGGCCGAAGCTGCTTCGGCACAGGGAGGTACGCGCTCGGTGCTTACCATGCGCGCGACCACATAGGAAGTGAAGGAGAGCCGCAAGCGTGGTAAGCGGCGAGCACGTACCTCCGTGCGCCGAAGCAGCTCCGGCCATAAAGTTTAAAAAGTGTTTTAAACCGCGATACTGCGATTTAAAACACTAACAAAAATAAGCTCCGGCACCAGCTCACCCTGAGCTGGTGCTCGGTAGTTCCTTCTTATACCTGCCACTTCAAGTGGTAATAGTTATACAGGCTATTATAAATAAATTCAGTGTCACACTAATTACCTTATCTTAACCCCTTACGGACATGTGGCCTAATAGTTCTTCAAACGTCGGCTGCGGGTGTATTGAGAGGGCTCACAGGCATATTGCAGTAAACACCCTCCAATCGCGGGTGTTAACCCTTTGATCACTCCTGGAAAAGCTGTATTGGCTTAGACCGTCGCTGCTAGTGACATCATCTGGGAGCGACAATCTTTCTCCTGTATGATTTTTGGCCATATACTGCCATAATGTAGTAAAGCAGTATATGGTAGCATCAATCGATCATTCGTCACGTCCCATACATCCACCTACCACCCGTTCTACCTTTATAGGAAGATTCATGGTGGAAAGTTCCCTTTAATATGTTTATATTTATAATATCTTTATATATTATCTTTATAATATCTTATTGTCTTTAATATCTAGTCTGTTTTGAAATGTAATTTTGGGAGCGGTGCACAGGGTTTTGTGCATTGAATATGATTATGCTGGTTCAGTGCAGAATTTTTTTCCCTCCCTAGGTTTACCTAATACTCAAGAAGCTACCATAAGCTATGTTGACTTTGGAAATGTTGCCACAGTTAACATTGAAGATCTGAGAAGTTTAAAGGATGAATTCATGAAGTTACCACGCAAGGTAAATAAAATTAAAGGGGTGATCCTTTTTCAGACTCTAATCCCCTACAAACAGGAATATCTGATATCTGGGGTTAGGGGGCACACGCTTGGCCACTGCTCAGTTTGCTTCTTTAGGATTATTGTAGTGGCTGCTGGTTTGGCCAATTAATCAATAGCTAGAGGGAAATTTTATTTAAATTCTGTAGGAAATCGCTGTTTTGTCTTTGATGTGATGCTGGGTGGAATACTACAGAACCAGTTAGAATTTGGTAAAACAAAACCCGTAATTTTGTTTTAAGCATTGATTTTATTGGATTTTTATTAAAAAAATTGTGTAGACATTGAAATTTCGATAATAAATTGTATATCAAATATACCATTGGAGTCAGCATTATTACTTAGGTTGGAAAAACAAAAAAGGGTAAGTGGGGAACGGAGGGACAGAAGGGGGCCGGGCAGATACAGCAATGTAACTTACCTGATGAGTACAATGTGCTATAGGCAGCGGATTAGGATTTTTGCAATACTTAGCTACCGTATTTTTCGGACTATAAGGCGCACTAAAAATCCTTTGATTTTCTCAGAAATTAAAGGTGTGCCTTATAGTCCAGTGAACCTTATATATCAGTGATGGTGAACCTTTGGTGGCCGAGTGCCCAAACTGCAACCCAAAACCCCCAAAATTTATGGTGAGGTACCAACCAAAAATTAAAGCAGTAACTTATTGCTCTGTGTTCTTCAATAAATTTCAATCATATTGGCTTCCTGAGGACAAGATGGAAAATTTGCATCATTTTAGCTTCTTTCCAGTGTCCCTCTGTACACAGAAAATTGTGGGGCCAGCAGAAGGCCTTCCAGTGATAATTTGGTCCTGTCTACACATTCTTCCTCTATCTAAATTCCCAAGTAGAAAAGTAAGTATAAATTTAATATATGACTGAAAGGATTCTTTGAGTCCTGTCTGGTGTGCTGGTATGATGGCCAAGGTGCCCACAGAAAGGGCTCTGAGTGCCACCTCTGGCACCCGTGCCATAGGTTCGCCACCACTGTTATTTATGAACCGTACTTACAGACAACAGCTGCCTTTAACTGTGCACAGGTCTGCCACCTGCTGGTCATTCATCCTTACAATCAGGTGCGCCTTATATATGAACCTAGACGTTCCAGCAGGCATTTATTGTTGCCACGCCTTATAGTCCGAAAAATACTGTATTTCAATTCTAGCTGCAATTATTACATGACAAATAATCATAAGTTGTGGAGGTGTAAAATCTTCTAGATCTATAAAGCTTGGAGTACAGTAAGGTTAATTGGGAAGTGGCACATTTTTGAGAGTAAAGCTTCTATAGATTCCCAGAATTTTCTGATAATTTCACCATATATGTAGCGTATCGGCATCTTTTTCCTGACATCTCCAGATTTTTCTGGACAATACAACAATACCTAATTTTGATTGCATTTTCAAGGTGGCCAATGCATTTTGAAATTTGTGGAGGGACATTGAACGCTACTTCCTATTGTTGTGTCTCGATATTCACGTTCTAATTTACTAGACCATTTTCTAAAATGGGAAAAACTTCTATCCGAGCTTGTGTCTAGTATTTCTAGAATTCCATAGTTGGAGTGGGTCTGTTATCTGATATTTTAGCTTGGGGTAAAGCCGATTTGATCTGATAGTACTGTAAGAGGTCTGTGCTTTTAATCTGTCTGTGATGATTTGAGTTAAAGGTTTAAAAGGGTCTTAAGCTTATTTTGAATGGAGTAAGAAAATCTTAAATTTAAAGGGAACCTGTCGCCAGGGACCTCATTTTCACTAAAGACAGGTTACAGAAGCCAATTACAGCTGCATTGCACATATATGCCTTTCTGCCTTCTCTAAGCTTTTGCAATTTATTACAATAAAATTGTGTTTTATAACTTACTTGCACTCTGAGGCACAAGTTTTTTTTTTTGTTTGGATGAATTTAAAAAAAAAAACAAAAACATGTGACTTGTCTGTGCTGCTCACTCCTCAGGTCCCACCTTTGTGCTCCTGTATAACTCTTGCTTCGTAACTCACACAGGGACAGAGGTCACAGCGTGTGAGCTGACATCAGTGGGGGAGGGAGGAGCTGTACAGGATCATAAAGGTTGGGGGCTGAAAGCTTAGGAGTGAGTGACAATTTTAGCCACTAGAATCTCTACTACCCTCCACTCGTCTACACTCACTAGCTAATAAATATAGACCAAACATTGTCTCATTTCACAAAAAACGACACCTCACACAGCTTTGTACACCGAAGCATGAAAAAGTTATTCGGGTCAGAAGGTGGCGAAAATTTTCTTTTCTTTTTCGTACATATTCGTTTAATTTTTGAAAATGTATTTAAACACAATAAAGTCTGTATAAAATTTGGTATGCAAATGCATTTTCTCCCAATTTTCACAATTTTTTTTACAGCTTCCCAGTACACGGCATGGAAAAATTAATAACGTTGTGGGGAAGTTAAATTTGTTACGCACAAAATAAGCCCTCACACAGCTCTGTACACGGAAAAATTAAAGTTATGGATTTTTTAAAGTGGAGAGCAAGAAATGAGCAAGAAAATCCTCCGTGCTTAAGGAGTTAAGGAATTAAAGGACCTCTACCATCAGAATGAAGGATTGAACGCCAGACACACATACAAGCTGGAGGCATTCCTCTGCTCTTCTTTTAGCTTCTTATGTCCTTTTTTTTTTTTTTTTTGGCTTTTAAAATTATGCAAATTAGTTAGGGGCTCCAGGCTCCATAGGTGTTAATGGAGCTCGGAGCCACTCAGGCATATTTGCATAATTTTATAGCTCTTTTTTCTTAAAAACAAAGGCATAGAAAGCTTAAAGAAGCGCACATCCTGCCAGATGGGAAACACACCAGTATGTCAGTGTGTGCTTGTTTACAATCCTTCATCCTGGTGGTAGATGTCCTTTAAATGTCCTTTTTAGATGTCAACCTAAAAAAAACTCGCTAGGAGCTGCTTACTAAAGCGCCGTACCCTAGGAACATTGGACCGAGCTCACATCGGTCTGGCGTATTCATGAGGGGGCGGTCCGAGGAGGCAGTGACTGCCGTATAAAGCTTGGCAGCTACTGCCAGCCTATGACGTGTCGGGGGCGGTCTGGGGAAGAAGCAGAGGAGAGGGGAGCGCCTCGGACCCGCCCCCTCATGAAGACACCAGACCGGCGTTGTGCGGCAGTGTCTGCTAGATTTATTGGAGGGTTCCGGTAACCAGTGTAACATTGATATATCTGAGGTAGCGCTAGTGTGGTTTTTTTTAGGGTGACCGGTCCTCTTTAAGTATGGTTTTAGAGTGTCCAATTTGGATAGACAACTCCTTTCTTTAAAGTCGTTATTTAACCCCTTCAAGCCGCGGCTCTTTTTTGTTTTGTTTTTTTGCGGTTTCATTTTTCACTCCCCACTTTTTATTTTATACAGGGATAACATGCATGCAGTGATGTCACAGTACAGGGATAACATGCATGCAGTGATGTCACAGTACAGGGATAACATGCATGCAGTGATGTCACAGTACAGAGATAACATGCATGCAGTGATGTCACAGTACAGGGATAATATGCAGTGATGTCACAGTACAGGGATAATAGGCATGCAGAGATGTCACAGTACAGAGGGATAATAGGCATGCAGAGATGTCACAGTACAGGGATAACATGCATGCAGTGATGTCACAGTACAGGGATAACATGCATGCAGTGATGTCACAGTACAGGGATAACATGCATGCAGTGATGTCACAGTACAGGGATAATATGCAGTGATGTCACAGTACAGGGATAATAGGCATGCAGAGATGTCACAGTACAGAGGGATAATAGGCATGCAGAGATGTCACAGTACAGGGATAATAGGCATGCAGTGATGTCACGGTACAGGGATAATATGCATGCAGTGATGTCACAGTACATGGATAATATGCATGCAGAGATGTCACAGTACATGGATAATATGCATGCAGAGATGTCACAGTACATGGATAATATGCATGCAGTGATGTCACAGTACAGGGATAATATGCATGCAGAGATGTCACAATACAGGGATAATATGCATGCAGTGATGTCACAGTACATGGATAATATGCCTGCAGTGATGTCACAGTACAGGGATAATAGGTATGCAGTGATGTCACAGTACAGGGATAACATGCATGCAGTGATGTCACAGTACAGGGATAATATGCAGTGATGTCACAGTACAGGGATAATAGGCATGCAGAGATGTCACAGTACAGAGGGATAATAGGCATGCAGAGATGTCACAGTACAGGGATAATAGGCATGCAGTGATGTCACAGTACAGGGATAATATGCATGCAGTGATGTCACAGTACATGGATAATATGCATGCAGAGATGTCACAGTACAGGGATAACATGCATGCAGTGATGTCACAGTACAGGGATAATATGCATGCAGAGATGTCACAGTACAGGGATAATAGGCATACAGTGATGTCACAGTACAGGGGTAATAAGCATGCAGTACAGGGATAATAGGCATGCAGTGATGTCACAGTACAGGGATAACATGCATGCAGTGATGTCGGAGAACAGGGATAACATGCATGCAGTGATGTCACAGTACAGGGATAACATGCATGCAGTGATGTCACAGTACAGGGATAATAGGCATGCAGTGATGTCACAGTACAGGGATAACATGCATGCAGTGATGTCACAGTACAGGGATAATAGGCATGCAGTGATGTCACAGTACAGGGATAATAGGCATGCAGTGATGTCACAGTACAGGGATAATAGGCATGCAGTGATGTCACAGAACAGGGATAACATGCATGCAGTGATGTCACAGTACAGGGATATTAGGCATGCAGTGATGTCACAGTACAGGGATAATAGGCATGCAGTGATGTCACAGTACAGGGATAATAGGCATGCAGTGATGTCACAGTAAATTTAGAAATTTCTATGTTCATATTTAATATTTACAGGCCATCGGCTGCAGACTTGCTTATATTCAACCTCCCGAACCAGGACCTTGGAGCTTAGAAGCAAATAAACTATTTGAAGCTCTGACTGTGGGCAGACATCTGAAGTGTACTGCAATAGGTACCTGTCCCTGCATATGTACAGTATATCATACTGACCCTCATGTTCTGCACTACAAGAATTTTAAATCTTAGTGAATTTGACATGCATCTAAGTGGTGTTTCTGCAAAAGGGAAGATATAAAGCTGAGCCCCAAATAGCCATGGGTTGGGGGAGGGGGGGGGGGGTTCTGTACTTAACATTCCTAAATCACAGCCTTTGGGCGTGAGCTACCCCCTCATACACTGCAAGGACCAGTTAACTTCTCCATTATGTCTCTAGTTATTTGCAGCAATCATTCTGAGCCCATATCGCTACAGATAAGGTATAATGGAAAGACTTGTATGTGTTTTAGTTAACAATTATTGGTGCAGAAGAATTGAAGAACTAACGGAGACGTGAACTGGGCCTGAGCAGCAGAATACACACAGTTTGCAGTCACAATGCTGACAGAACGCAGATGAGTCCTATATTGACCTCTCATTCTCTATGTATCTATGTGTGTAGGTGTCCTGCTGGACGACAAGCTGTCTGTTGAGCTTTTTCACGTGGGCCCGGGCAATATGACCAGCGTTAACACCATGCTAGTGGAGCAAAATGTTGCCTCTTTTATACAGTCGTAAGTTTCCCTTCTGGTTTTAACACGTGAACAAACTATAAAAGATGCACAATAAATGCTATGGGGAGGATTCAGTTGGCACTGATATACTAGCAATTTTTTGTACCCTGCAAGAAATTGAGATTATTTTTGCACCTCGTTAAAGGAAACCTACCATTTCAGATCGTCAGGGTGAGCTGGTGCTTAGTTTCGTTAGTGTTATAAACCGCGGTATCGCGGTTTTAACACTTTTTAAACTTTATAGCAGAAACTGCTTCGGCGCTGCGTGCGCACGATCGTGCGCGCGCCTACATAGGAAATGCCGCAGGCGTTGCGCGCACACGGTCGCGCGCAGCGCCGAAGCAGCTTCTGCTATAAAGTTTAAAAAGTGTTAAAACCGCGATACCACGGTTTATAACACTAACGAAACTAAGCACCGGCACCAGCTCACCCTGAGCTGGTGCTCGGTGTTTACAGCTTACACCGACGATCTGAAATGGTAGGTTTCCTTTAACTCCGCACCATGTGGGCTATGAGGGACACGGCCGCCAGTGGTGTAAAAACCTGTGAACATTACATCAAACTAATTTGTTTTTATGCACAACTACGCCAGGTCTGACCTGACGTAGTTTTGACCTGGCCTATCATAAATTCCCCTTTTTAAGTTGTTTATCTAATTTAACATTTGTATATTCTGACTTCTAGTCTTTTCAATGCATCCAACTCTAACATGCTATTATGACAAGTGTTGGCTTATGAGGCATTACCCGGTAAAGATACCTTTGTGCGGTCTCTATCTATCTTATATATATACATATATATATATATGAAGATGGCTGCATTGAGCCAGCCGAAACGTTGCACTGTACTTTCCACTTGTGAATAAATTTTGAAAACCAAGGAGTGCTGCTCTTCCGCTTCAATTTTTTACATATATATAGATAGATATACATACTTGATCTGCAGTTACCAATATCTTTAGCTATCTTAAGGGCCCGTTCACACCTTTGTTATTTCATTAATCATTCATAAGGGGGCCAAACACAAAGCACAGGTGCAAATCTTTCAATTGTACCTGATCTTCTGGTAATTAATGTAAAAAAAACTGATGAAATATCATAAGTTGTGAAGTGGAGCTTATTTGAATAGTTTTTTTCCACTAGTGGACCTTCATCATTACCAGATTACCATCCTCTGCCACTGAAGGAAGTATGGGACCCAGTCACTGAACTATTACTTGACTACGAGGAAAGTCCAATGGATTTCGTCCCTCTATCGGAACGAAAAGGGTTTGAGGTGTTCGTCAGTCACGTTGTATCTCCCAGCAAAATCTTTGTACAGTGGTTAACTTCAGAGAACATTCTTAAGAGGTAAGGTCATTAAACTCCAACACTCCAAAATGTCATTCTACAAAATGAAGATCCAAATCCACAGAAATTCCCAATTGCTATAAACCCATCCCTACTCTGATTATTGAAAAGTCTATTTAAGCTCGAATGGCGACAACACTAATTGTCTTACTTAGGCTACATTCACACTGCCGTATGGAGGACGTATATACGGCCGACGTATATACGGCCAATATACGCCCTCCACAGACGGCAATGGGCGCACGGCGCCCTACGGGAGTGGTACGGTGCAGCACACGTGCGACACCGTACCGCTCCGTTCCCGGAAAAAGATAGGACCTGTCCTATCTTTTACCGTAATACGGCGCCATTACTTCCTATGGAGAGGGGTGGGGGTGAGCTGTGCTCACCTCCTCCTCCTCTCCCTGTACACTGCCGTTGCCCGCTACGGTACGGTACGGGCGGGCAACGGCAGTGTGAATATAGCCTTATAAGGAGAGACAAGATAAAGAGCAACAAGTGCTCATAGGGAAAAATGACTCTTAAATCTGGAAGGATGAGGGTATAATATTAGGTTGTGCTCCCACCTTTAGAGCTTTGCACAACTTCTTACATAGCAGGAAGGATTTAAAGGACTGATGGTAGATTTGTCCTAATAAGAAGTTCAATGTTCCTCAGGACATCTTTTATTATAACACTATATGCTGCCACAGGAAAAAGAGAAAATGTTTATCTTTACCCACAAATTATGCTCTGCACAGGAGAAAAATTACAAAATTTTGACAAGATGGTACCGGGTTCCAACAGTCCTACACAAATTCTACCCTACAGTGTCCGACAGATGTTGGCGGTGTCAAAACTCCACAGGAACAATGTTACATATCTGGTGGGATTGTACCGCTCTCAAACCTTTCTGGGACAGAGTGTTTGCTATTTACGAAAAGGTCACAGGTCGGTCAGTGGAGACCCAGGCTCAGATAGGCCTTCTGTCCATCCTCCCAGGTACAATAGGGTCACAGAAAAAGGGCCTATTGAGGTTCTTCCTCACAGCTGCTCAGACAGTCATTCCCCGTCATTGGAGATCCCCCTCCCTTCCTCGAGTGGATTCATGAATTTATCTAATATCTGTCACATCGAGGAGCTTTAAGCAGAGGTTAATCAAACCATGGAGAAATTCACTAGAATCTGGCAACCGTGGGTCCTGTTTAAAGGCACACCAGAGTATGTAGCATTGTTCGCCTGAAGCTGTCGGCAAGTGACAGTTGTTTTGTGTCCCTAGACCATCATATTGTCTTCCCTACTCTTAGTCCCTTTCTGGTTCCCCCTGTCTCCCCCCTCCTTTCCCCCCTCCCCACTTAACCTCCTTCTCTTTACTTTTAGTTCCCTCACCCTTATTATTTGCTTCATGAGGACTGATTAGTCGGTCCTGCATTATGTGTCATGAACATATAAATATGTAATATTTCAGACTCTATATTTAGTTACACTTTTACTCTTATTCGTTACTCGTCATAATTGGTCTATGGAGTCAGTTTTTCTGTATGGGTTCGGTATGTTACCACCCCGCTGCAGTGTGCTTGCGGCATGAGGGGGCTTCCGATCCACATTTGTTGTCATTGGGTCCTGCGTGTCCCACTGCTGTTATGATGCATACTGTCATTCTTGTCAAAAATGTTTTACACTGCTTTTTGAACTGTATGCAAACACATTTGAACTAAATAAATCGTATTGAATATAACACTATATGCTGCAAAAATAACGACCAGGCCACGTCACCCGAGCGCCTCAAGGAGCCTCATATTTTAATTTATGCACTACCCATGACCGCCAGCGCAAGGGTTGGGTGTATGAATGAATATACAAGGCTCCCTGAGGCGCTCGGGTGACATAGCCTAAGCTCCCTGGAGTAATTTACATAAATTTTATGCTCTTTATTTTTGCTGCATATAGAGTAAGGACACATCTACCATCAGTAAACTGACGGTAGATGTCATTTAAGTATAAAAACAGTTGCAGAGTGAATTTCCCATAAAAATCCGGATTAGTCAGTAGAGGAAGTACGAACATGGTCCAATGAGGCTTTATTAATAAAATGCTCATTCCCATCTTTCCACCCCCCAAAAAAACAAAGAATTTAACTCACCACCATCCAAACAGCAGCCTGGAATGGAACAGAAAACTTTCCACTAGATAAAATGCCACTTAGCTTTTTGGAAACCCGCATCTAACAAAGGAAAATAACTCATATCCAAGTTCCAAACCAAATGCAGAAATGAACTTTACATTCATGAACATGGAAAAAGAGATCCCATCTACAGCTTTTAGCAAATATGGGATATTAAAAAATTTCCACAAAATCAACAATCCTCTACTACAATTTCTAGAAAACAAGAATTCTTGGAATGCAATGTATACATATTTATGATGTATTCAACTACGTCAGTCTGCAACAAATTAAAATCTTTACTAGTAGACACAAATTTATCATTAGGCGTCTCCATGGGACAGTTCTATGTCTGTAATTTGGAGCTACGCTGCCCATCAGATTTGGCCCTTTAATAAATGTCCTTATGGTCTATTTTCTGACTGGGATCTTTAAAAAAAAAAAAAAAAAAAAAAAATCCCCAAAAAGTCTCAGTGCATAAAAGCCTCAGCACATAGACCAGCAGGGGACTGCAGTAACTTTGAGACTTTTTATGGGACTTTTTGCGAAGATCTTGCGTCATGAATGTGGCTTTGCACAGTGTTGCCCTAGCAGTAGTTCTATGTTTACACCAGACTAATGAAGAGTTGGAAATAGTCCAGTTTTTAGCAGTGAAAAGTATCAAAAAACTTCAATGCGAGTTTTTTGAGACCTATTTATGCCGAAAAAAAGCCCAGGAAAACCAATGATAAATAATCCCCCAAAAATCAACTCTTCTAGCCAAAGTTAGGTGAATCAGGACCTAGTTTCAAATAAATGGCAGGATCTTCTTTCCAGACATTAAAAATCCAGACATTCTTTATAGTATGATATTTATTTTTCTCTCCTGTTTTCCAGTTTGCACGCTAACATGCTGAAGCTGTATGAAAACTCCAAACCAGAAGCTATGGAATGGAAAGTTGATATGCGTGTTGCAGTTGAGCTTCAATCTGACAAAAAGTGGATGCGTGGCAAGATTACAAATATTGTGTCGGACAGCCAGGTTGAGGTAAGAAAACTGCAGGTAACGCCCCACTTTAGTGTCTACTTAGGGGAAAAGCCAGGTTGTCAGTGACCAGGTGTTGCATGGCTGAAAGTTCCTGTGGAGCCAAACCTTAAAGGGAACCTGTCACTTAAACTAATCCATACTATGTCAACTAAATACAGATCACTCCTCCCCCGCTGATGAGAATTCCTGAGGGAGGGGTGAACTTATTTCTCTTTGACCAGTCACATACAGCCAGTGTCTACCTCAACTCCTTAATTCACTTCTCCCTCAGAATGTAAATGATGAAGAGAAATCAGGTTTCCTTGTCAGTCCGGAAGCTGGCGGTGTGTCTAAACTAGAATAACATGTATATGCATAGATGGTGTGTCTACTTACATATGGACTGTGGAACTTTTGAGATATGGAGAGGAACAATATAGAGTTAGTTGTACTGTTGTATAAAAGTAGTTTTCAAAGATATGTTTGGTTGTGTGGGTTAGTTTCAATGACAGGTTCCCTTTAAAATGAAGTTGTGATCTGGATTTGACCAAATAAAAGGTCTCTGCCGCTTACAACACACAAATGTATATTTGTATATGCATATTCCAAAAGTCTTCTGTTCCATTCAGCACAAAGTAAACTGTACCTGGCTCATTGCCTATGAAGCACCTGAACCGCCACTGAAAATCTGCCACGTTCTTGCATAAAATAGGTCGCCTCCCGTTTCTGGGCGCTGGCAGTTCTCTACTGTTTGTATTCTTCGTAGCTTATTGCACATGTCCATAACTGCTTGCACGTTTTTGGGTGGCGACCAATATTATGCGGCAAACCCAAGATTTGGAACGCACCAGCGACTACGTCACAAGAAGGGAGGAGGTTGAACAGGAATAGGAGAGAGGAGTTTACCAGCATGACTTCTTGAACCAACTCCATGACTCTGATGCTTCATTGGGAGCTTGATACATATTCAAAGTTTTTTCTGTATGCCTGGTATTATTACTCCTGGAAACTGAGGTATCAGTGTGTTTTTGTTTTGTTTTTGTTTTTTTTTAACAACGGTGACTAGATGGTGTAAAACATTCGTTAACTTTCATTCTGCTTTTTTCAGGTGATATTTTATGATTATGGAAAGCAGCAAGTGACGGAGGTCACCAACCTAAGGCCATTAGATGAAAGCCTGGCGGTGTATGGGATCATGTGTCTGGAGTGCTCGCTCATGGATATACAGTATGTTTTATAAATCAATGTGTTTATCAGTTATTATATGAAATGAAACAAAACAAAAGGCTGCAATTCATCTGTGTCTTACAACTTTTCTGTGTCCACTATTCACTCACATCTCGCGTATATGGGAACCATTGGCAAAAAATTTAGCTAGGTTTTAAACATAGGATACTTTTGAAGCTGCGGTGCTCTATCCTTTATGTATAGCCGGTCTTTATAGGACATATCTAAGAAATAAAGAAGTATCGGATGGCACTCACCATTCTTCTAAAATCTTCAACTTAATTTTTTTTAACATACAGTACTCACATACAGTACATGTGTAAAATTGTTATCAGGGAGGGAGCTTGGTGACAGCGTTCAAAGCTCTTCTATTCTGTACTTTCCTTGTTTTGCAGGCCGGCTGGAGGAAGTCAGAACTGGACCGCAACTGCTTGTGACTTCCTCTCTGGATACCTTGGCGGAGCCACCGTCACAATGATTCTCGAAGTGAGTGTAATACTATCAGTCCTGGTATTCACTCTCTCCAGCTTCAATGCTTCTAGGGTCCCCTGCCAGTCTCTAGGTTCTCTTAAACAGGAATTGATGGCTCAGTCAGACACTGGGTAATTTCGGCATTGATTCACTAAAGACTGTTGCCCATAAGTGAGTTTGATCCAAAATTATTAATAATCTTTAAATAGATTAATCTTTATATAGATTACCGTAATCTTTATATACATTAAAAAAAACCTTCAAAGTCATGCGACAATGAGAAAAGTCATATTTGCCTGAGATTAGTCAAGATGAGAGGCTGTAGGGGCAGAGTCACTTTGATTGTATAGCATCTACAAACGTGTCAGTTG
The DNA here is from genome assembly GCF_040894005.1 of Engystomops pustulosus. Classification (NCBI taxonomy): domain Eukaryota; kingdom Metazoa; phylum Chordata; class Amphibia; order Anura; family Leptodactylidae; genus Engystomops; species Engystomops pustulosus. The sequence goes on from NC_092412.1 coordinate 36,718,833, forward strand.
TAAACAAAGTTTTAAACTGTATTTTCATCTCTGTTATAATATGATCAGAAAGATAATATTAATATGACACCATCTTTCAATGTACAGGTACTAGGACTGATAGGGACGTCTGAAGTGACGCTCCCTCTGCAGCCTCTAAACTTGACTCTTCTCAACTCATTTGCACATAAATGAGGTTATTCGAGAAGGATATTCAGTACCCCACCTGAGGGTAAACTAGTAGCTTATAGTGAACCCATCAGCAGATTTTACCTCATTAAAGACCCTAGTGTGAACAAGACAACATTACTGTACAGGGACATGTGATGCTTTGTGTGGTGGCATGTTTGCTTAGCTACAAACTATTTGATATACAGTATTGTTTTATGCAGCCAACCTTGTATTTAACATCTAACTTCAATTTAATGGTATGTTTTCCTTTCTTTAGGATGATAATACGTCATATTGGCCATTACCAGTTAAAATTATGTCCAAGAATGAAGAGCACCAGCTGGTGGATATCTCTGAATTCTTGGTGAAAAGGGGATTGGCACTGAGAGATAGAAAAAGGTCTGTACTGGTGGCTTTGTATATCTCCGATAATATCTACAACTTAGATTCTGGCACCTTTGTCTATTAGAGTATACTGCCTTTTTTTTTGCTGAGATATTTTCATGGGGTATTTTTTTAAAATATAGTCTATGGTGGTCCTACTGTTATTTATACCGCTCAGCCTGTAGAAAAAAAAAATACATTTGCATATGTTGCAGATTGTCATGCACAAAAATTTTTTATGTGCATTTTCCATGAGGCTTTAGATTACGTGCAGTGTGTTTTTTGCGTTTTTAGATGTAGTTTTACACCTCTTTTTTTCCCCATTTTATCTGACATCATTTGCAGCAAAATTTTCATCAAATCCACATCAAACTAAGGGTTTCATGTGGATGTTCAAAAGCCCAATGATTGCAATGTAAAAAAAAATATATAGGGAATAAAATGTATGGCCTTGACAGAAAGGTCACGTCTTAATTTATTGCCTACATGACACAACATTTTCTGTGTGAGGGGGTAAAAAACGCATCATCTAGATGACTTTTTCCTAGTCACATTCACTTTAATGCTCCAGATAATCATGTATGACTAATCACACATATAATATACTGGATTGGCCACTTTACCTCATGTTTTCTGTGATGTGTGGGGGGCAGGATATTAAGTAATTTACCAATATACATCTATTAATAGTTCTGTTCTGCTTTCTTGATATGTAAAGTGAAACCTCCTGTCTTTTACCTCATCAGCCAGACATTCCTGTCCATAACATGTCTGCAGATGGAGGATCATGTGATCTCTCCATGAGCAATCGCCCTGCCAGGACCTTTATGATAGTATTAAAATACAGGTTGCCCCCTACTTAAGAACACTTGACTTACAGACAACCCCTAGTTACAAACGGGCCTCTGGATTTTGGTAATTTACTGTATTTTAGTCCCAGGCTACAATGATCAGCTGTAAGAGTTATCACTGTCTGTAATTTAGATTTATTATTAATCCTGGTTCTTATAACAACCCAACATTTTGAAATTAAAATCCAGTAGTCATAGAGACCAAAAAAAATTCTGGCTGGGGTTACAATTATAAAACATACAGTTTCGACTTGCATACAAATTCAACTTCAGAACAAAGGTACAGAAACCTATCTTGTACGTAACTGCCTGTATATAAGATTAATTTCTTGTCGGGACAGGGAAAAGGGGCCAAACCCATTAAGGTTTGTGTCCTGCAGGGTACAATGGATACAGATATACACATGTCTTTATAAGGCCCCTGGGTGCCATCACTGCTGCGGGTGCCTATAGTGATGCCAGTGCAACTCTCAAACCCCTTAGCAGGTAATGAGAACCTATTCACTGACATCCAAGGGGGCACAAACACTGCCCTTTGTTGTTCCCGGTACAGTGTGTGGGTATTTGGGGTATGGATCTGTCTCTCCAGCCCTAAAATTAGAGCTAAAAATAAGGGCTGCTGCTGAGGAGCCATGTTGGGCAGTTGCTAGGAAACCCTGTGGGAGGAGATATGAGTAGGTCTTTGGAGATGATGAGACGCCATTTTGTTTGATGAAACCCAGATTGAAATTGTGTGTGAGAACCAATATTTCTGACAAAAAATTGTGCTACCACTTTATCCCATGACCCTAATCCTATAATAAAGGGGACTATTCTGTTGTTTTTTGACCGTTCAAATGCCTCAGCAGGGAGAAAAACATGACACAAGAGCTTACAGTCTATGAGGATGAGAGGGTGACACAAGAGCTTACAGTCTATGAGGATGAGGGGCTGACACAAGAGCTTACAGTCTATGGGGATGAGGGGGTGACACAAGATCCTACAGTCTATAAGGATGAGGGGTTGACACAAGAGCTTACAGTCTATGAGGATGAGGAGGTGACACAAGAGCTTACAGTCTATGAGGATGAGGGGTGACACAAGAGCTTACAGTCTATGAGGATGAAGAGGAGACACAAGAGCTTACAGTCTATGAGGCTGATGGTAGGGACACAAGAGCTTACAGTCTATGAGGATGAGGGGGAGACACAAGAGCTTACAGTCTATGAGGATGAGGGGGTGACACAAGAGCTTACAGTCTATGAGGATGAGGGGGTGACACAAGAGCTTACAGTCTATGAGGATGAGGGGGTGACACAAGAGCTTACAGTCCATGAGGATGAGGGGGTGACACAAGAGCTTACAGTCTATGAGGATGAGGGGGAGACACAAGAGCTTACAGTCTATGAGGATGAGGGGGCAACACAAGAGCTTACAGTCTATGAGGATGAAGAGGAGAAACAAGAGCTTACAGTCTATGAGGATGAGGGGGAGACACAAGAGCTTACAGTCTATGAGGATGAGGGGGAGACACAAGAGCTTACAGTGTATGAGGATGAGGGGGTGACACAAGAGCTTACAGTCTATGAGGATGAAGAGGAGACAAAAGAGCTTACAGTCTATGAGGATGAGGGGGAGACACAAGAGCTTACAGTCTATGAGGATGAGGGGGAGAAACAAGAGCTTACAGTGTATGAGGATGAGGGGGAGACACAAGAGCTTACAGTGTATGAGGATGAGGGGGTGACACAAGAGCTTACAGTCTATGAGGATGAAGAGGAGACACAAGAGCTTACAGTCTATGAGGATGAGGGAGGACACAAGAGCTTACAGTCTATGAGGATGAGGGGGAGACACAAGAGCTTACAGTCTATGAGGATGAGGGGGTGACACAAGAGGTATAAGAGCTTGTACAAAGGTCCAGCCATTGGGAAAGGCATAAAATATTTTAATGAATATAAAGGAAGCTGGGGCTGCAGAGAAGCCTGGAGCTTGGAATATATCTGGTGTTTGCTGGATAACAGACAGAAGGAGGACATAAAATGGATTTGTAAAGAGAGCGTTGAAGTTTCATGCAGTTAGCGAGTGTGAAAGTCCTGCTTAAAGAGATGGCTTTTCAGAGCACGTTGGGTAATTAGCACTTAAGAATGTTTGTCCACCTGGACACAGCTTAGGTGCTAATCTAACATTCTCAGGATATCTGGGATAATATGCGTAGAATATTAAAAAATAAATAATTTCTACTGAATATGACAATGACCAATAACTTTGATGAATCGCCACCCTTCAACCTAATCCCTGTGTGTATTGCTATTACATGTTATGCATCTTGAATACCTCATATATTTTATTCACAGGGTGAACTCCAGCTCTTCCAGCTCTGAAATTAATGATAAAAGTACCAAATTATCTGACAAAACGTGTCCTTCAGAGCAAGAACCAGTGAAAGACCTTTCATGTGAATCAGAGGCCGAGTGTCCCGCGACAAGAAGCCAGCAAAATAACACGGCAGAGCCAGTGATGGAGCGGGTGGTTGAAGAACCGTACCTGCCGCCCCTGCTCCCTAATGACAAGACATTTTCCGCTAAAGTCAGTCACATTGCTGAAGACGGAACCTTATATGTCATCCAGGAGTGTTTGGGTAATACCAGTTATTAACACGACACTAATGCTTAGACTGTTTACATTCACCTGGATTGCGCTTTTTTTAAGGCAGTATTTGACAAATGGACTACAATCTAGTATAATAAATGTTATATACATCATTAAAATTTACGCATCCTGTAAAAAGTATTAAAAAATCAAATCATACAGTACAGTACTTTGCTCGGTTTTCCGAGTCTGTGCCATAGAGATGACTAGAGCTGCGACCAGCTGCTCTGTTCTTTTAGGAGAAGAACAGACCCCTGTTCTTGTGATCCTTGGATGTCCAACCACTAATCCCGTAAATTGGGACAACTACTTGACTTTTGACTTTTCATCAACTTCAACTCTTTGCATTCTTAAATAGGTGCAGCTCCACATTCTGGCATAATTGTAATTTCTCTTAAATGGTCTCTGTCACCAAATTTCACTCCCATTAAACTACCAGCCTCCTTGGGTAGGGTATGAAATGTTCTTTCTAGAATTCCCTCTTTTCTGTGAAATCTCATCTGTTTAACTATAAATAATTTTGAAAAATCGTGTCCAAAGTCATGTGCAAATTAGCTGAGAAGAGTCATATTTTATCTGAAATGAGTCAAGATGAGGCTGCAGGTAATTGTCACTTTATGCTCCCCTATTTTCGGTTAATACCTAGAAACATTCTTTTGGATATTAAAGAGTATCTTGTGTTTCATATCACATCAGGCTTGTGGTTCTGTGATAACCCGAGATACAGACAGTCAAGAAAATGGTGTGGATTTTTATCTGCAGCTCGCATTTCCAACGATGTCCGTAACTCTGTAGCTCACAGAACCACAAGCCGGATCCAATCTGAAAAAAATGAGTTTCTTATATTTGAGCATTATTATTCACTGGGGGCCCTGCAAAATATTTGTATCCCATATTCAACGATCCTTATATTTCTTCTAATGTATAATGAAACAAGAGCATCGATCATCTGATCCCAGATGTAATGAGCCTTTGGTATACAAATTATATTATGCTGTATCGGTGCTCTTGGACATGTTGTACTTACTATTTTTTTCTTTGTTTCAGAAAACGAGCTTGCCATGCTAACGCTTGAAATCCAAAATTCATTCAAATGCCTAGGTTTATTGGCACCCTATTCTTGGCAGAAAGGTGAAGGCTGTCTAGTAAATGGGTTTGATTCCATGTTATACCGAGGAAAGGTTCTTGACATACTGGGTGGAGATATGATAACGGTATGTATAGATTCTTTACAGTGCACATCTTTACATTTTAAAATATAGTGAAAATTAAATATCTATGGCTCTTCTGCAATTCTGTGATCTGCTGTAGATGATCTTCCTCCTACATTGTGTCTTGAGCTCCTGTAGTTCTCTATACAGCGTTGTAAGCTGCTGTATACAGTCTTCCAAAACACTGGACAGTGATGTGCTGTTAATGATTTTCCCCTATGCTGTGACGTGAGTTCCTGTAAATCAGAGGTGTCAAACTCATTTTCACAGAGGGCACATCAGCCTTGTGGTTGCCCAAAAAGGGCCAAAATGTAATTTATTGCTGCATAAATGTATCTACGCAAGCTGTTTAGTAGTTACATTTAGGGCTCATGCACACTGACGTATACCCGTCCGTAGCTGTACGGGCACACATCGGGCGTGCTGTCGCCCTTCCTCTCTCCATAGAGAATAGAGCCACACCACACGTTCTTACGGCCAATGATAGAGAACGCTGCGGATGCTATAGACAACTATGGGGGATGTATATACGTCCCCCATATGTTAGAGTGCTTGGACCTTTATACTGATTTGTAATGCGCTGCAGAATTTGATGGTGCTATAGAAAGATTATTATTATACCGCATTACCATTACAGTCCTTCATCTGAAGGTAACCACACAGCTGAACATATTGTTTAAAAAAAAAAAAAAAAGACCTGAGACACCAACATGGGGCACATTGGGGCTTATTTACTAAGGGTCCGGGGATCGCATTTCTGTCGGGTTTTCCGACGTTTATGTGGATCGCACTGCCGGAATTGGTAGTAAGCAAGCGATTGTGTTGCACGTGATCGGATTTTGGCGCAATCGTGCCAGTTTTCATGCGTCACAAATCGGGGGCGGGGCGTCAGGCAATCCAAACCGCAGGATTTAACTTGTGTCTCAAGACATGCACTTACATACACCGGGAGGAAGATTGTGAACTCCGTCGGACTCGAGCGGGGAGCGACACATGCAGGATATCGGACGCACGATCTTAGTGAATTGCGGCACAGTGCACTTTCGGGAACTCCTCCGGATCAGGTAAGTAAATGTGCGCCACTGTGCGGTGATCATCTGGTATTGCTGATCTTCACATACAATGTTTTGTGACCTCCTGTAGATGATCTGCTCTCTATCCCGTGATGATACCCTGTTTCCTGTGTCCTAAAATAGGACATCCCCCGAAAATAAGATCTAGTAGAATTTTGTTCAAGCTTAGAAATATAAGGCCTCCCCTGCCATTGCAGCAGCTCCCCCGTGTTGTACATTAGTATTAGTAGATCATTTAGATACCACAAGAGGTTGTGACATGCGGGAAGAAATCGTGGGATAAAATATGACTGTTGGGATGCAAATGTGCAGCTACCTGGACAAGAAGTGCTGACAAGAAGGGGGATCATTTAAAGAAAGTGCCATTGCTAAACATGAGAGATTGGGGGCCAATGATTCCAATAGAAATGTAGTCACAAGAATTTCAGCATGAAATAAGTTTGGAGAGTTATAAGGATGTTAGAGAAGTAGATTTCTTTGTCCAACAATAAATGCAAATTATTTTTCATGGAAATATACGACATCCCCTGAAAATAAGACCTAGCACCTGTTTAGGAGCAAAAATTAATGTAAGACACTGGGGCAGATTTATTTAGCCGGTCCAGTCGCATTCCAGCGGCGGGTTCTCCGACGCTGATTTGGGTCCGGCCCGGGATTCACTAAGGTTCACTGGAATTCACCAGAGTTCAGCTTCTATTTCTTGGTGCAGGTAAGCATGTGTCAAGCGACACTTTTTTTTTTTTTTTAAATATCGCGTTTTTTCCAATTTCTGTCGCATGCAACCCGGTGCGGTTGCGCCAAAATCCCGGTGGAAATCGTCGGGATACCAGTTCGGTATTCGGACCCTTAGTAAATGAGCCCCACTGTCTTATTTTCAGGGAAACAGGGTAGCTACTGCACACAGTCTTGCACAACACTTTACAGTGATCTGCTGTAGATTACGTATCTTTCCCCTACATTGTCCTGTAAATAGTCTTCTCTCTTTGCTGCTAGATGCCCACAGATAAATGGAGCGGATAGTGGCTGCAGTCTTACCTTACAGAGAGCCGCTTTGAGTAATTATGTACAGGACAGTAAAAAACAACATGCACTGTAAGGCAGAGATTATAATCTTACACATTGACAGCCACAACCTAAGGAAAAGCCATCGGTGTAAAATGAAGAAAGACGCCTTTTAGCACATTTTTATATGTTTATCTTTTCTCTTTGTCTCATTTTGTAGGTGCAGTATGAAGATTACGGAATTACAGAAAAACTTCCAAAATGCCACCTCTATCCATCTGTGTATAATCCACACATTCCACGGTTTTGTATACCTTGCCAGCTGAATGATATTCTCCCTGTAAGTGCTTATTAGTAACCATGTCCTCCACATTCCTATAAGATGATCAATGAATAACTTTTTCAGCGTTAAAGGGTAGCTTTAATTCTAGAACAACATTTCACAAATAAGAGCTTTAGTTGTATGTAAAGTCTTCTAACCTGGTAGCGTATATCACCTGAGCCACGCGAGCCTCGTTATTAATTTTGCCACATTTCATATAAAATCCAGGGTAAAAATACTGGTCGCCTACCCGTAGAGTAGGACATCAATATCCAAATGGCTTAACACCTCAGAATGGGTCGTGCATCCCTCTTCTAGGCTTTTAGTTGAGATGAATGTGTGCTGCACTTTTTGTACATGCTCAGTACTGAAGCTTCTCCGCTTCAGATCAGAGGAATAAGGCAGTGGGAAGGAATGTCTCTACATCTGAGTCACTGCATCTTGACTTTAGTTCAAATGGGAACTCATCTGCTGTAACCTGGTCTGACCACACGACAAAGAATGGAGCTGTCTGCTTACCATCTACTAAAAACAGCTAATCTATGCTGGGCCTTGTATCCCACCAATCTAATAATGAAGACCTTATCTGTGGATATTTTCAATTATTTTACTGAAAATAAATCCCTTTGATGGCAAATTTTTTTTTTTCGAAACTGCGTTTTAATATTTATTGTTTGATTTATCAGGTCGGTGACCATTGGCAGCCGGATGCAATTCAGCTTCTTAAAGAACTTCTGTCGGAGAGAATTGTCACCATTCGTGTTGTGGTATTTATTCTTTTTTTTTTTGTGTATTAGGGTTTATTGGGTTTATTGAGTCTACTGGAGGGCACTTAGGGCAAAGTTGCAAAAACATGGTGTTTAGAAGAGTTGTCTTAGACTGTAAGTAAAGAGGCTGCATAGCTCTAATATCTGAATAACAAGTCTTTTGGGTATTGGATATGCTTTAGTTGAAACATCCAAAGAGAATCACTATAGTGAAAACCCCCTAAATTCTAGAGAAGCCCTTCCTACAGTTCTCTAGTTAATTGTTTTCTGGGGTATTGGGGCTAACAGTCATTGGGGCTCATTTACTAAGAGGCTGAATCGCCGGGTTTACCGAATATTACCGTTTTGCGCCGTTTGTCCCTGAATTGCCCCGGGTTTTTTGCGAACGCGATCGGATGGTATCGCATCGGCGCCAGCTTGCATGCAACGGAAATCGGGGGTATTTTTTAAAAAAATGTGTCGCAAGATCAGCACTTACATGCACCAAGGAGAAGAAGGTGAACTTCTGCGAGCAGCGACACCTGGTGGACATCGGGCGCATGACCTTAGTGAATCCCGGAAGAACCCGAATCCTCGTCGGAGAACGTGTCACTGGATTGCGACTGGACTGGGTAAGTAAATGAGCCCCATTGTCCTTTGATGCAGAAGTATTTCTTGATTGCATCAGGCATCTGATCGCCAGGGAAGCTGTAAATCAGATGCACCCACCCTCCCCAGCCCCTGATTTATACAGCTGAAATCCTTGAATACTAACTCATAATTTCACGTAACACTTAACATTCCGCAGGAGTCTCCAGACGATTCTCGTGGTATTGCATCTGTTCATATATATTGTGGAGGTGCTTCAGTCTCTGCTATTTTGGAGCTGTACAACCATGGAATTCGCGTAGGTTGCGAGAAAAACAACAACGCAGTAAGTCGCTATAGTGTATGGTGCGCTTTTAAGTGGTTGTTTTCATTATTGAATTAAAAAAAATAATAATAATTATAATACACTAGGTATACACTGCAGTTCAACAACGTCATTACTACTGTAACATAAAAATAATTGTCCCATGTGGTAATAACTGTTAGGACACAATTTTTTTTTTTATTATAGTTTTGCGGTGCAAAAAAAAAAAGGAACAATATTCATAAAAACCTAGGACTCTTTTAGCTACTCCTTATTCTATACTGGAAAACTGATTTGCATATTTTCCCAGAATTCCCCAATGGAGCATCCAGGGCTATAAGTCTCCACACGCCTATAAGGCAGGTTTAATTGGCAAAGTCTCCGTTAAGGAAGACTCTTTCTTCCCAACTGCCTGTAATACACAGGCAGTTTCAGATCACTCCTAAAGACATGTCCTGTAGTCTGATACAGACCCCCTGATGACGTCACTAAAAGCAACAATCTTCCCAAGGTTGCGCGTGTTACCGCTGGGTGTTTGATGCATGATACAGCAAACCCCAAGTCTGTATGAAGAGGGATCACCCCGTGATCATACATCCTTAACAGCTCCACTATGTACAGGGGTTAATCTATACTCTAGCTCCTTTCAGGGTCCTAGTGCCCAGTTGTTCCTTCATATATGAGTTTGATGGCTTTATATCGAAGGCAAACTGTTCCACCGTCATTGCTGGATTTATATAACTGTCTCTAAGATCTTAGATCTATGGAACATCTTACTCCTCTTCTTCGCCATACCACTGACAAATTTAACGAAACCTGGACATGCTGGGACACCTTTTGACGTTCTTTGATTACATAGTGCCACTGATCACTATACCATGTTTCTATTTCTTTGGTGTGTAAATATAACATTGAATATCTCTGGTTCTGGGGGCTGGGCATATGATACATGTATCAACGGCAATGTATTTTCACACTTTATCTGCAGGCTTTATCTACAGGCCAATATCCAAATCAATTCTCTATTTATTTCAGGAGATGAACTGTAGTATAGACATTCCTCTCGAGAAAATTTGGAAAAACGATTTTGAGGTAAATTGTTATTTTAGACTTTTAGCCAAATTACTCTATTGTCTAACTTGGAATTGGAAATTGATTCAACTGTATTAATTGATAATTCCCGCTGCCCCCGTCCCCTACAATAATGTGGACACACAGATGACAAACACAGACAAAATAAGATATGTGTAGTAATAGTCATAAGAAAAATATATACCGTATATACCCGAATATAAACCAAGGCACCTAATTTTATCACGAAATACTGGGGAAACATTGACTCAAGTATAAGCCTAGGATGTGAAATACAGCAACTACTCTTAAATAAAAGCAGCCTCCACTCATTAATGAAATGCCCAGCATGGCCCCCTTAATAATATAATATAATTCCTGGATCAACATCAAATTAACAAAATGTTTTGTTCCCATACCTTGTGATATTTTTGGTCTCCATAAAGGCCTCTCTTACACATGTACAAAGTATCAGCCATTACAACATCCTGTGGCTGAGAGATCCATAGTCTCACCGCTCTTACAGTAAAGAATCATCGTCTAGGAATCTCCTCACAGATTTCATACTAATAATATGTGTAATACTTGTGTATTTGAACTTATTTTGTAGGATTTGCTGAAAAATGACATGGAAACTCCTTTACTGCCCATGTACTCTACAGAAGCTTTACCCCCTCCTGGAGAACTCTGCAAGGTGAAAGTCACGCACCTCGAAACACCTGACATTGTAAGTGCATCATCTATTAAACAACATTATATCACCAGGTTACTTTTTGGGACGTTTCGCCATCTGGTTATATAAAATGACCCTTCTTTCCATTTGTTTTTATTTTAGGATTGTAGATTTTTCTAATTTAACCCCTTCAGGATGCAGCCAGTTTATACCGTTTCTCAGCTTATTTTTTTTTTTTTTTTGTAATCTGACATTTGTTGCTTTATATGGTTATACATTTTGAACACTTTAACTTACCACAATGATTTTGTGATTGTTTTTACATGACACACAGTACGTCAACGTTCAAATGTCTTGCGGTTTTTTTTGGGGGGGGGGGTTCAGAAATTCGTCATTTCAAAATCTGTACTGATCTGTTTTACCACCGAAATGAGATGCTTTTGTATTTCACATATCTCAACTTTATATTTTCACAAGTCCTTTTATTGGTATAGGGTGGTGGACATCTTACAAAGCGAACAGAGAATTTCTGTTTTTTTTCACAAAATTTCTACATTAAAATTTTGGGGATAAAATTTTTTCTTTTTTTTTTTTAAATGAGTTTAAAATATAAAGTATTTGAATCCCCCTTTGACACCATCCTCCCGCCCCCATTTTCAAAATGACACCCCTCAAACTACTAGAAACAGCTTTTAGGAAGTTTTTAAACTTTTGCCCGCTGCGTAATCTTTAAAACACACTTAAATTTAGAATGGTCTAATTTTGTCCGTTGTACATTCATTTAGCCCTAAAATTTACACATTCCTAAAATATAAAAAGAGAAAACCCATCTTAAAATATTTTATGCATTTTCTCCCGAAAACCCCCTACATGTGGCCATTGCTTGTTTTATGAGCGCACAGCGAGGCAACGTAGGGAAGGAGCGCCATGCAGCTGCCAGTTTCATCCTATAGAACTTAGTAGATTTTAGTTTCCTCATTGCCCCCTTTTGTAGGCTATAAAATTTTAGTTTCTAATGGGGCCACATGCATTCCATTGATACTATTTTTGGGTTGTTATGCCCTATTGTTGAAAATGTATTAACTTTTTTGGGGAACGAAGGCGTAGAAATGCATCAATTCTGTCATCGTTTTTTTTATTTTGGTGTTCACTGTATAGCCTAATAAACATGTTATCTTTATTCTGTGGCTCAATGCGATGACGTGGATACCAGACTTAGATATATTTTTTCTTGCGCTTTACTAAACTTATAAACTAAATCCTAGTGTGGGAAAAAAAATCTGTCATTCTTGTATCGCGTCCTCCAAGTGGCATAACATTTTACATTTATTTGGTTACGGAGCTGATTGATGGTTTGTTTTTTTGCGGGATATGTGAACTTTGCACCAGTATCATTCTGGATTAGATATGCATTTTTGATAACTTTTTATTGCATTTTTGTGAAATGAAATCCGTAAAAATCATAATTTTTGGTGGGCTTTTGAAAAATATTTTTTACAACGTTCCTTGTGCAGGTTCAATAATGATTTATTTTTATTTTATGGGTCGTTACGAATGCAGTGATACTATATGTATGGAGATTGTGTTATGATTTTGACCCTTTTCACATTATATGTAATTTTATGTGTTAATGGGGATTTGGTGCATTTTTATTAATTTATTAATTTTTTTTTTTATTGAATCACATTTTTAAAAAAACTTTTTTATTACTTCCACAATGGGACATGAACAAGCAATCATCTGATTGCTTGTTCGTGATAATACCCTGCAATACTGAAGCACAAGCATAGGCTGACACTGCCTTAAATATACCGTCACAAACATGACCTTACAGGCACTGCAGGTCATTGTATAGGGAGGAGGCGGAGATAAGCTGTGACATCATCTATTGTCAGTAGTGATGTAATGATGGGTCAGTGTTATCTATATAGAAGTCATTGTACAGGGAGGGGGAGGAGATAAGCTGTGACATCATCTATTGTCAGTAGTGATGTAATGATGGGTCAGTGTTATCTGTATAGAGGTCATTGTACAGGGGGGGTGGAGATAAGCTGTGACATCATCTATTGTCAGTAGTGATGTAATGATGGGTCAGTGTTATCTATATAGAAGTCATTGTACAGGGAGGGGGAGGAGATAAGCTGTGACATCATCTATTGTCAGTAGTGATGTAATGATGGGTCAGTGTTATCTATATAGAAGTCATTGTACAGGGAGGGGGAGGAGATAAGCTGTGACATCATCTATTGTCAGTAGTGATGTAATGATGGGTCAGTGTTATCTATATAGAAGTCATTGTACAGGGAGGGGGAGGAGATAAGCTGTGACATCATCTATTGTCAGTAGTGATGTAATGATGGGTCAGTGTTATCTGTATAGAGGTCATTGTACAGGGGGGGTGGAGATAAGCTGTGACATCATCTATTGTCAGTAGTGATGTAATGATGGGTCAGTGTTATCTATATAGATGTCATTGTACAGGGAGGGGGAGGAGATAAGCTGTGACATCATCTATTGTCAGTAGTGATGTAATGATGGGTCAGTGTTATCTATATAGAGGTCATTGTACAGGGAGGGGGAGGAGATAAGCTGTGACATCATCTATTGTCAGTAGTGATGTAATGATGGATCAGTGTTATCTGTATAGAGGTCATTGTACAGGGAGGAGGAGATAAGCTGTGACATCATCTATTGTCAGTAGTGATGTAATGATGGGTCAGCGTTATCTGTATAGAGGTCATTGTACAGGGAGGGGGAGGAGATAAGCTGTGACATCATCTATTGTCAGTAGTGATGTAATGATGGATCAGTGTTATCTGTATAGAGGTCATTGTACAAGGAGGGGGAGGAGATAAGCTGTGACATCTTCTATGGTCAGTAGTGATGTAATGATGGGTCAGTGTTATCTATATAGAGGTCATTGTACAGGGAGGGGGAGGAGATAAGCTGTGACATCCTCTATTGTCAGTAGTGATGTAATGATGGGTCAGTGTTATCTATATAGAGGTCATTGTACAGGGAGGAGGAGGAGATAAGCTGTGACATCATCTATTGTCAGTACTGATGTAATGATGGGTCAGTGCTATCTATATAGAGGTCATTGTACAGGGAGGAGGAGGAGATAAGCTGTGACATCATCTATTATCAGTAGTGATGTAATGATGGGTCAGTGTTATCTATATAGAGGTCATTGTGCAGGGAGGAGGAGGAGATGATCTGTGACATCATCTATTGTCAGTAGTGATGTAATGATGGGTCAGTGTTATCTATATAGAGGTCATTGTACAGGGAGGGGGATGAGATAAGCTTTGACATCATCTATTATCAGTAGTGATGTAATGATGGGTCAGTGTTATCTATATAGAGGTCATTGTACAGGGAGGGGGAGGAGATAAGCTGTGACATCATCTATTGTCAGTAGTGATGTAATGATGGGTCAGTGTTATCTATATAGAGGTCATTGTACAGGGAGGGGGAGGAGATAAGCTGTGACATCATCTATTGTCAGTAGTGATGTAATGATGGGTCAGTGTTATCTATATAGAGGTCATTGTACAGGGAGGAGGAGATAAGCTGTGACATCACCTATTGTCAGTAGTGATGTAAAGATGTTTTCTATAGAGGCGTTCTCTTTTATTCCACCTGAAGGTGACTTCTGCATCAAAAATGCTTTTAAAAAAAATTAATTAAATATAGTTAGTGGTGTGTAGTAAATAGGTTGATATAAAAAGAAACCTATTTTATGGATAGACCATCAGCATTAAAGTTGTCCCGTTTCAGGAAATCATTGATATGGTTATATGGATATCTAATAAGTTGTACAATTTTCCAATATACTTTCTGTATCAATTCCTCATGGTTTTCTAGCTTGCTGCCCGGCTATACGAAGCTTCATTGTTAACCTCCTATGAATAAACTCGCTCCCTGGTCATGTGATGTCACATAGGGGCACGCCTTGATATATACCTGGTCATGTGATGTCACACAGGTGCATGCCTAGTTATTTCCCTGGTCATTTGACGTCACACAGGTGCATGCCTCGTTATGTTCCTGGTTATGTGATATCACACAGGTGCACAGCTTGTTATATCCCTGCTTATGGGATGTCACACAGGTGCACAACTCGTTAAATCCCTGCTCATGTGATGTCACACAGGTGCACGCCTCGTTATATGCCTGCAGATGCGAAGTCACACAGGTGCACGCCTCGTTATACCCATGGTCATGCAATGTCACACAAGTGCACCGCTTGTTATATCCCTGGTCATGTGATGTCACACAGGTGCACGTCTCATTTTATCAAAAAGCTTATCACCCGACCAACAGCCATGCAGGCGCATGGCTCGTTCTACGAGCTTTTTGATAAAGCAAGCCATGCACCTGTGTGACATCACATGACCACATGACCAGGGAGCAGTTTATATCTACTAATAAGTAACTAATGAAGCTTTCTATAGTTTAGCCGATAGAATGAGAACAAGCAGAGATCTAGAGGAAAACAATTATTTGCTAAAAGTGGACAACCATCAATTATTTGGTTTTACCAAATGTTTTCCTTTTTTTTTTTTAGGTCTGGATCTGTATTCTACAAAAATGTCACAGTGATGCCTCTGGGGATGATGTCTGTGATCCTCTAACATCCATCCGTGACAAAGTCAACTCTGAAGTGAATGAGTTGCGACACGTGACAGATTTTAGAACAGGTTGGGGGTGTTCATCCCGTGTCTAGTGGATACATGTGACTGTCATATGTTAGTGAGATGCTGACTCCTCTCCCTCTCTCCACAGCTATGCCGTGTCTTGCAGTTTACACAGACGGTTTGATACATAGAGCAAAATTACAGTCCATTAAATCTTACGACCCTGTCACTTGTGTTGTGGAATTTGTCGACTATGGATCTACAAAAGTACTGGATACCAGCGGGTAATGAGATACATGGTACATTCTTGAAAGTTGTTTTGGGTAGAGTAAGACCGGACTGAAAATTTATCACATACAGTAACAAGGCCAATCACTGACAATTGCATATAAAAGTGTGTATATATATATATATATATATATATATATATATGTATATATATATTATAAGAAATAAAGTACAAAATATCACAAGCTAAACAGAAACAGTCCAATTGCGAGTAGGGTAACAAGCACCTGGACGCCAGTACCTTATGGTAAGACCCTGATAGCAGACCAGCACACAAAGAAATGTACGTATCTGGTATAAGAGCACACAGTGAGGGACGTATAAGATCAACTGTGTGTGTATAGAACAGGTAACCCGGGCGTTTTACTATTACTTTACTATTACTATATTAACATTAATTATTAAGTTAAACGCATTGCAATATATACGGTAAGAGGCGTGAGGTGAGGCATTGTAATGCTGGTGGACCTGCTGTGACTCCACGTGTTTTTTCCTTAGTATATTTCAGCTTCCTCTTTCACTTATTGAGTATCCAGCAAAAGCGATCAAAGTGAAATTGGCCGGATTTAAGCCTCCGAAAGAGGACTTTGAAACCCAGAGAGTCCCGTACTGCCCAAAGTGGAGCATGAGAGCGCTGACCGAGATGATGGACTTAGTGGCAGAAAAGACCTTCTCTGTTGCTTGCATTGTAAGGGTATTTCACACCACATGAGGAATTGTGAACCTTAGTAAATTAGCTCCACACCCTGAATTCAGTGTTCCTGAATAAGAGGCAACTGGATAGAATTTAAAGTGTAACCGTCATTCTGAACAAAAAAAAAAATAAAATACATAATTCTGCTCCAGGTGTCCCTGGGAATCATTCCTCAAAGTATTGTGCCTTTCGGTCCTCATTTAGTATCTTTTTTGGCCCAGAGCAACCAGGGTTTCCAGCTCTCAAAAACCTACAATTAGCAAGATGGAGGGACGGAGCCTGCCTCCTGTCACCTCATCACAAGCGCCTGCTGCTGACCAATGACACCAGAGCTATCCATGTCATATCTGTATATCTATCTTTCATATCTATCTTTCATATCTATCTATCTCTTATATCTATCTATCTTCTGTCTATCTATCTGTCTATCTCTCATATCTATCTGTCTATCTCGTATATCTGTCTATCTCGTATATCTATCTGTCTATCTCGTATATCTATCTGTCTATCTCGTATATCTATCTGTCTATCTCGTATATCTATCTGTCTATCTCGTATATCTATCTGTCTATCTCGTATATCTGTCTATCTCGTATATCTATCTGTCTATCTCGTATATCTATCTGTCTATCTCGTATATCTATCTGTCTATCTCGTATATCTGTCTATCTCGTATATCTATCTGTCTATCTCGTATATCTGTCTATCTCGTATATCTATCTGTCTATCTCGTATATCTATCTGTCTATCTCGTATATCTATCTGTCTATCTCGTATATCTATCTGTCTATCTCGTATATCTATCTGTCTATCTCGTATATCTGTCTATCTCGTATATCTATCTGTCTATCTCGTATATCTGTCTATCTATCTCTCAAATCTATCTATCTCTCATATCTATCTATCTCTCATATCTATCTATCTATCTATCTATCATCTATCTCTCATATCTATCATCTATCTATCATCTATCTATCTCTCATATCTATCTATCTATCTATCTCTCATATCTATCTATCTATCTATCTATCATCTATCTATCTCTCATATCTATCATCTATCTATCTCTCATATCTATCTATCTATCTATCTATCTATCTATCTATCTATCATCTATCTATCTCTCATATCTATCTATCTATCTATCTATCATCTATCTATCTCTCATATCTATCTAACTATCTATCATCTATCTATCTCTCATATCTATCATCTATCTATCTACGTCCAGGTAAGAAGCAGCACTCCGTAGATGGTGAAAAACTGGTGTATTTTTTCACCATATACGGAGTGCTGCCTCTTACCTGGACGTATTACTGAGACCCTTGCCAAAGGATCTACGGCTTTGCACCCACAAGAAACCTGTGCTGCTCCGACTCCTTCCCATTGTTTATCTATCTATCCATCCATCATCTACCTATCTGAGTAACACCCCAGCACATGACAGGACAGCCAGGGGCGCACCACCCATGAGGCGAGTTGAGACTTTCGTCTCAGGCGGCGCCCTCTGGTGGTCAATGAGGGCGGCATCATGCAGGTCACTGATGTCGGCAAAGAGCAGCCAGTCTGAGCCAGGACGTGTCATGATAAAATAATCATGACCATGGGATGTCCCATGGTCGTTAGTCAGTAGGAGGTAGCAGGCTCAATAGAGAGCAACATTAGTGTGGAGCCACAGAATGACTGTCAACTGTGCTGTGCAGCGCTGCAGGTGGAGTAAAAGCTGCTGCACAGCTTAGTACAGTCAGGGTCCTCCGCTTCCTTCACTCATTGATGAGGCCCCGCCCACAATTCCCGTGCCTCTGTGTACCAGGGAAGTGCTGTCAGTGGCTCCTAGGGGTCCCCTACCACCTCATGTGCAGAGGAAGCAGCCCCTCTCACAGAGGAAGCTTTTGCTGCATGACACTATCTGCTGGAGGAGACGGAACAGAGGTGAGGGGAGGAGGGAGCCAGGGGAAGAAAAGAGAGAAGAGCAGGAAGTGCTCTGAGTGTCTGCTCTGTCCTGTGCTCCCCCCTACTGCTGCAGCCTGCACTGTTATCCTGGGGTGGGAGAGACAATGTCCCTTACTGGCTGCCTGACCACCTCTAACTATCTGCAGGAGAGGTAAGTGTACAATACTGTTTGTATGTAGAGCTGTAATAAGTAGAGCTTCTGTCTGTAATGTATATGTAGAGTTTGTTTCAGTAACATGTATGTAGTGCTTGTGTCGGTAATGTATACATAGAGCTTGTGTACGAAACATGTATGTAGTGCTTGTGTCTGTAATGTATACATAGAGCTTGTGTACGTAAAATGTATGTAGTGCTTGTGTCTGTAATGTATACGTAGAGCTTGTGTACGTAACATGTATGTAGTGCTTGTGTCTGTAATGTATACTTAGAGCTTGTGTGAGTAACAGATCACGAAAATGAGGGATCCAATGGGGTCCCATAGACCTCCGTCGGATCCTACATTGCTCAGTCAGACTAATGGAGCAGACGGCTGCGCATGACCGTTCTGCTCCATTGATCTCTATGGAGCTGGCGGAGATCGGTGAGCGCATTGCTCGGCGATCTCCGTCAGCTCCATAGAGATTAATGGAGCAGAATCATCATGCCCATTCGGCTTCTCCATTAATCTGACAGAGCAACAAGGGGTCCGACGGAGGTCTATAGGACCCCGTTGGACCCCTCGTTTTCGTGATCTATGGGGGTCTCAGCTCTAAAACTCCACTGATCAGCAAGTTAGGCCCTAACTTTTCTTAGTGTGAAAACCCCTTTAATGAATTCCCCACACAATATGGGATAACTTGTTGATCAGTGGGGGTCAAGGACCACGAGAACGGTGGTTGTAGTACAACAAATGAATGGAACACCAGAAAGGACATGCCCTCTGACGCTCTGTTCATTGTCTATGGCACTGATGGAGAGGGCTGGGTTGGGCGCTCGGATATCTCCAACAGTGCCATTGAGATGAGAAAAGTAGCAGGGAGCATGTGCGAACAGCTGCTCTTTCAATTTGCAATACAAGGACCCTCCTTCTTGTGATCATCAATTGTGATCCAATTGATTGTTTGCACTAATCATAGTAACTAGCTATTTGGCTGGCCGTGGGAGGGGGCGTTTTTCTATAGTTCGCCTCAGGCAGCAGAGAGGCTAGGTTCACCCCTGAGGACAGCATGAAGACTTGTAGAGTGTCTCCTGCCTCTTCCTTGTGTGAGGTGATGGGGGGCTGCAGCTTGTGTCTGTGTGGATTGTTTGTTATACACAAGTGTAGGGAAAGCTGAGGAGAGATAACATGAAGGTGCTTGGTTATTACATTTGTGAGGGCTTCTCCCTGCACATGAGTGCTGGGGCACTGAGCCATGAGGTGATCAGCTGTGAGCAGGGAGCCATGAGGTGATCAGCTGTGAGCAGGGAGCCATGAGGTGATCAGCTGTGAGCAGGGAGCCATGAGGTGATCAGCTGTGAGCAGGGAGCCATGAGGTGATCAGCTGTGAGCAGGGAGCCATGAGGTGATCAGCTGTGAGCAGGGAGCCATGAGGTGATCAGCTGTGAGCAGGGAGCCATGAGGTGATCAGCTGTGAGCAGGGAGCCATGAGGTGATCAGCTGTGTGCAGGAGGATGTGGGCGTGTCTCTTCCTCCATAGTCTCAGCTTCTTTATGAAGACAGAATGTCCATAGTAACAGCTATCTGAGCAGTCACTGCCATCTAGGGGAAGTCTGCAGAATACAAGAGGAAGGAGCAAAATTCGGGTAACTAATCCAATTGCAAAAGGGCTTAAAATTACCTGCGCTACAACATATCAAAAGTTTTTTGAAATGACGGTTACACTTTAATGTATCAAATTAAAGCGGCTGATTTTCCTAAAGTGCAGAAATTTGTAATTTGCCTGTATTGTGTAGGGGATATGGAGCCATAGCCATCGCCTTGGTTTTCGAGGTTACCTTTACAGGGCATCTATCACCAGGATGAAGGACTGTATGCAAATGAGCCTGAGGGGCTCCATATGTGTTAATGAAACCTGGAGCCCAGAGGGTTATTTGTATACAGTCTTTCATCCTGGTGTTAATGTCCTTTAACACCTCCTTCTTTGTTCTATAATGTTATATATTCTTTAGTTTTTGGGGTTTTTTTTTTTTGCTTGCTGGAACACCTCTTTAACCACTTACAGACATGTGACGTGTTAGTACGTCCCCCTAGCAATAGGAATAAAATAGGTGCAAAGTGTGACATACAATCGGGTAGCGGGTGCAAGGAGGAAGTTGTTCCCAGTAAGACCAAATACAACAAATCAAACCTTACTTGGAATTGTGTTGTATCCTTTCCTAGGCTGGTTCTGAAAAAACTGTGTTTTTGTACAATGACAATCAGCAGCTGGTGCACAAGCCTCTGGTCACCCTGGGGCTGGCAGATCTGGAGGACAAGTGAAGAGGTAGATTGTGCAGAACTCATCTAGTAAGAGTGGTGTTATGGTTGCTTTTATATAATTCAGTAAATTTTATTTTTCTTCCAGGTAACAGGTTGTATTCCTCTGATGAGAAGTTCCCTTGGTTTGTCTATATTTTCTATTGTTAAGCTACAATGTTGCCAGTAAATTGTTTGGAGTATTTGTTTTGACTAAATATGCAAATATCTGTTCTGTTTCTTTTCTGTCACTAATATACATGTTTATGACCATTAAACAGCGAGGTGCTGCTTTCTATTGTCTCATGTTTCTTAACTTTGATGCGTTTTTACGGTAAAGAAATAAACTACCGTATATACTTGTGTATAAGCCGAGTTTTTCAGCAAAAAAAATGTACTGAAAATCGTCCCCTCGGCTTATACACGAGTCTATTAAAAAAAATAAACTTATATACTTACTCTCCATCGTCCCGATGCTCCATGCGGCTCCCCGATGTTGGTGCGGCTCGTTTCTGTCATGGACGCTGCCATGTTTTCTTCCTGGCCGGTGCATACTATGACGTCTGCAGCGACCAAGTCATAGTATGCGCCTGCTGGAAGAAAACATGGCCGCAACCATGACAGAAGAAAGAAGAGGAGCCGTGGGGAAGAAAGAAGATGGGGCGCGCCAACATCAGAGGGTGAGT
The DNA here is from genome assembly GCF_040894005.1 of Engystomops pustulosus. Taxonomy (NCBI): domain Eukaryota; kingdom Metazoa; phylum Chordata; class Amphibia; order Anura; family Leptodactylidae; genus Engystomops; species Engystomops pustulosus. Next base: position 36,740,555 of record NC_092412.1, read on the forward strand.
ATATGGGTAAGTTTATTTTTTTTTTCAAGTGCTAAGGGGAGGGGGGACAGGCTGGCTGTATACTACATAGGGGTGGGCTGGCTATATACTGATGCATTTCCCACCCTCTATTTATACTTGAGTCAATAGTTTTTCCCAGTTTTTGGTGGTAAAATTAGGGGTCTCGGCCTATACTCGGGTCAGCTTATACTCGAGTATATATGGTAAATGGAACCTGTCACTTACATTTAAACTAGCAGCCCTCTCCAGCTTTTTATGTGATGCCATTATGGGTATTCTTGTTATGGTATTGTATTAAAGAAGTGAATTTAATCTTGAAAATTTCATCAGGATTGTGGTTTTGTAAAATGGGCAGGTGCAGTCAAAAGGTGGGAATGCAAGCTGCAGGGAAAGATCCAATACCATGCATTTACTCCAAGAAGCACAGGCTTGATTCAGATTGAAAAAAGGGATTATCTTCAAACTGTTAGACCCATGCATCAAAATAAACCATGATTAATCAGGGACACTTACTCATAGAACCAGGAACCATGAATACGCCTTCTTCTATTTGTTATCCATTGGGCTTTAAAGTACATTGAGCAGCCTGGGTTTCCTCTGCTGCTAGATTACACAGGCAGGAGCAGGATGGACCGAGCAGAAGGTTGGGTAAGACGTTTTCTGCTCATTATTACAGCCTGTGAAGCTACAGCACTGAGGGACTCAGAAATGTCTCCCCAGATTACTTTAGACTCATTAGCATAATTGTAACCGTTTATTTTAGAAGGAAGGAGGCCATGGATAACACATAAAATTTCCACAGTCACAGTGCCTGGATCTATGAGTAAGTGCCCCTGTTTTATCATGATGGATTTTCATGGTAGATTTTATTTAAATCCCATTATGGTATATAATGGGAGTATAAGCAGTTTTTCAGCACAAAAATTGTGCTGAAAAAAAACTTAGCTCTGCTTATAATTGAGTCTAAAAAAATTAACACTGTCCTCACCTTTCTGATGCCTCCCGCAGTTCCTTTCCTTGCTTCTGGTGCTTCAGCTCTTCAGCTCTTCCTTGCTCGATGCCAACGGCACAAAGTATGACACGTGTGGAGCCGAAGTACCAGAAGCAAGAAGAGGACCTGTTGGGAGTGTCAGAAAGGTGAGTACAGTGTTAATTTTTTATTTTATTTTTAAAAGGCTTGGCATACTCTGGGCAGGGACTGGCAGGCTGTATATACGGTATATAGGGCGGCACAGTGGCGTGTGAAGCACTTCTGCCTTGCAGTGCTGGGGTCCTGGGTTGGAATTCCACCCAGGTCAACATCTGCAAAGATTTTGTATGTTCTCTCCGTGTTTGTGTGGGTTTCCTCTGGGTACTCCGTTTTCCTCCCACACTCAAAATTGTGAGATTGTGAGCCCATGGGGATAGGGACCAATTTGACATGCTTTGTGCAGCGCTACGTAATCTGTGTGCGGTATATAAATAAAGAATAATTATTATTATATGGGTATAGGAAATTAAAGGAAAAAGGAGAATCGGCTGCAGCTATTTGTCATTGAAGACGGCTATAGCTTGAGATCCAATTCCAGCCGTTTTCTTTAACTGCCTGCAGATAGAACACATCTGCGAATTTACCTGAGGAAATGTCTTCACGTAATAAAGAGAATTCCGGAAGGACATTTCATCACCTACCTGAGTGGGTTAAAAGTCTGGTGAGTCTGGATTGTCTCTACATCACATTGACCAACATAAAAAAAAGGCTTCTTCACAAAGCTACATTTGGTCCATAAGGTGACTGTTTCACAGAACAAATACTGTCAGAGGAGCAGGACGACCTGTGTCATAGTCCTGTATGGTCCTACAAGTCTCTGCATCCCCCACGCCCAGAACTTCTGTGCTGTTGAGCTTTTAGCCATGGGACAGTAGATCTGTAAGAATTCAGCGTAATTGATGCCTACGATCGTTGGTGTCCTGCTACTGGGGCAGCATTAGGTCCATAAAATATGGCATCCAAATTTAAAGGAATAAGCAAGGCCTAAAGTAGACTTGCGGAATAGGACATAAAATGACTGGATTATGATGACATTCTAAAGGCTAAAAAACAAATCTCCTAATTTCCATTCAGGTCTCTGCAAGTTCCATATAATAAGCAATGACCCTTCATATTGTGTTTTTATTATATTATTAAGAAATATATTTTACATACACGTTCATTAAAAAAATAAAATGCTTATGTACAGCTCGTATATACAGTAAGTACATGATGTGACGTTCTATATACATGGTGAGCGCAAACATAAATAATGACACGTAATAAATAACGTAACAATCCTTCACATCTTGGTGTCCATGATGACGTTTCCGTCTTTGTCTTTAACCCTGACTCTTCCGGATGCGTATTTGGTTTCCTGTTGGCCATTGGTGTATACAGTTTTGACTGTACCATCGGGGTATTCCCGTCTCTTAAACTGAGGCGTGTGCAATTCTCGCTGTCCATTGTCAAATTGTATTACTTTGGTCCCGTCTCTGAAATGATAGAAGAACATTGAGGTTGAAGTTAGTGTCTAAGCCTTTCATCAAGACAAAGGGGATACTTTTTTTTGGAGGGAGGGGGGGGGGAGCTGGATTTCTGGCAAAAAAAAAAAAAAAAAGTGTCAATGTACCTTTAGAAGGGGATACTGCCCTAAAACTAACTGGGTCCCTTCAGGATTTCCATTGAACTGACCAATTGTGACAAGGATGTCCCTTTAAATGAGTTGCATCAAGTTTGCATGATTGGGCATAACAAAATGATCAGTAAGCGTTTAATTCATTACAAGAAAAGGGGAACTTTTCTCACTATTGGGAGTAGGGGTAGGTCAAGCATGCATCCCGAAACTCCATTCAATAGTATTGGAGTGTTGGTGATTATCAAGCACAGTGCTCGGGTATTGCCAGCATTCTCATTCACTGTCAGAGTACCAGAGATATCTGATCGATGCATGGCAAGTTTCTACACTTACCTACTAATGAATGGAGCCGTAGAACACTTGTTCCACCTACCACTCCATCAATTAAGGATAGTGGGACCCACATTCTCTGCATTAATGGGGTCCTAGCAGTCAGACCATCACCTTTTAATGTCCTTTCCTGCAAACAGGGGATAACCCCTGTGGTGCACGGTGCAAGGCAGCACAATACATTCAGCAATGTGACCTATGTTTGTAGCTCATGATCTATTGTAAAACTAATCAGCACACGGGGAGAGTAAACACAAATCTGACTTACGGATGAGTAGTTATGATTGTTCCATCCGGGAAGATGCTCTCTTCTCTGCCATCACGGTAAAGATTCTTTATTGTTTGATCTGGGAATGTTATTTCTTTCTTTCCATCAGGAAAATGTTTTTCTATGTAAAGAGAATACAATGCATGTAATAATTGTATAGAATAGGCGGGAGGACACGACAAGACGGTGTAAAGAGACTGCAAAGGTAACCAGGACTATCATCTCATTGTAATATTACACCATCTTGTCCATGGACCATGAGCCTGGCATTTCAGCTCTTCTTTATCCAAGTGAATATATGTTATACCAGACACCACCTAATACAGTACTTGGCAAATGTTTTAGGCAGGTGTGAAAATAATGTTTCAAAGTAAGAAAAAAAAAAAAAAAGCGTTAATTCTTAAAGGAAATCTACCATTTGATGCATTATGAAGCAAACATACCTGGAGAATGCTGTAGCTACACTGATGCAGGATAATATCTTGGTTAATTCCCTCAGCTGGTTGGTTTTGCTGACAAAATAACATTATAATGAAGCTCTGTCGCTTCTATGGCTCCGTCAGCACTTGGTTCATCGCTTGTCCGAGCATGCAAGGATGATGTAATCACTGTTCTGATTGCCCTGCCAGACAGAATAATCAATTGCTGCACCATCCCCCAGCTGCTGTGTGAGTGATACAGCCCAGGTTTATTAGTCATATCTTGACTAGCTTCCATTTGTAATTACAAGCTCCTGTGTGTAATGTGTTTATGTCAGCCAGCCTGACCCAGCTTTCCCAAGGTCCTGAATGTTATAAATAGTTTTTTCAGCCAAACCACTCAGCTCAGGGATGAGCCAAGATATGACCCTGCATCAGGGTAGCTACAGCATTCTCAAGATATGTTTGCTTCATAATGCATCAAAATGGTAGGTTGACTTTAAAGGTAAATTATTAACAAAATGAATGGTGTGACAACCCTTTGCAAAGAGTCCTGGATGGTGATATCAGGGCTCTGGGGGTCATAATTATCCGTCTCAGAGAAGGGTGAATTTGAACAAGTAACATGCAATGTATCTTTGCATAGTTTTCCTAGATTTGTGGAACACTCTCCTGCAAAATTCCTTCCAGGAAGTAAAAAGTTAGAAAAGCATAGTTTTATACAAACAGAAACTGCCCCAACAACACGACCACGGCATTGCAATTCTGCATTTTAAAGAAAATAACGACAAAAAAATTAAAAAAAATAATTTTGGTACGAAGGGAGACTGCACCTATACAGTCTCATCTGTTGGCAACTTAAGATACGGATGTCCAGATATAAAAACTTCTGAATATTCTCAACACTGCAAGCCATAACATACAGGGTTATCCACCAACCTATCTGTCCATTGGAGAACTGCAGTATCTCAAGTCCATCAGGGTAAGTCGTGTGAGTTGTTTGGGCATCAGCGTAATAATAAATCTAAAAGAAGAATAAATTAAATTCTAAACATGATCATATGAAGCGCAAAAAAAAAAACACACACATAAAAACCTGCTGTAAGCAGACACTTACCACTCTCTGATCTGCCATCACTTGCTTAACGTCCCCATTGAAGAAGGTCACCGTAGTAGACTTGCCATCGGGGCTCACTTCCTTGCGTGTCCCATTTGGGAATAAAATGACGTGACAGCCATTGCGTAAAATCCGTTCTACCTGCAGAAAGGAAATAAAAAGTAAATCTTTACAATAAAATACATAACAAGTGAAAGTTTGCAACTTAGTCCTTTCTGCCACCATCCGTGCATGAGCGGACCTCACAGCTACCACGAACGGAGCGCGGATCCATTGTTTGCGGTCCGTTAAAGAACACTTTCATGTGTCGCATCTGAATTATGACCATTATTTATAATGTGGCACTGAACTTATCAATTTGCTACTATAGAAAAACAAGAGGTCACCTTTCCATCTGGATATGCGATTTCTCCCTGGATACTGTCGCTGTCTTTTACTGGTGACCCATCGTTCTTTGGTTGTGTAGGTATCACCCGGTCAGGAACCTGCTGAGAAACACAGGCAAGGTGGTAGTCTCCAAGAGTCCCATAATAATATACTACGGGTCAGGTCTTAGCGGATTGTTTTGAGATTTGCGGTGAGTTTCCCTACCTGGGGTGTAGCGCTTCTCACTGCTTCCGTTACTTTGGTTTTTGTTGCTTCAGAATTACTGGAGTCGCTGAGAGACAATTGTCGGAAACTTCTGGAAGATAATCCTGATAGAACAGAAGGTGAAACATGATGTTCCTGTTAGAGTCTCTTACCCTCCCAGTAATACTGGAGAAGTAAATCCCATCACCCTTTTACGAAACTATTCGGACACAATGATCTTACCTTTAATGGGCGATTGGCTTCGGAGGATTTTCGTGTTTTTTTCTGGTTCAGGGGCTGGGGTTCGTCTCTGCTTTAACATATGCAGGGGGCTCTGAAAATTAAGAAAGAAGGGTTTGAGAGCCCAAAGACACCAGGGATACATGTACATGGACCAATACTGTTACTGCCTCAATACACCTACAGTTTGCAGCTATCTGTTGCACCCCCATAAAGTCATGCACAATTGCTTTGTCCAAATTTCACATGTTAGAGGAATATAAAAAGCTACTGCCAGATATCCCTGGCTGGGCCTTATCTCCCGGTGTCCAACTTGGGGATTGAGGAAGAGATATATTTTTTTTTTTATTTTTTTTTTAATGGTCATACGTTATTAAGCTAAATGTGACCAAGACCACCACCACTCACTTATACCGCCCCATTCGTATCTCTCTGGGACTAGCATTTTCAGACTCTGCGGTACAGGGGTTTCAGGACCCACTTCAACCAATGACTGGCCTCCTTGGACAAAGAGACAACACAAAGTAGAATGATGCAAATCATTGCATGAATGATAACTTGTTGTTGGACGCAGGTTCTGAAACCGGAAGTAACTTTTCTTTTTCTAACACCGAGGCAGGAATGTTCAATATTAATGAAAACCCCCTTTAATCTGTCGGCCACTATCAAGTAATTATATGGAGGAAACATCCGTGTTAAATGTAAACCACACAGAGGTTATGGACCTCAGACTTGTATGGTTGTGGCATCATCCTGGAGCTTAGATGGTGAATGTTACTTAGGATGAAGTCACTTACTACTGACTCTGGTCTCCTCAGATGACTTGCAGGAGCGTCGCTTGTCTTTTTTCTGCTTTCCGCTGCCTCGGTTTTCTTCCAAGTCTCTAATCGGACCTTTTCCATAAACTTTATTTCTTCCCGCAGTTCCCCGTTCTCTTTTAACAAGGTTTCTATCTGGTTTCGGAGCCGCACATGGGTAGTGGACCATTTGGCTTCCTTTTTCTTTAACTCTTCTTGTAAGTCTTTGATCTGTTGCTTTAAAGTCTTTGGAAATATATGAAACCACGTATTAGCATCTACACAGGGCTATGGTATAGGATGTAATATAAAACATATTGTGTCGCAGCTTCTCACACCACGTTTATGTGCATAAGAAACAATCCCAAATATCAGATTATCACCAGTTATATAAGAACATAGAATAGGTAGTTACACGTTCCTCACCTGGATTTCCTCCCGTTCTTTCTTGTCCGGTATTGCCCTGGCGGCACTTGCGTATTTCTCAAACACTTTGCGCTCTTTTTGGAGCTTCTTAATTTCTTCCTTTTTGTACTCCTCAATTCTGGCCATTTCCTTTGCTTTCTGCTGCTCAAAGTCTGCCACCTCTTTCCTATTAATATGAATATGTATGATTATTAAATGTATGATTATATGATTATATATCTATATTTCATATAGAAGATCAAGCCGGATGTTCTGCAGTGGCAGGTCCTGGTTACTGCAAATGAATGGGACCCGAGCTGCAGTAATCTAGTACAACCTCTACACAGTGTATGGAGCCATCCTATTCCTGCTCTCTACATTGTACATCCAGTGCCACAATTGCCGACATTAGGCATAACCCACAACACTCACTGGTCAGCTGTTTGAAGGGGTATACATAAGAAGATACGAAATACATTGCACTTAGGCCACATTCCATTGACCGTATGGTGGGGGGATGTATGTACGGCCGCAAGTCCTCCATAGACGGCAAGGGCCACACGGAGCGATGCGGTGCCACACCATTCCATACATGTCGTATCTTTTCCAGGGTACGGAACGGTACACTCCTTGCACCCATTGGCAGCCTATGGGGGACCTATATACGGTGGCAGTATATACGTCCACCAATTGGTCATGTGAATTCGCCCTTAGCCAGATTTTTAAAAAATAAGGCGGCTTTCCAACCGCTCACTCACATCGACTTCTATATCAACAATATCTAAATCTGCCCTCCCCCCAACAAAACAAAAAAACATATCCCACCTTAGAGTCTCTAGAGTTTTTTCTTTGCCTTCTCGTAGTCTTGCCATGGAGGCATTTTCCATCTTGAACCGTTCAATTTCAGTTTCCAATTCAACTAGTTTCTCCTTTAAAAGTTGAGACCGTACGGCGTCTGATGGGAAACAATGCAATAATGGCAGATATACCAGAAACTGCTGAATTCTACCAAGAATAAGGAATTCTGGAAAAACCCTATGGGGCTCCACGGAAGATGTGGAGGGAGGGAGGGGGGGGGGGGGGAATAAAGTTAAGAAATCTACAATCAAATGCCTTTGTGATAAACCAGGGACACATACTCGGAGATCCAGGTACCGTGACAGTGGTAATCTTCTGAAATTTGTTATCCATGACCTTCTTCCTTCTAAAATCAACTTCTACAATTATGCTAATAAGCTGGTGGGGGGTCTTAGCAGAGCCTGTCCATGTGCAGGAGCACTCCCCCCTTCTCCCACTGTATGCTGAAACTTCCTTTGTGACAGTGACATTGTATCAGGCGGAGAGGAGGAGACAGTGTAACTGCCTGTGAAGCGGCAGCATGTTAAAACCCTCAGAGCACTTCAGGCTCATTAGTATAATTCTAAAAGTTAGTTTTAGAAGGAAGGAGGGCATGGATAACAAATATAAAGAGATTTCCAGTCAATGTGGATACATGAGTTAATGTCCCTGGTTTATCATGATAAATTAAGTCTAATATCATCACTGACAACAAGGACATCTACCACCAGGATGAAGGATTGTAAACCCAGCACACTGTCATACTGGTGTGTGCCCCCTCTGGCAGGATCTGCTCCTATGTTGGCTTTTTATTCCCTGGTTTTTACAAAAAAAGGATTTTATATAATTTTTAAAGCCTTTTATTCTTAAACCCAAGGGCATAAGAAGTTTAAAGAAAAGCAGATGCTGCCAGAGGGGGCTCACAGCAGTATGTCAGTGCGCTGGGTTAACAAGGTAGAGGCCATTTAACGTAGACAATTTAGCAGATTATCCTTGGAGCAGTTTCGCTCCATCCTGCTCTAAAGCACTGTAGACGTGCCTGTTCAGTTCAACAATCGCCACTAACATACATGTGTGCGTGAGGTCTACAGTCCCACCACCGACTTCAGCCAAGCCTTGTTTAAAGTTGATGTCTGGCACATGTGCCGAGAAGGCAGGGTCTACTATACAGATTTTATTGAAGCAACCTTCATACACCAGAAACAGAGATAATATAGGTAAACTTTGGACACTAAACCAATCCATAAGTACCTTTTTGTCAAGGAGATATTAATTGTGAATGTAGAAGATTGGTTTAACTATAGGGCAATTACAAACTTTGTTGAAATATATGGCATTTATTGAAGCGTCACCTCAAAGGCCATTTGGTCACCCCTCCTCTGCACCTACCCCCACCCCTGGCATCTAGGGATTTGGAAACAAAGAAACTGTTCAAATATTCCTGGACACTCCCCCCTCATTAACACTTTGCCCAATCCTGAATGACCCTCTGGACTAATTAATGAATGGGAGGTTCTGAAACCTGAACCAAACTGAGAAGAAATAAAACAATATGAAATCCAGGAATTGGTGTTCACATTTTGGGGGCTGCTTGACAAGCTGAGTGTGTCCCTTATTTCTCCCACCTCCAGGGAATCAGGATTTACTTTAAGTTGTAAGTTTCTGTTATTTTTCTCCCTTTTTATTTTATAACTGTTTTGCCGTGTTGTGTGTCCTTTTATTTTGTAAATCTTTTGTTTTTAACATCTTTTTTTATGCACTGAACAACTTTTTGTAATTAAAGCTTTTCACTTTAATTTTGGTCCCTGTATGCTCTGCAAACTCATAGCCCTGTGAAGTGTGGTTAGCTGTGTGACTGCTAGAGTGCTGAGTGTGCATGTCTAGTGGTGTGACAAGGTGACTGCTTGAGAGCAAGAGTTGATGTAGAGTGGGATACTTATTGGTCCCAGTATAAATGCAATAAGTGGTGGCAGCGGGTCTGGTTCTGGTGCTGGAGCTGTATGAGATGTGATTTAGGCTCAATTTGTGTCCTGAGTGAAAGGTGAGCGCAAGTTTGAGTAGGCTAAATTCACCCGTACAGTTGCACCCCACGTCACGTGACGAGGCGGCGGCGTCCTCGCCGTGACACTTTTAATATCCTTACAGGTCCAAATTAAGTTCAAAGCCCTGATACAAAACCAACCTCACTATATTTGGCATCTCGTAGATATTCTTACCAGTTGCTTCTTGACTTGGTGGAGGTTTAGTTAGTGCCTCAGATTTGGCTTTGGGTTTCAGTGCTGGAAACAGCTTCATCATGAGCTCTGAAGCCGGCGGAGTATCAGTAGTAGTAGTAGCTGCGGCCTTCAGGTGCTCCTCCTTCTTGGGTGCCACTTTTCTTGTGATGCCTTTGTCTGGGGCATCGGTAGGACTGGTGGTGGTGTACTCCGATGGAATAAACTGCTTAGAGGTAAAGTGACTTTCATAAACGCCCTTCAAACTTTGCACATTGCCAAGGTCATCCCAAGTCCGTTCATCGTCAAAAACTACTTGACTGGAGTCAGAGGATGAACAACTTTCATCATCCTCAACTCTAATGGACACCTTACTGCTTTCTGCCAATAGTGTTTGCTCCTTACTGTCATTACCTCCTCCATCGGATAAGTCTAGGTCAAAATCCCTGCTCTTATTGTCACTGTTAAGACTTTTAGGAGGACCCTCAAGTTCTTCGATTTTAGGTTCATCATCACTGTCTACATCTTCGTTTTCACTGGAAACCGAGTTACTATGTTCGTCCCCTGAAGATGCGTAGTCTCCTTCACTTGAAATGGGGTCAGACACGAGAGATTTTTTTGCTTCGTCACTAGTCCTATGCAACTCAGATGAACTTTTTACACTCTGTTTAGGTAGTCCAACATTTTTTGACAACGACCCCTGCACCTCCATCTTCTGAAGCAGCTTTGCTCTACTTGTATTCCCCGCAGGGTTACCAAGTTTTTCTTGCTGCTTTTCCGCAGATTTAACTGGTGTAGAAGACAACCTGCGACTGTCCGTCTGAAAATTCTGATCCAGAAGTTTCTGGACAAACGAGGAGTTGCTGGAGAAGGAGAGATCCTCAGCCGCTTGCTCCAGAAGGAGAAACTCATCTAATTCATAGTGTTCTTTCTGTTTCTCCTTCTCCCAGTTCACTCCCCGTTTTTGGAAGGAAACCTCAAAAGACAATTCTGCATGGTTGGCCCCGCTACGAGGCTTATTGCTTGCCTCAGCAGACCTTGTGCTATCCACATTTTCTTTATCAACCTCTAATATTCCTTTTCTCTCCAGTGGCACAGAACTTCTCCCACTAATGGTGGGGTGTCCTCCAGGCTGTCCATGTGCACCAGCTGAGGACAAGCTACGCTTTATATTGTGGTTCTTAAGGATAGCTTTTCTCTGAATTGACTCATTCTTTTCTTTTTGAGGTAGCGTCGTTTTAGCCACTCCTGAACCGTTCTCCGATGTCTGATCTTTGTTCAATGGTGAAATTTTCCTTTGAACGTGAACTTTCTCCACTTTCTGAAGAACCACCATTTCGGAGACCTTCTGAGGAGCCGCTTTGTTTTCCTGAGGTTTGCTTCGTTTTGGGGGTGGATTTTTAAATCTAGCCAGCCCCTCGCCTCTACGGAGAAATGGTCTTTTTACTTCTTGCTTGACCTTTGACTCTTCTTCAGTGGCCTTTAGTAAAGACAAAATATCACAGATTTCGCATTATCCAATAGAAGAAAATAAAATGATTAACAGATGGACACTGAGCTTAATATTACATAAAGGACAATGATTCTCAGGGCACTGCTCCCAATTAAAGTTAAGTGGGAAGTTATGTAGGGGGCTTGCAAATTTATTTAAAAAAAATTAAGTCCCAGATTTCACAAGAAAGGCATGCTTTTGATGCAGTTCGTCAACAATGCAATAGGTTTAGTTTCTATGTGGTCCAAAGAAGTTGGTGGAGTCAACTTGTAGGACACATTCCCACTTTTTATACTCTAGAAACCAATCATAGTATCATAATATATAAGGTTGGAAAAAGATACAGGTCCCTAAAATCCAACCTATACCATTTTTGTCCTCAAGAAAGGCATCAAGGCCCCTCTCGAACATGAACAAAGAGTCCACCATAACAACGTCCTGAGAGTTTCAGTCTCACAGCTCTAGAGTATGCTGCCTTTCTATGGTGATGGTAGAACTACCTCTCCTCTAGGTGTAGAGGATGTCCCCTGTCTATGGTGATGGTAGAACTGCCTCTCCTCTAGGTGTAGAGGATGCCCCTGTCTATGGTGATGGTAGAACTACCTCTCCTCTAGGTGTAGAGGATGCCCCCTGTCTATGGTGATGGTAGAACCACCTCTCCTCTAGGTGTAGAGGATGCCCCGTCTATGGTGATGGTAGAACCTCCTCTCCTCTAGGTGTAGAGGATGCCCCCTGTCTATGGTGATAGTAGAACCACCTCTCCTCTAGATGTAGAGGATACCCCTGTCTATGGTGATGGTAGAACCACCTCTCCTCTAGATGTAGAGGATGCCCCCTGTCTATGGGGATGGTAGAACCACCTCTCCTCTAGGTGTAGAGGATCTCCCCTGTCTATGGTGATGGTAGAACCTCCTCTCCTCTAGGTGTAGAGGATGCCCCCTATCTATGGTGATGGTAGAACTACCTCTCCTCTAGGTGTAGAGGATACCCCTGTCTATGGTGATGGTAGAACCTCCTCTCCTCTAGGTGTAGAGGATGCCCCTATCTATGGTGACGGTAGAACCACCTCTCCTCTAGGTGTAGAGGATGCCCCCTGTCTATGGTGATGGTAGAACCTCCTCTCCTCTAGGTGTAGAGGATGCCCCCTGTCTATGGTGATGGTAGAACTGCCTCTCCTCTAGGTGTAGAGGATGCCCCCTGTCTATGATGATGGTAGAACCACCTCTCCTCTAGGTGTAGAGGATGCCCCCTGTCTATGGTGATGGTCGAACCTCCTCTCCTCTAGGTGTAGAGGACGCCCCCTGTCACTTTCTTTTGAATGTACTAGCATTTGATTACTTATTCCACTGTCTGAAAGATACTTATAAAAAGCCCCCTATAAAGAAAGTAACTGCAAAAGTAGATTCACTAAAAGTCAACTTGTCAAAACAAAATAAGAAAAAAAAAATTATCACACCTCGATGTGCATTTCACAATATTCTGTAGCCCTATCCCGGATGGAGTCAGGCTTGTCAGAAGTGGCAAATGTTTTTGCACTAAAGAAACATTTACCTGTTGCAGGTTGGTTTGTTTAAGTCTTTGTTCTTCGATCCTCATCTGCTCCTCCAAGAACTCTTCAAATGATTTCTTTCTTTCCTTGATGCCGGACACGATAGGCCTGAAAAACACATGAAGAACATTGCACCCTTATGTGTAAAAGTTAGCACTCTTATTCTATGTAACCACAATCGAATAAATCAACCGTTTTTTGAGACAGCCTGATGCCAATTGCAATGGAGGTGCTTAAAAAGAGGCTTTGCAGAATGAATAAATAAAGGAATGAATTATGGAAAACCACTGCAAGGGACATCCACTACACAGGTAGCAGAGGTGTCCCAATTACAGTTCCACCAGGTAAGGTCAAGAACATATGAACAGCTTTCCATTATCAGTTTTGATCAGTTGTAACCATACTTTTGTGTGTTTGCAGGACTGTGAAAAGTGAACTTTAAAACCCAGGTTTGTATGGTCAAAACTGCTAACAGTTTCCCTTTCAATTCTATGGAAGTCGCTGGGGAATTCATTGTCATGTGAATTACCCTCAAATACAGCAGTTCCACAACATGTTAACCCCAAACCCTGAATACAAAAAAAATAAATAAATATTCAGCTTCAGCAAGTTGCTTCCTCATCACCAAGACAGTGAATGCACTTAAAGTCACTTGTACGAGTTTCTGAAACTGGAAACCGGAGTCCACAATATCAGAGTAAACAAATGCTCAGCGCGTCTCAATCCATAATCCCTCTCCACAAAGCTACACAGCACGGGAACAACTTGCTCATTGTCTCTTTAAACGATGATAACGATGAATCACCTCGGCTATTTACATGGGGATCACAAGCGCCATAGAATATTTTATTCCGTAAAACCAGTTATGATTTTAAGGCTCTGTTCACACTAGTGTTCTCATGCCTGTGTAACACAAGGCACACATTATACAAGTGTTGGGCAAAATCAACTTAAATACTCTGTACCATAATAATAAAATCTGTCCTCTCCATCAATTACATCCTTGGCACCAGTGTGAACATGTACTAAACCCATTGCACTAATGATCTGCACTTCGGTTTATAGATTACCAGAAAATGTCATTTCAATTATGCTTTTTCATTCAAAAGTGTGGTTTATCAAGCTCCATTGTTTGGATGTGTGACATCAGCATGAAAGTTCTCATCAAACGGCGATATAGGACCAGAGTCTTGTGGCTCGGGTACTCGGCTCACACATAGGACTGTGGAAATCTTGCAATGCATTTGTCTCTGTTGTATCAGTTGAAATAATGGGTATTTCGCCAGCAATACTCAAAAGAGAGCCATACGACCCCTGTACCTGAATGTGTGCAGTTCTTGGGCTAAAAACAACGGATCCATGGTCTGTTTTTGCGTTCCTTTTGTAATCTGTTGCAGTCGCATGTCCACAACAACGGTTCACGTGTCAACCGGAAGACTGGCAAATTACTTCACAAGCTTGTCCCGAAAAAATGGAAGCCTGACAAATAATATCAATAACCTGCCCCAAACCCTTGAACGGTCACGTGTTTGTAAAACCAAGCAGGTATGGACCGAACGCAGATGTCACCTGTCCGAGCAGTGTCCTTATTTTTCAAGTTGCCATAAACACAGGCAAGATATCATATGAATGTGTCAGTGCGCCTTATGCAGAAAAAAAAAAACTAAGAAATAGGAAGATGACCCTCAGGGGCTCTAACTCAATTGGCTGTCACATCTCTTTTGCAGGGAAGGAGGTGGCAGGTGTGAATAATTCGCAGCCAACGGAGTCCGAGGCTGCTAGCAAACACTGCAGCCATACCCTCGGAACTCCGGACCAAGCTCACAGTGCTCCGATGTATTCATGTGGGGGGAGGTCCGAGGAGGCGGGGACTGCTGCATGAGGCCTGGCAGTCACCACCGGCCTATGGTGTGGGAGGGGAGGTCCAGGGTAGAATCAGCGCATCGGCCCGCACCCCCCTATGAATACACGGGAGTGCTGTGAGCTTGGTCCGGTGTTCTGAGGCCATTGCGCTGCAGTGTTTGCTAGCTTTATCGGAGGGTTCCAATAAAGCTAGCAGTTTAACACTGATACATCTGGGGTAGCGCTAGCAGCTGTTTACATTCGTAAGAAGAGGGGTTTTTTTAGGGTGACAGGTCCTCTTTAAAGTTGTACATTCTCAATCAAGTCCCGAGGGATTCAAAAACCTCTGCTTGTACCCTTTATTGTACACTTTCAGCAAATAAAACATATCTTCGTTATGTGGTGGTTAATTTTCTGGTGTCTTCTAACGTGCCGAGCACCTCTGCAATCATCACAAGACCAGAAAAGTTTTATCAGTGCAAACCATGAAAATGTTGTGACAATGAGTGGAGATCTTGAAAACCATCACAGATAGACCCCTTGCACACAAAACATACTGGAGATTGATATCTGGCCACACAATTTGCGTCAGGATATCGATCCCTGTAGACATCTATGGGTCTCGGTCACTATGTGGAGAGCACATGTTGTCTCACCGCACCATGACCAAAAAATTATAGGACATGTCCTATATTTCACTGTACTACGGCTCTTGCTTCACCGCTTTGTTTGTGTGCATCTGACCATAGTTTAACAAGAAAAAATGTATACAAATTTTATTGACCAATGTTAGATTAATGCCTCCGTGTTGGAACATAGAAAACACATGACAGGTGGTAAAAATTATCCAGATTTCACCCGTCACCTTCAATTATAACCAATTATGTTAAGCACATAGAATATCAGATTACAGGTATCTTTAGAGTATTATTGTATTAATCGGAGCTTCATGTCATCCTTGTGAGGAAAAGCTGGGCCAGGATCACATTGTGGTTGAGCTTTGACCCCCACCTTGTTCCCCGTACCATATGTGCGGGTAGCCGGCCCTTTATGGTGGTTAGGCTTCCACCTGTCTGGATGAAAGGCAGATCATTATGTCAGCTTTACGCTGTCCCTAGGGGGCGACACACTCACCTGTCATCTGCTTTGTTCTCTGCGAGCGGTTCTCTCGTTACCCCCGAGGAATCTTCTCCACGTGAGGAATCTTCTGTTTCAAACTCATCGCCTATGGTTGGATTTTTATGACATTACACGTAACTACAAACTCCAAACGTATTGACCAAATGTTAGGAAAGTGTCCAACAAGACTTACCGGAATAACCTTCCGTGTCCTCCTCGTTCAATAACTCCTCTAATGTTTTGGATTTTTCAGGACTAAGTTCTCGAACAGATACAGAAGGCGGCCGAGATGGACCTCTGGTCTTGGTGAGCAGCTCCTGCTTGCTGTACGGGGAATCTCTGGGAATGTTACCACTGACCGGGGACATGAGGCGTGAAAGATGTTTGTGGGACACAGAACCACTCAGATTTCCGGATTTGAGGTTCTGCTGCTCGTGTTCTGTAACAAAACAAGTAACGTGTCATTAACCCTTTCATGACAGTGGGTCATTGCTATGTCTCCAGGGCAACTTTTGTTGTCCTGTTCTGCTGTTCTTTAAATGACAACATCTCTGGAGCAGCTTTACGTAGTGTAACAATTTTTACCAATTTTTTATTTTTTTATTTTTTTCAGGACATGTGAGGAAAGAGGAAAGTTTTATCAAATGACATGCTTTTTCTTCATAGAATTAGCAGGTAAATAGCTAAAATGTGAAAAAATATGCAATTTATTTCCCCTTAAATGGAATAAACAGTATGTTACAAATATGTACAATGTCAATCTGTCACCCTACCCCAGGTCCAGTTACCGATGCAGAGGGTGCATGTACTTCTCCAAACTGCCAGATCGGTCTGCCTGTAGCTCCTTCTCCATTCTGCCTTCAGCAGGCAGGCTGGAGGGGACAGACTACAAATGGCTAAGTCTCCTGAAGGACAGTATATAAGGATTGTTTTTCTAGGTGCCACTAATGCAGACATATCCACTTTTAAAGCAGTGAATATCCATCTATATATTAATTATCATCCCAGGAGTGTGGTTCTGTGGTGCCTAGAAACACAATTCTCTAATACCATCCTATCAGAGTGGCGATTTTCCTCTTTGAAGGAAATTTACCACCAGGATGAAGGGTTGTAAACCAAGCACACTTACATGATGGGATGTGCCCCTCTGGAAGGATCCACTCCGCTTTTAATGTCTTCTTCCCTTGTTTTTGCAAACAATTTTTTTTTAATTATGCAAATAAGCCTTAGGGCTCTGAGCTCAATTAACAGCTATGGGGCCAAGAGCCCCCAAGGCTTATTTACAGAATTTCTAAAGCTTTTTTTTAAGGAATCAAGGAGTTGAATGCAGGTAACTACCACTCCGATCTCTTGCGATTTTGAAGCTGGAGACGGAGCATCATCCAATAAACAGACATTTATCCCCATACCCATAGAACATTTATGATACTTCTTATCTGTACTTCCTGTCTACAATGTTTTCTGCTATACATTTGTTTCCATAGCAATACACATATAGAGTTGTGGCAACCCTGGTCTATCCAGCTAATCTCCTCTAGGAGGTACGGCTTATGTGTAGATTAGTCTTGTAAAAACCACCACCTATTCACTGAGGGCCTCAGGCACATGGTTCAGCTATGTCCAGTTCTCAAGTACAATGTGTAAGCCATTGTCAGAACAATACGAGTTACACCACCTACAAAGGGTGAAGGAAATGTCACCATGCTTCCATTGTAGGTCGACAGTCACTTCTGTAAATAGAAGAGTGCAAATTAAGAGCGTGCAGCCCCTTTAATTTTGGACTTTGGTAAAATGGGGGGGGGGGGGAGGGGGGGGGATTATATCCATCTATACACAAAAATGTACATATGCAAAATTTCCGGTTATGTTATTTTTGTATGTTAAAAAAAATGTTGCTCCAAGATTTAGGAGTAACTATACTATGGTAACAAAACTGAATAAGTGGATAGAGCAAATGATAGTGAACTTTGTAATATACTTTATTTTAGGAATCTGTTTCTGTATCATTCTTTTCCCCTCCTTTCGTCCTGCTTTTAGCAGTGTGTAAATCAGTTTTCTGTCTTTTATCCACTGACAGCTGGGAAGCTGATAACCTTTTAAATGACTTGACTCTTTAGAGTCACTTGATAGACTTATCTCTTTATAAAGCTGAAACATCAGGTGAAATATTCTCTAGGTATGTAAGGAATTATTCTTTAGCCTCCTCTCCTTATCTATCTCCTGTGTAACAGACTCCAGAAATGCTGTTCATAGGGGAAAAAAAAAAAAAAAAAACAGAGAACCTTTTTTTCCTTAAGTAAATTACATATTTTAACTATTATAATCTTCTCTGTTAATTTCTAAAATTTTATTTAAAAAAAAATCTCACCCTGCACCTCCATGCATTCGCTAGGACACTGCTGAACTGTACTTGGCTATGTTGGCTGCCTATAGAGACACGGACGGTTTTGCTCCACATGTCTGGGGAATAGGAGCCTGTGCCTGACGTGGGCTCCAGTGGAGAAATCCCAACTAATCAGCATGTGGGCCCACATTCTGGGACATCCCCCTTAAAATGTGTGCATCCACTGGTTATGCAGCAGAGCTCCACTAAAACAGACAGGGCTGATTCACAAAGCCTGTGAATGGAAGAACATTCAATTGTTTGTAATCCTTGACAACTCCTTGAAAATCACTGTCCATTTAAAGGGATTTTCCAGGAGTCTTAAGAAAAAAAAAATCCCAGTATAAAATCAGACAGAACACAACGTCTAAGTTGTACAACTATTGGACCCCATGTCTAGACCATCAGTGCTCTCAGGAATATAGACCGGCTTCATGAACCAAGATTCTGGGATGAATGCCCCCCTTACCGCCTGTGCCTTTTCAAACCCCTTCTCTTCCCCCTTGTTTCTCCATCGCCTGAACTCATTCCACTCTTCTTTCTTTTTACATTTCTATTTTTATTCAAACTTTTTTTGTTTATATAGTCCATGGCTAAAGGTTTACCCCAGCTGCATCAGGTTAATATCTGCATTCACATTACTGTGTTTTCCACAGGCCTTCTAAATAAGTATTTTATGTTTTTATCTACCATTTGTTTGCATGTGTCTTGTTTATTTGCTCTTTTAAAACCAAAACATAGAATGTAAAAAAAATCTGCAATACTAGAAAAACCATTTAAAAGAAATCCACCATCAAAATCCATCATGATAAACCAGGGGCACTTACTCATAGATCCAGGCACCGGGACTGTGGTAATCTTATTTTTGTTATTCATGGTCTCCTTCCTTTGAAAATCAACTTCTAAAATTGTGGTAATGAGCCAAAATACTCCTGGGGGTGTTACCAGTGCTCCTCAGTAATATAGTTTCACAGGCTGTTACAGTGCCCACTTTGCGCCCTCAGCACTTCCCCCCTCTCTTTGCCGTATGCAATGTCATTGCAGATACGGAAGTTTCAGCACACAATAAAAAAAAAGTGCCAGCACAAGGGGCAGTGCTCCTGCACAGTAGCCTTCAGGCTGATAAGCATAATTCTATAACTTGATTTTAGAAGAAAGGAGGCCAGGGATAACAAATATAAGATGATTACCACAGTGACGGTGCCTGGATCTATTAGTAAGTGTCCCTGATTTATCACCATGGATTTTGATGGTAAATTTTCCAGCTCCTCCCTGACATCCACCTTGAGCAATTCTAGAAGTAAGGCTTGGTCCGTGGAAATGAGACAGTGGGGGGGGATGTATTAACACACTTGCGCCACAATTCTGGTGGTTTTGCGCCTAAAACACTGTCTAAAATGCCTTGCACCACATATATAAAGGATTTTAGACCTGTTTTTAGCCATTTTCTGACTTGTCCGACTGAGGAGGCGTGGCCTTTGTAAAATGGGTGTGGCTTGGTCGGAAAAGGGTGTGTGGCCTATTTGCATGTTCCGTGCGCCAAAAATTGTGGCGCAGAGTTTAGACCACTTTAAGGTAGGTCTAAACTGGAAACCGACAGTCTTATCCTGCACCAGATTCATTAACACAGTGATAAATCTGGCACAGAAAATGACTGGGGTTTTCCTCCACTAAACTGACAGAACCTGGGACACATTGATACATCCCCCCAGTGTGTTTTATCATTATAGTGACAAATCATACAAGCGGCACAATTGTGTTGGTCCTGCTGTCCCCTGTAACATGTATCACCAAGATGCAAGGACTTACATCCCCTGCACTGTTCTCGGTCCATGTAATCTGACCAGCGCACCATTCACGTTCCTGTGCAGCCGGCCTACAGTCGCTTTCATACATCAGTATTTTGCATTAATGTTTGTAACCCAAAAACAAGATTGGATCTTACACAGAAAAAGAATAGTCTACAAAACTCGTCTTATACATTCAGTTTTCAGTGCAGTTTATAAAGCAAAGTGCCGGTACACACCGGGGTAAGCTGGTTGTCTTGTCACCAGATTCAGCAGCATCTTCTGCTCCTCCATGAGCTTCTGTAGCTGCTCCATCTGCTGCTGCTTCAGCTGCTCTTGTTTCTGATGTTGGATTTCTTTCAGCTACAAAGCAAAAACACAATAGACTATAAATGACAGGTTTATCTGTATATTGCACAATTCTCAGCACGGACAAGTGCCAGAGTGTACACGGCCTCCTAAACAACACAAGTGTGTGGTATCCTAAAGAGACACCAACCCTAATCTGCATTCACTGTGCTGTGAATAGGAGCCCATTGTGTGCGGCCGCTATTGTAGACTGTGGAGGTGACTATGGACTTGAGATAATGAACTGCTCAACCAGTCATCAGTCTATTACTTAAAGGGAACCAAAACTGGCTGATCAAGTAATGTACAGGAGACTAAGAAGTGGTCACCAGAGCAGCTTATGTCCTTCTCTCCTCTACAAATACATGCACACTCAGTCACGTATGTGTGTGCATATGTGGAAGGCAGTAAGGATAAGGCCTCTTTCACATTAACGAAAACGGCCATATGCTACCCATACCGCACCGTTTTCATATGGATAGCACGCGGCCACATTTATTTCAATAGGTAATGCAGCCTTCCATTTAAATGGCCGCATTGTGCACCGTACAAAAATATAAAGAATGTCCTATTTTCTCCAAAATTTCTGTTCCGTATGCCCCTCAGAAGTCTATGGGAATGTTTAAAATATGCTGCATACGGTTGTGCACCGCAGACTGCTGCATATATGCACAGTACCCAGGGAGACCAGAACCAGTTGGAGGTGAACTCTGCCATCCATCCATCCATCAATCAATCATCTGCAGCCCACCATACTTTATACAGTAGGAATACACAGACATACATGTATATACGGATTAAAAATGTCACATATATACGCACACATAAAGTACAGAAATACAGGACTGGAGAAATCATAGATTCGTGTGAAAGGAGCCTTATGCTGCTTTCACACAGTCAGTATCTGATCAGTATTTTGCACCTGTATTTGAAATCAAAAACCAGAAAAGCGCAGGACACAAAGCAAAGCATCTTTTTCTATGATTTATGCACAGCGGGCATAAATCGGTGCCGGGGAGAGGAGGAGGGGGAGAGCGGCGCTCACCCCCACCCCTCTCCATAGGGTAACATAGGGCCCGGCACCATATTCCGCTGAAAGATAAGACCTGTCTGCGTTACACAGACCAAACACTGTTCCAGGACGAGACTGAGCATCATAGTTCCAGGATCCACTGCGGTCACCAGACGCACGGTCACTTTCACTCCTAAGATAGGCCTGCTGTCCATTCTTCCGGGAACTTTCCGGTCCCAAAAAAAGGGGCTACTATGCTTTTTTCTAACTGCGGCCAGTTCGGTTTTTCCACGTTATTGGAGGTCTCCCCTTACCCCACCATTCATTGATTGGGTGCGGGAGATGAGCCACATATGCTGTATGGAGGAACTTACCGCAGAAGTTAATCAGACAACAGGAAAGTTCGTGGAATTATGGCAGCCGTGGTTCCTTTTCAAAGATACCCCGGAGTATAATAATTTATTTATCTAACAACTGGGTCATTCCGTAATCTATGTCGCCTAGGTATTTGTCTGTGTCAACTCTCAGCCCTGGATGTGTGTCCCTGCCCCCTCCTCCTCTCCACTCTGTCTACCCTTTTCCCAAACCTCTCCTTTATCCTTCCCTTTTTTTTTCTTCTTTTTCCAAAGTTGTTCTTATTGTGTTCTCATAGTTCTTACACATTTGTTGGCTTATCAAAGCCATGTGGGTTAATATCATTAGGGAGCAGCATAATGGCTGGGGCCTTATGACAATTTTACATATGGCTTCCTCCGCTGCTACCCACAATATAGACAAATGTTATTTCCCTACTATGGCTTCAGTAATGAAAAATGTTTCATATTCCGCATGTCTCAATAACTCTTGTTAATCTTTGGGATGGAAGTCATGCTTGACCTTATATTTACAATTATATTATCCACAAACATTTCAGAATGGACCTTCGGGCCCGAAATAGGATATGTCTCCAATGTCTATATACTGTGTGGTCCTGCGTGACCCCTGCCTCAGGGTTTTGTTTTTTCTTTTTTTTTACATGACGACTTCTTTCCTCTGTATAATTGTATATGTTTTCTATGTTGTTATAATCCAAAAATCTAATAAAAATATTTTGAATATAGTTCCAGGATCCGCCACATAACCTTAGAACAACAGAGTAGAACTGTAATCATTATTTCTGCGAGGATACAGAAGTCCTTATACATATTACCATGAATCTCAGAGTCCCATCTCCAGATCAATCTTCCAGATGGTGCATCCAAGAACCAACCAAGTTTGTGTGTTTTAGCCTATGTGATGTAGAGATACACGGCACCTATAGAACATTTATCTCTAGGAGACAATGACGACTCTCCAACCAATTATGTTTCTATACAGAGACAAGTGTCTATAGTCAATATCAATACTACATCTTATATCTGTAGGCTCTCATGAATGGAGCTGCACCCGCAGTACAACCAATACGCTATGGACAGAGATGCATCCTGCTCCAACCATAGTCTCTATCGCCCCAACGACACCACAACACTAAGATGATCTGCGGGGTGCCGGGTGTCAACCCCACCACCTACAATCCACTACTATTACCTGCCTTATGGATATATAAGTGGTAGTAAAAGAGTAAGGGAACAAGGCGATTGTTCAGGGTCAACCACAAGCTCGTGCTGCTGCTCCACCCCTCAGGGAGTAGGGGTTTTCGCCTTTCTCCAGAATGCTGTGGGTGCAGTTGTTGTGATTGTTAGGCTTCCCAGGAGTCAGACCCTCACCAAATCACCTTGTTATCTCCTATACCTTTATAAACTTCGGACAAACTCATTAAGAAACACTCAAGGCATGAGCAGCATCTCATTAAAGACATGCATAAAGAATAAGACAATCCATCAATAAGTTGGAAACACGACCTCCTGGACACACACCTCCTACTGTCTAACATGACTGAACAATGAGCAGAGTAAAGAGTTATGACTTTCTAAACTAAAAGGGATGTCTAATATTAGCATTGAAATTTTTTTTTTCTTCCTGAAACAGCAACATGCAGGCAGATCTGCCCGCGAACAATTGTAGAGCTACCGTATTTCTCGAAGAAAAGAAGAGCTAATAGACATCCCTTTAATAATACACAGAGGGGGGGAATTTACTAAGACTGCTGCAGCACACCAAATTTCATAGGAAGTTTCAACATCTTATTAAATCTGGTGCACTGAACGTTTCAGCCATAACCATTTTTGGAGAAGAGGTGTGAACGGTGGTAAAGCATTAATCTGTCCGTGTGCCAGGAATTGCAACTTTTGCCATGTACATTAGAAAACTGCCATACAAGGCTTGATAAAGCCCCCCATAGTGTGTTAAAGCAACTAGAATCGCCAAAAACAATGATAAATCCACATCTGTTTCACCTGTTCAAGTTTTTTCAATAGTGGATCATCCAGTTCTTCTCTTAACACCTCCTCCTCTCTGAATGCTGGTCTACTGTGTGGGCGACTTCTGCTTCCTTCCCATTCAAGGTCTTTATGTATGGACATCTGCCCCGTGTGGTCCAGCTTCTGGTATGGAGGTTTATGGGCCGTATTCTGGTGTTCAAACGAGTCTTCGCTTAACAAACTACTGCTCCTGGAGAAGGGAGTGGGCACCCGCATTCCTGAAAGGGCACTAGGAGGCCTCGGGGACTGCACATCTCCACCCGATTCCAGGTTAGGAAAAGCTGAATTCACAATGACTCCAGCACGTGCAATGTTTGACATGTACTGTGCCATAAAATTGGGGTCAGTGGTGAAATCTGGAGAGGAAATCATTTCTAGCATATTCTTCTAGTTCTTGGCGCTCTACAGAATCCGCACAGTTAATTCCATATTGATGAGTTCGGATCACTAAAATAAAGAAGTGGAAAACTAATATCAATATAAAGCGACATAATTTATAGTCAAACCAGTAGCAATAAAAGGTTAAGAAAGGAAGAGGAGCAAAAGTGACCTGTTAAAAGGTGAATTCATATATAAAACGGGGATGGCCCAATTTATTTTTAAATAATGTCCTATCCACAGAATAAGGGCTAATTCACACAAACACTTGGTTACTGGTTTTTAACCTGATGAAGGCATTAGTCCAACGCGTTGTTTTTATAAAGAACATTTTGACTTCGGGAAGATGCGCTTCTAGAGTGGACTGTCCTCGCTTGCACCACATTGGACACAAACACTGGGTCAATGTAAAATGGACCAGATTTCACCGACCTAGGGATGAGATTCCAAGCATCATCGTTACACATGATGCAAGGAGTCCCTGCATTACCACCACGCAATACTGTAATCATGTGATCAGTACCACAGGAATGCCCAGAACTCATTACATCAGTATTTCAAAGCCAAAATCAGAAATGTAGCCAACAGACAAAAGGCAAGATTAAAAAAAGATCTCAACCTTCTCTGTGTTTTTGACCCACTTCTGCTTTTGTCTCTTTAAATCCGACCTAAGTGGCCTTAACCATGACGATTGGACCCAGTCCCTGCAGTAGTGTACGGTCTGTGAAATGCGGCGCCAATACGGATTGAACACTTCAGTTAAGTTACAGAACGACAAGACCCTCACCAATCACAGCATTGGGGGTCCTGTTCCCCCATCTGAATAAGTGGAGAAGTGATGTACAACAGTAAAAAATTTTATTTCTACAAAAGTCATGTGACATTAAATTCCTGATAAGTCGCACACATATTCAGCGACTATTAGTCACACCACACGTCGCTGTGTAGCCCTGCTCTTACGTTAGCAGAAGAGTCGGCAACCTTTGATCGTGCAAGAAGAGTCTCCATATAGATTGTGAGCCCTCAAGGGCAAGGTCCTCCTTCCACCTTACCCAGATCTCTGTATTTTGTAATTGCATTTGTTCTGGTCTTAATGTAATGTATGTGAATCCCTTACCGATTGTAAAGCCCCATAGAATTGTGTTCTATAAATAATAATCCATGTAGACTAAATGTAGACATCATATCAGATGTATAACACTCAACAAATGAAACTTGCATGACTGGGTCAGAACAGAACCAAGTCTTTTGGCACCAAAGGCAAAAATCAATGCAAAATATATAACAATTTAAAGGGACATTACCCAGTGCTTACAGTGCATCAGACACATTATAGGACTGTATGTATCACACTATATACACTAAAGGAGATATCCATTCAGAACAACTGTGGTACATACGTCCTAATAGGACATATATGACATTATCCCTGGGCTCTGCGTAGTTTTACACGTACCAGTACAGGTGGTCACAGCCGATCAGTACGTTTTTTTAGGGGAAGTGCCTTAAAAAAAAGTTAGTAGTCAAAAATAGACAATCCCTTTAAATCCATAAAAAGACTTTGTGACACTTGTCCAAAGTTTTGCAAACTGTCCCCCATGCAAAATACTTTTCCTACTTGACTTAGAAATCCTAAATCCTAAGTCCTCCTTCTAGTAACACTGAGGAGCCCTACAACATAGTAACAAGCTGAAAACTTCCTAGACACGTATCCAGAGCCATGAGACCAGGCCATTGGCAGAGTGTGTGCCCCGCTGTTACCTGCTCCTCCAGCGCCGCAGTCACCCAGGTGCCAAACGACTCAAACAAATATTAAATACCCGGCTGCGCTTTACTCCTGCCAAGCCCTCTGCAAACAAAGTAACCCAGCCGCCGGGGCGCGGGGCACGACGGGAAATGTAGTTCTCACTGTTGCCACAACGCTGCGATGCGAGAGGGGGAAGCGACTACGTATCCCAGAAACCCTTTCGCAAAGTACGTTGGCCGCCGCAAGGGCTGTCGGGAGTAGCGAGCGGCGGGAGCCTGGGAAGCTGTGGCGCACTGAGCTTATCGTGTTCAGGGCTGCGGGTTTACACGTTAAACCTGTGTGAGGGCAAACACTGTCACCCCGGGCATTGTGAGACCGGATGGAGACGTGTACACAGGGATAGGTTGCTGCTAGGCGAGGAGTTTAGGGCGGGTTTTTACCTCAAGACGGGTGTATTTGTGTACAGGGGGCATATAACTCACATCTTCTGGGGCAGGCACATAAGATTAGTGAGGGGTAGAGTAGCCAATTTGAGAAAATTTTACCACAGACAAAGCTGCCTGTGTCATATTGTAATATTGGTGACAGGTTTTGGCTACTCTTCTTGTTCGCGTCTACATAGGACATGACCGTGACGCATTGAAAGTTTGTTTTTCTGCGTCTGATATTCAGCGCTGATCGTTAGCCCATAGCGAGAAAGTCGTCGTACACGGACGGCGACTTTAGTTAAGATTACAGCTCATAGAGGCACATTAAAAAGTTAAAAACCTTTAAAAAAAAGTCAAAGTAAAAATTTATTTCAGTATCGAACGAGCCAAAAGACGTTGCACCGATATGAACAGAGCAGCTATAGAAGACTTGGCCAAGTTTGCTGAATGTTTGCAGCAAAAATTTACCCAAGGGCAAAGTAACGGTGTAAAAAGTACTACAGGCAATAGTAAGACTTGCCAAACGCCCGCTCATGAGAAGCCATCGACTAGCCGGTGCCCGTCCAACATAATACCCAAATCAAGAGTATCCAGCATAAGCGTCAGCTCATGTGACACGTCCACAACTCCGACTCGTGTGCCACAAAAGAGGCAGAAAGCTGAATTCACAGAGATTGAAAAGAAAATATTAGTTAAAAAGGTACATTTAAAAAATGGAGGGGATCATGGCCATCAAGCATCAATGGGCGTGGATGTCCATATTATTTGTCGCTAAGGCTATTTGCCCACGAGTGAGTGCAGTCCTAGAAAAATGCCCAGGAGGGATTTTCGGGACCAAACATTATATCGTTGGACTGAACAGATATGCTGAGTTCCTCTTAGTAGGAGTGGGTGCAGTAGCGCCAGCAGGGGAAATTCCTCCCCTAGAGCGTTTTACTCAGACTGCACTCACTTGTGGGCAAGCAGCATAATAGCTTTAGCTAAAAGGCTACATTCATACCTCTTTTTTTTTCCCAGATTCCCAATGTATCCTTACTATGGAGGGCAGTGTATTTATACATTGGGATACATTCTCTGGTTCAGATCAGAGTGAACATCGGCAGGAGGCTGTGATTAGCTGTTGCCCATGTTCTGGTTTTCTTCTGAGTGTTGTGACAGTCCTTGTGGTGAAGTACCCACAGCGTACGGACAGTGGAGGTTGAGGATGGATGTCATACAGTAGCATCAGTTCTTCATAGCCTCTAATTGCCTCCGCTGAATGTATACTGTTGCTTCCAGAAGGATGGTCTAGTGCAGACTGCTGTGCCTTATTATACAGCATTTCCTACTGGATGCAATATGTATGCAAATGGGCGGCACGGTGGCGGAGTGAGTAGCACTTCTGCCTTGCAGCACTGGAGTCCTGGGTTCGAATCCCACCCAGGTCAACATCTGCAAAGAGTTTGTATGTTCTCTCCGTGTTTGCGTGGGTTTCTTCCGGGTACTCCGGTTTCCTCCCACACTCCAAAACATACTGGTAGGTTGTTTAGATTGTGAGCCCCATGAGGACAGGGACCAATTTGAAATGCTTTGTGCAGCGCTGCGTAATCTGTGTGCGCTATATAAATAAAAGAATTATTATTATTATAAGGCTTCTGCCGGATACTTGAACTCTTGAACCCGACAATTACATGTTCCAATAAATTGGATTTGTTTCTGAAGCAACCACATCATATTTGAGAAGCCATTCAAGTAACCTATTAACTGCAGGTTGAAAGTAAAGTGAATGCCACAAATACACTGGTTACCATAATGAAGAAGATTAGAATAATTTACATTATGGGGCAGATTTACTTACCCGGCCCATTCACGATCCAGCGGTGCGTTCTCTGCACAGGATTCGGGTCCGGACGGGATTTTTGAAGGTAGTTCCTCCGCCGTCCACCAGGTGGCGCTGCTGCGCTGAAAATCATCTGAACGCGCCGGAATACACCGAGCTGGACCAGGTGAAGGTAAGCGCTTCCCAAGCGACATATTTTCGGTTTTTAAATGCGGCGGTTTTTCCGAATGCGTCGGGTTTTCGTTCGGCCACGCCCCCCGATTTCCGTCCCGCGCGCCAAAATCCCGGGGCAATTCAGGTACAATCGGCGCAAATCGGAAATATTCGGGTAACACGTCGGGAAAACGCGAATCGGGCCCTTAGTAAATGACCCCCTATGTGTAAATATATGATAGTTTACAATAGAAGAGTGTTTATAGTGTACAGGTGGTCTAAAAAAAAATTAGGCTCCAATGAAAAATTGGAGGTCTATGTTTTACCCACTGCTAAATCATAATATATATATATTATTTTTTTTTTCTAACAAGTTCAGAATTCTTTTGTTGAATTAAAGGGGTATTCCCATTTCAGCAAGTGAATGTTATTGTTTTTTAAAAAGTTATATGATTTACCAATATATTCCTCACGATTTTCTAGATCTCTGCTTGATGTCACTCTGTAGAAAGCTATGTTTACAGTGGACAGAAATCTGACCATGGTCACACAGGTGCATGGCTCATTAGTATCATAGAGACTAACCAGAGCTGTGTGATATAACGAGTTGTGCACCTGTGTGACCATGGTCAGATTTCTGTCCACTGGAGTAAACACAGAAGCTTTCTATAGAATGACAGCAAGCAGAGATCTATCAAACCATAAGGAATTGATACCAAAAGTAAATTAGAAAATTGTATAACTTTTTATGGTAAAAACAAACATTAATTTGCTGAAATGGGAATACCCCTTCAACTATTAGGCTATGAACATATCTCATTTTGGCACACATTCAGTGTATATGCCATGTAAGCTCCCAGCATTTACACTGAATGTGTCCATAGGCTTATACATGTTATACACATGACATAGAGCAGGAAACACTAGATCAGTGATGGCGAACCTTTTATAGACCGAGTGCCCAAACTACAACCCAAATGCACTTATTTACCGTGAAGTGCCGGCAAGTGACTTATTGCTACTTGTTCTTCCACATCTTTCAATTGTATCGGCCCCCTGAGGCCTCCAATACAGTTGACAGAAGGAGGGCAAATTCAAGCTATCATTGTAGCGTCTTTCCAGGGTCTCTCTGTACAGGAAGAATGGTGGGTCCAGGAGGATGACCTCCAAAGGTAATGCAGTTTTGTCAACACCTTATTACTATCCCCGCAGTTCAAAACAGCCAATAAAGTGTCACTTTAAAATAGCGCTGAGCATGTCTTAAGTTGCCTTGAACTACAGGAAGATTCAGTAACATTTGGTGAGCTCTGTCCTTGGACAATGGCCTGAGTGCCCACAGAAAGGGCTCCGAGTGCCACCTCTGGCACCCGTGCCATAGGTTCGCCACCGCTGCACTAGATGAAATAGTACAGCAGTCTTCTCCTTTTCATCCTACTGGAAGGGGCAGTATACACTCAACAAAGGCCATAATAGCCTATCGAGGATGGATGCCAATGTATGGTATCCATTTCTGGCCTCCTCTGAGCATACCCTGTGGATGTTTCTCCAGTGATGTAACTGTCCAAAGATGGGAGACATGTTCGCTCCTCTTCTTGCTTTCATGGGGATTAGCCAAACTGGAGGAAGTATGAGTAAGGTTGCATCACAAATCCTCCCAACCTATTCTTACAACTGAGAACTAAAGCAAGATGTGATTACAGCCTAAAAGGGTTTTCCCACGAAAGAAAATTCTCACATCTCAATCCCCTAGTGATGTTTACACAAAAAAATCATTTTAACCCCTTACTTTACAACTTTACTCAGTTTTATTGCTGTTTTAGCTCATATTACTCCCTAGAATGCTCAGTGTAATATTCCAGGGTGTGGGTAAGGGCTCTCTAAGCTGACACATTATGATCCATAATGTTCTGTGGGGTGACAATGTGATTACATTATCAGGGTACAGGTGTATATATACTTTCATCTGACTACTGACATTGTACTAACACACTGACACATAGAGAGAGAGAGATGAGACAGATCAGAGATGAGATGCCTATTACACACAGGCATAACAGACATTTACACTGCAGCTCTGCTACATATCTGTTTTCACAGATATGTTCCTGCCTCCCCCTTCCCCTGGATCACTTACCTGCTTGGAGTTTGCAGCTTCTCTTTCCTCACCATGTGCTGTTTGCTGGCTGGAAGTGAACCAGTGTATGTGTCAGTGTGAGCTCCATGCTGACTGCAGGGATTGCGGCTACAGGCTCAGAGCAGAAAGAGACAGAAATCTCCACTCCAGGCTGTCACACAGGAATCCAAGATGGCGGCCACCTGACCCTAAGTCAGAAGTTACTGGGTCGTGTCTAGGGGCAACTGAAATTGTGTACACCAGGACTGATAGAGACAGGTTAGACTTATATCGGTGAAATGCTGCATTTTTGTTAATAACAGTGAATTAAAGAGTACATATAAAAAACTTGTCTTTATGGGAATACCCCTTTAAACTGTGTTTCACGGTGTCACAGTTGAATAGGTGGAATTCATTAAACCCAGCCCCCCTCCTCACATACACACAGTCATTGACACACCACAACACAGGAAACAAACAACAGTCCATAGGTCCGTCGTTTGTGGCCCATGACCTGTACAGATTTCTCTGACAATAAGCGTATAATGGATTTGTCATTCTGCCCTCTTGTTATGTGCCTTGGTTTGGGGGTTTAAAATGGCCTGCTTTTTAATCTCCACATTTTGGTTATTTCATTTAAAAGAAAGGTGTGATTCAGTGTTATAAGATGTTTTTTGAACTTAATGACTTTCACCTCCAATTTCAGGTTACAGCACAATATGAAATCCTTTTTGGAGCAAAGTCGAATCGTGTTTCTTTTTCACAAAAAGAAAAAAATTGGCAACAAATTGCCCAGGCAGTCAGTGCTATGGGCGTACAGCTTCGCACTGTGCCAGAAATGAAAGAAAAATGGCATGAACTCAGAAGTCTTTGCAAAGCAAGATTAGCCAAAATCAATACCCACCAAGATGGACCGTCAAGCAGTATAAAAGATGAAAGTGAAGAGGAAATCTCCAAGATATACAATAGAAAACAAATCCACCGAAAAGGCGATTTTAATCCAGGTATGAATACAGTGACACAAATGAAAATGAATTTGCAACATCCAAAAATATCAAAGGGCAACAATCAAAAAGCACTCTGAATCAGAAACACATACACATAATTTTGGCCCAAAGATTGGTCTGCCATCTTTCTCTTTATATTAAACTGCTCCTCCTATATAATACGCAACAAAAACTGTACAGTGAATGTACATAGTTGAATTCCAAATTAGGTAACGTCTTTTTTAAATCACAACATCACAAGTGAAACTTAGTGGTACTTGTATATCTTTTCTCCATTGTATGACACAAGCAGGACATTGGCTTCATTACAAAGCCTTTATCATATAGAGACAGCCTTGGCGTTGAAGCCTGACACTCACAATACCTTTTACCAGGGGTCATTATTTACATTTTGGCATAACAAAGCATTATATCTTGTAGATCTGTGTATCTGTCTATCTTGTTTTTATCTTTTATGTGGCCTATCCATTGAAAAGTTAAAGGGAACCTGTCACCAGATTTTAACCAACTGAACTACCAGCACAGCAGGGTGTGAAATGTCTTTTCTAGAATTCCTTCATTTATGTGAAATATTGTCCATTTACCAGTAAAAAAAAATCTCCCCCAAAGTCTGGCAGATCTCATCCCATATTGACATTAGATGAGTCAAGTATAGTGGTTGCAGGGGTAGTGTCACTTCAGAAGCCCCTATCTTTGGTTCTATTATACAACCACTAGGCCATGGCTCAAGACAGGGCCGCGGCCAAAAACTGCACCCCATAACCCCAGCTTTTTCTCTCCTCAGCTTCCCGGCAGTGCGGGCAGGAGCACATCCTCTCTGCCCATGCGCATCGGCTATGATGTAATCAGGCAGCGACACAGCCGCATCATAGCGGGTGCGCGTGGGCAGAGGTAAGTTTACTTTATTATTTTTATGGGGCCTCTGGTGTGCACATTTTATTAGTGTGGGGGGGAGCACTACTGGGGACATTTCATTAGGGCGGGGAGCACTGCTTGGGACATTTCTTCAAGGGGAGCACTGCAGGGGACATTTCATTAATTAGGCAGCACTGGTAGGGACATTTATGTGGGGAGCATTACTGGGGACATTTTATAGAGTGTGCAACGCTGCTGGGGGCATTCCATTATTGGGGGAACATTGCTGGGGACATTGCTTTAGGAGGGAGGCTCAACTGGGAACATTGCATGGGGAAGCACTGCTGGGAATATTTCATTGGGTGGGGGCTTTGCTGGGGACATTGCATTGGGGGCAGCACTTCTGGGGACATTGCAATGGGGGGGGGGGCTCAGCTGTGGACATTTCTTAAATGCTGGAGAGGCTGTTGCTGGACATTTCATTGTTGAGGGAAGACTGCTGGACATTTTATTAAAGAGTAGCAGCTGCAATTCCTACCCTAGGCTTATACTCAAGGCAAAGTTTTCCCAGTTTTTTTGTGGTAAAATTAGGTACCTTGGTTTACACTCAGGTAAGCTTATACTTGCATATACAGGACAGACCAAGAGTTTGGACACACCTTCTCATTGAAAGAATGTTCTGTATTTTCATGACTATAAAAATTGTGGATTCACACTGAAGGCATCAAAACTAGGAATTAACACATGGAATTGTATATTTAACAAAAAAGTGTGAAACAACTGAAAATATGTCTTATATTCTAGGTTCTTCAAAGTAGCCCCTTTTGCTGTGATTACTGCTTTGCAAACTCTTGGCATTCTCTTGATAAGCTTCAAGAGGTAGTCGCCAGAAATGGTTTTCCAACTGTCTTGAAGGAGCTCCAATAGATGCTTAGCACTTGTTGGCCATTTTGCCTTCACTCTGCGGTCCAGCTCACCCCAAACCATCTCAATTGGGTTCAGGTCTGGTGACTGTGGAGGCCAGGTTATCTGGCCTAGCACCCCATCACTCTCCTGCGTCAAATAGCCCTTACACAGTCTGGAGGTGTTTCGGCTAATTGTCCTGTTGAAAAATAAATGATGCTCCAACTAAACACAAACCGGATGGAATAGCAGCCACTGCAACATGCTGTGGTAACCATACTGGTTCAGTATGCCTTCCCCAACAGTGTCACCAGCAAAGCACCATCACACATCCTCCTCCATGCTTCACGGTGGGAACCAGGCATGTAGAGTCCATTCATTCACCTTTTCTGCGTCACACAAAGACACGGTGGTTGGAACCAAAAGATCTCAAATTTGGACTCGTCAGACCAAAGTGCAGATTTCCATTCCTTGTGTTCTTTAGCCCATACAAGTCTCTTGTGCTTGTTGCCAGTCCTTACCAGTGGTTTCCTAGCAGCTATTTTACCATAAGGCTGCTGCACACAGTCTCCTCTTACCAGTTGTTGTAGAGATGTGTCTGCTGCTAGACCTCTGTGCGGCAGTGACCTGGTCTCTGATCTAAACCTGCAGTTTTCTGAGTCTTCCTTTCCTCATGTCAGCCAGTTTCTTTGTAGTGCTTGATGTTTTTTGCAACTGCACTTGGGTATACTTTCAAAGTTTTCACAATTTTTCGCACTGACTGGCCTTTATTTCTTAAAGTAATGATGGCCACTCGTTATTCTTAGCAGTTTTTTTTCTAGCCATAATAAAAATTTTACCAGTGTGTTAAGTAGGACTATTAGCTGTGTATCTACCTGACTCCTGCACAACACAACTGATGGTCCCAACCCCATTTGTAAGGCAAGAAATCCCTCTTATTATACCGGACAGGGCACCTGTGATGTGATAACCTTTTCTGGTGACTACCTTTTGAAGCTCAACAAGAGTGTGCAAAGCAGTAATCAAAGCAAAAGGTGGCTACTTTGAAGAACCTAGAATGTAATTGATATTTTCAGTTGTTTCACACTTTTTTGTCAAGTATATAATTCAACATGTATTAATTCGTAGTTTTGATGCCTTTAGTGTGAATCTACAATTTTTATACTCATGAAAATACAGTACAAACTTTTGTTTTGTACTGTATGTGGTATTTATATTATTTTTCTCACAATGAAAAGCCCAAAGACAAGAGGACATTATAGGTGTGTGGTGTTTGCTATAGAAAAAGGGGTATTATAGTTGTCAGTAGCCGTCTTCTTATCAAGACATTGAAAGGGGGCTACAGAAAAGGGGCAGCAGGAAATCGCATATTATATGGTTTATGGTTAGATATGGACCATTTGCGGGGTACACCCGGAAAAAAAGTTGGGGAACACTTCTATCTAGAAATCATTTTTTGTGTATTATTTTACTGTTTAACCTGTTCACGCTCAGTGCCATGCAGGCTGAGCCCTCTTCATACAGAAGTGGGTGTTTGCTGCATATTGCAGCAAAAAAACACCGCAAGTACCCGTTGGCTAGCACCGATGGCGGGTATTAACCCTGCTGATGCCGGCTCCCCGGAACATCAGAGAGTGGCAATTGGTTGCCATGACAGCCAGTGGCTCATTGTAATGAATTCTGTTTAAAAATACCATATTATGCAATACATTTTAAAAATTAAAAAAAAAAAAAAATTCTAATTGCCCCCCTTGCCCTATAACTGATATGAAATGTAATAAACAGCAAAAATCACAAACATATTAGGTATTGCCGCGTCTCAAAATGTCCAATCTATCAAATTATAAAATTGGTTATTCCCGGCAGTGAACCCCTTAGCACCCAAATGTCCAAAACCCTACTTTTACACCAATTTACATCACATAAAAAATGTAAAGAATGTGATAAAAAGGCCGCACAGTCCTCAAAATGGTAACAATGAAAACGTCGGCTCATTTGCAAATAATGAACTCACACAGCTCCATACACCGAAGTATGAGAAAATTATTAGTGTCAGAAGATGGCGACATTTTTTTTACATATTTGATTAATTTTTGAAAATGTATTAAGACACAACAAAACTTATATATAAATTTGCTATTACTGTGATCGCACCGAACCAAAGAATAAAGCAGAGGTGTTATTTGGAGCGCACAGTAAAAGTCGTAAAAACTGAGCCCACAAGAAATTTTACTACATTTGGAATTTTTTTCTAGCTTCGCAGTACACGGCATGGAATAATAAAAACCGTCACTGAAAAGTAAAATTTGTTACGCAGAGAATAAGCCCTCACACAGCTCTGTACATGGAAACATGAAAAAGTTATGGATTTTTGGAGGCAGAGAGCGAGAAATGTGTGAAAAAAAAAACCAGCGTCCTTTAGACGTAAATATATGTCATTGAGAGCTTAGGGCTGAATGGACAAGGTTTATAGGCTGTTCCCTCCCCGTGCAGGCCAGGTATACAGCACACACATGCATGTAACTTCTGCAGTCAATGCTGACAACAGTTGTGACAGTTAACCTGTTAGTTGCCATGGTCAACATTGCACATAAATAGTAGCTTCAAGTGGGCACAGCCTTATTACTGGCAATCAGCACTCACCACAACATCATCAGGGGTAGCTGAATTTTTGCCATGACAGCTGGGGACCTGGGGAAGGCTCCTATGGCTGCCAAATAACACTTCATCACAGCCTGCTGGAGGCAATCTCCACAAAATGTGCTCCACAATAATACCACAGAGAAAATCAACTACAGGCAGTCCCCGGGTTACATACAAGATAGGGACTGTAGGTTTGTTCTTAAGTTGAATTTGTATGTAAGTCGAAACTGTATATTTTATCATTGTAGTTCCCGACAATTTTTTTTTTTGCCCCAGTGACAATTGGAGTTTCAAATTTTTTTGCTGTAATAGGGCCAAGAATTATCAATAAAGCTTCATTGCAGACAATTTTAAGCTGATTATTGCAGTCTGGGACTATTTTAAAGCATCCAGAGAGCTTCACCAGAGGTCACAGTGGGCAGAGGGGTCTGTCTGTAACTATGGGTTGTCTGTAAGTCGGGTGTCCTTAAGTAGGGGACCGCCTGTAGTCACACAAAAAATAAGCCCTTTGTAAACTGAAAAATGCTAAAGTTATGCCTCTTGAAACATGACGATGCAAAAGCAAATCATATTTTTTCCAATTTTGTTTTTATTCAGATAAATTGGGCAAAACAAAAAAAAACTGAATAAATATAGCCTAATATTTTTATGGTATGGTGAACATAGAAAAAAAAGAAAAGAAAATTCTAAACAAGGATTAATGATTTTATTTTTCTCCTCACAGGAAGAGTTTAAAAAAATCTCATCAATAATTTATAGACACCCTAAGGCTACATTCACACACATGTATGGGAGACGTATATACGGCCGATATACGTCCCCCCATACACTTCTATGGGCTCACGGCCCTGTACGGGAACGGTGCGGCACCGTACCGCTCCGTAGCCCGGGAAAAGTTAGGACATGTCCTATCTTTTCCCGTATTACGGCGCCGTGCGCCATACCTTCCTATGGAGAGGGGCAGGGGTGAGCGGCGCTGAACGGCATTGTGCATGTAGCCTAAAATGAAGTATCTGAATAGAACAGCTGATCCTTCAAAAATTGCAAAAATTTGCAAAAATTGTATAGCCCATGCAATGTGAGGATGGAGATCTGCTCTGCATGGCGGTCCTTCCTTTCTATGCCCTGTCGTGGGTCCATATACCAGTTTACCAACACATATGTGGTATGGCCATACTAAGGACAAATTGGTTATTAAATTTTGCAGAGCTTTTCATCACAAAGGTGAAAACTGGCTTCAGAATCAAGGGGGTTAATATAAAAATCCAGGAATAATTTTGAAAGTCAGTGTTATAAGTAGTCTTATTCATGGGGCCACATTGCAGCCGTATGGTGCAATACTTGTGGGAGTTGTGCACCTTTGCACACTGTAAGGTTTCTCGTACACCATTTTGACATTCATGCAATAAACAGTATTATTTTCTTTGTTTTTTCTCCTCAGAATACACACCAGTGCCACCAAAAAGGAAAATAAATCCTGCAGAAGAACCACAGCAAGCTAGAAATCCTGATGATTACAGAAATTCCATTTCAGTCAGTGAAGAGATCCAATATTCAAAAAGTCAATGGGAATTCCTAACAAAATACATGGAGGCAAACTCCCAATTCTATACAGACTTCATAGCCTGCCAGAACAATATAGCAAACTCAATAGATAGGTTAACTAATGTAATCACCCAGGGTTTTTCTGCGATACGGACAGACCTTGGAAATATTCAGCAATGTCTGTCAAATTCTGCTCAAACAAAAATCAAAATTCCCTCTCATATTATCAAAAAATATACAACAAATATATCAGTTAATGAGATGGGAGTAACAAATAGTCTCACCCAGGTCACCGTCGCCCATGTCTGACATTCTGGACTTGACTATCAAGCCACTTTTATTAGAAAATAGTGTTGCAAACATGCGGCCTCCAGATTTGGAAAATGCAAACACTTCTCCTCCCTGCAGTTCCACAGATTCCTTTTCTGAATCTCCAAAGGATGATGGTAAGTTGAAGCATAATGAAGTACAAAATTATGATCGATCTATAGACCAGAGTTTGGAGACCCTGATGAAGTTTAGAATCTTTAATATTCTACTAAAGTGTGATTTGGATGTTTGCCGTATTTAAAGTTTGCTTACATAAATAGTTTGTGTAAAATACAT
The DNA here is from genome assembly GCF_040894005.1 of Engystomops pustulosus. Lineage (NCBI taxonomy): Eukaryota > Metazoa > Chordata > Amphibia > Anura > Leptodactylidae > Engystomops > Engystomops pustulosus. The sequence goes on from NC_092412.1 coordinate 36,778,527, forward strand.
TATCCATTTATTTATAGAGTTCACTTATGTTTGTTGAAGAGGACCTGTCGCCTAAATTTTCGGCACTAGGAGCTGGTTACTAAAGTAAGCAGCTCCTAGTGCTTAATCAAACGCCGCAGTGTTAGAGTGATAGCGTTACCGGAAACCTCCGGTAACGCTATCAAACACTGCGGCGGGGTACAATGTACTCATCGGACAGCTTGCAAAGCTGTCTGATGTATTCATGAGGGGGCGGTCCGAGGCGCTGCCTCTTCCCCGGACCGCCCCGCTCGCTTCATAGGCCGGCAGTGACTGCTGCGCGCTAGGCGGCAGTCACCGCCCCTAGCCACGCCCCAACCCCGCCCCCTCATTAATACGTCGGACAGCTTTGCGCGCTGTCCGATGATTACATAGTAAGCAGCTCCTAGTGCCGATAAATTGGGTGACAGGTCCTCTTTAAACCCCTTAGTGACTGAGGGTCATTGGTGTCTTAATGTCCAGGCAAATTCCAGTATCTTTGGAACATAGAGACAGAATTCGGATTGTGTCATATCCCCTTTATTATAATATAAGCATTGTGTTTCTAGGTGAAAATGAACCGGAGATATCCAATGTTAAAGTTACAGTCGAGAATAGAGATCTGTATTCAAAAATCACATTACATTATTTACTGAAAGTCTATATCTGGTTCTGTCTTACCTAGAAACACAGTCTTGAATTGTGTTTCTAGGTACCATGGTTCAGATGATATGAACGTTTAAAATTATGCCCTGCTCTCTCATCACTTCCCTATTCCACTATGTGCTGCTGCCATGAGAATACAGCAGGAAAAGGGGGAGGGATTGTTGAGGGAGCAGGGAGTAGATTTCCTTCAATCCTTGTCTTTAAAAACTGTGTATCTGAAGTTCTTTAGGAAACAGTAAGGCTACATTCACACTGCAGTTGCCCACCGTACTGTAGCACGGCAGACACACGGCAGTGCTGGGGGAGAGCGCCGCTCACCCCCTCCCCTCCCCATAGTGCTCATGAATATTTTAAAGCTGAGCTGTGATTGATTGCCATGGACAATTAGGAATACTCTGACTTTCAGACAGCTTGATAAATCTGCCCCATTGTGTTTGCCGAACTCAGATGCACTTAGTAGAAGCAGGGAAACCGTGCTGATGCGAGGAGCTGACAGCCTTCTGCTCCACCACTTTTGAGGGCAGTTGTATAATCCAAAGTCCAAACTTTTGCATATGTCCCTTGCAAATTTTTGTCAGTACAAGTTCCTTTTTTGGCACATAGCCTTAAATTGAAAAAAAGTGTTTTTTTCCTTTCCCATCCGCAGCTAGAAAGCGCAGATCCATAAGGGCCAAATCTTTTCATATGAACGAACTGATTGAAATTGTTAAATTTCTGGACTATCACGGCTACGAAAAAAAAGCCCCTAAAGGTGAAATCTACATGCGCAAAACAAGTATACTAAATGATCTGTCCAAACATTTACTTCAAAAATTTGGAACCCAACATTCCCCCAGACAAATACAAAAAAGGTTCTCTGACTTAAAAGTGCGGGAAAAACGTACACTCGCAGCCATTCGCCGAACCATTGAAAAAGGTAAGAGGCCATAGGCGCATGATATTATCAAAAAATCCATAAAAACAAATGTGCATTTTTTTTTCCAGCTACAAAGTGCTAACATTATAGTCCATTATACACAAGGGTGTAGAAAAAAGCCTAAACAGGTGAAGAGTTCAAATATGTTTACATAATGATTAACACCTTAAGGACACGGCCTTTTTTAGGTTTCCATTTTTCATTCCCTGCTTTCAAAATTCCAAAACTTTTTAAAATTGATGTACAGATGTACGATGGCTTGTTTTTTTGCATTGGACTTCCTAGTGATGGTATTTAATATTCCATGCCATGTACTGGGAAACTGCAAAAAAAAAATATAATAATATATATATTTAGGTTGTATTATGTTTTAGTAAATTTTTAAAAATGTAAATATTTTGTACAAAATATATTTTTTTTCATTTTGCCTTATTCTGAGGCCAATAACTTTTGCATACTTCATTATACAGAGCTATGTAAGGTGTCATTATTTGCAGAATGAGATGACATTTTCATTTCTACCAATTTGGGGACTGTACAACCTTTTGATCCTTTTTATTGTGGCGTTTTGGACATTTGGGTGTTATTTTTCACTACAAGGTTCACTGCCAGGACTCCTTTGTTGTTCTGGATGTCTCGATGTACAGGGGCAACAATAAGCAGCTCTCCAGTACTGAATGATGTCGCAACAGAGGGCTTTACTGAAGAGACCCAAACAGGTTAAAACAGCACTGTCTACACTTGGGTGTCTGATCCTTCCGGAATTAATATATTGGTATCAATCAATTGATATCCCGAAGTTCATGTTTGATGTCAAGGGAGCTGCCTTACAAGGTAGCTAAAAGAGGTGTGGCATATTGTTGCAACAGAGCGGGTATTTTGAGCTTGATTTCAGTGCAGACCTCTCTGCCTCCATGGCATTATACCAATCACGTTGAAGTAGAATTTCTAGATGATGACCTTAGGCAAGGACACGAAAGAAGTGTGAGCCGGCAGGTGATAATATGCTTAACAACCAACAGTTTTTTTGTTTTATAGGTTCCCTTTAAAACTCTGGATAAGAAATATTAAAATCACACTCTGCTTACAGTATCTCCACTTACAAACCTTATGTATATGATGTATGAGTCAGATATCAACACGGATTCCTGAGGCTACTTCATTGAGACATGTAAAAAAAAAATGTGAAAACTTGCTCAAAAATGAAATTTTAATTCTGATTTCATAATGATTTTTGCGATTTTCTAAATGCCATTCCCTTTTTCAATAGAAACAAAACAATGCCTATATTGTGTTCCTTACCCGTTTCTTTCTGGGGTTATAGCATTTTCTGTCTTGTCAGAAATCCTCCTCAGCAACTGAAGCAGGTGGAGACTAACCTCTTTGTTTCTTTGCCCTAAAGCTGAGCCAGTTAGGTATAAACTGCCCTCAATTCCCATGATGCTTTGTTTTTTCATAAGGGAGGGTTTACATCACGTTTTTTGTTGGCATACGTTGTAAGGACACGTCGGGCGTACACTACAGTGGCATACATTGCCCTGCCAGTTATTGGCTGCTCCAGATGTTATGCTGTTTACCCATTGATGTCACTGTCGGCTGCGGCTGAATGGAGAGAGTTCACGGGCTGAGCCCTCTCCATAGCCGGTAAGTGTTTGTTGCACATTGCAGCAAACACTTAATGGTAACACCTGCGATCGCTGTTAATCCGTCTATCGGCCAATGCACATTGTAATGAATGAGGAAAATTCCCATATACTGCAATACAGGCGGTCCCCTACTTAAGAACACCTGACTTACATACGACCTCTCTGGATGTTGGAAATTTTGCCTCACGGTGATGGCACGTAGTGTTTTGAACACGTTTTTGGGCCGTTATTAAGCAGTCTGTCAAAAAACGCATCCGTTTTTGACCAGTTTTAATTAAGATAATTGGACAAACCTGTCAAAAACGCACCCGTTTTCAAAAATTGTATGCGTTTTCAAAAACCGCATGTGTTTTTTGACGGACTGCTTAAAACCGGGCCAAAAACGTGTCAAAATAAAGTTGTAGATTTTTGAAGGCGGGCATTGAAAAATGGAAATGAAAAAACAAAAAAAGGCCTGGTTGTTAAGAGGTTAAAGGAGTTGCCCAACCATTACCAGATATTTGAACAATGCTGCAACAGTTCCCAAGATATACAGGCCTAAGAGTAGGCGTGGCCAAGAGCTGCTTAGTCCACCTACACGCACCACCTCCTCTATGATCACTGTGTGCACTCCCCATGAGGTGTGTTTGGCACTCATATCACAATGGCGAGTGGGAGTGACCCCCTGAATTCCCCTCTGTCTATATGAGCACAACCTGCCCGAACCCAAGTGTTTGCCATGGGCACATCCCTACATGTATTAGGGCTCATGTAACCTCTCCTGATACAGTGGATCTGCGCTGCTTTCTGATGCAGGAGTGTATTTCTGCTGTAGAGGCCCGGGAGTCGCTCTTGATTTTTTGGCATTAGAAAGCAGCGCAGAGCTGCTGTATCAGGAGAGGTTACAGGAGCGCTAATACTAAAAATGTGCTGACCACTCCCAAGTGCTTGTGCCTGCATATTCTCTCAGGTCCATTCTCAGCAAGCAATGGGCATAAGGGAACGGTGAGCACATCCTTACAAGTAATAGCGCTCCTGTGACCTCTACTGCTACAGGGGCTCTGCACTTCATGTTCGTAACATGGCCCGGAGTATGGTGCTTTGGACAGTGCACTCACATGACTCCCCAGCATCGACCATTTTATGGACAAACCAGGGGCTGAAGATGCGTGTAGGTAGGACCCCTTACATGTTGCCTGCACATCTATAGAACATCTTTGGGAACCTTTATAAGCACATAGAAGTGGCAAATATGGGGCAACTTTATTCAAATAGTTGGTAAAAGGTGGCCAACCCCTCTAAGGGTAACCATTTGTCCTGTGACGAAGATATATTGATACTCTCTTTAATTAAATTTTTTTTTGCAGAGCCCACAACTTCATGAAAGTGAAATCATTACTTGGAACCTACCCTCAGTTACCAACGATACATCACTCTTCACAGAGGTGGGAATAACAAAATTGTTATTAGCCAAAAATGTGATCAAATTGAAAGACATGAAAGAGATGTTAATTGGTAGTGTAAAGCCAGGGGTGCAAATCATTGTGCATAGAAGACAAACTTTCTCCATCTCGGAATGGCCCCCTTTATGGTGCTTGATGGTCCAGTGTCATTAGTATCCTGCTCTCCCTTTACCTGCTGAATGACAATCACAACATGGACACATGGGGACGTCTGTCTGCAGTGCTCAAATCTCCACTGCCAGACACCAATTTACATCTCAATCCTAATTTTATTTTCTCCTAATTTTATTTTCTGGATGTTGCTTCCACAATGCAGCATGAAAACATGTTCTTCTTCTAGACAGCATTTGGGATGTGGTTGATTTAGGCAATTTTGACCAACAGTTTTTGTTTAAAAATAACATCCTTAAAAAAGACAATGCAAACACAATCCGATGTTAAATCTTTATTTTTGTTTGAAAGAACATATAATGCTGTGAAAACTCGTATGCCCAACGTTGCCATCGGAGGATGCTGGACTTGTGCGCAGTTCACTTCACAACTGAGACTATAGTCAAATTCTAGACATCTGAAAATCTCAGATACTTCAAACGTTTTTGCCAACACACTGGGCCATGGACAGAACGTGTCTATAAGATGTGCTGTTGACTGTCCCCAACCTGTTAGTGGTTTTAAAGATTCAGTTCTGTTTTCCGGCTCCTCCAACTAACCCCCGAGATGTTTATGGCATTCATGAAAAGATGTTTTTTGAGAGCTGTGTCCCTTAAAAAAAAAAAGTTCTATTGTTGATTATGCAAATAATGCACGTTATCTGGTTTAATATTGAAATGTTTAACAAGTAAGTTAACTAAGCTTTATGTTTTGCAAGCATTTTTGCATTACTTTGGTTTAGGAAGCAAATATTTAAACCTTTGTTGTACTTTTGTTGTACTACATTTGAAAGAAAATATTGAATACACTGGCCCTTAACTATGTGGTTAAAATTTTTCACTGTTTAAGAGGGAATCTATCATCTGTTTTGACCGAAATAAACTGCAGATAATGCAATGTGTAGGCCCTGTAGAGCTGTGTAATTATACTTGGGTGTGTGTAGTAAGTGCAGCAGAGCAGTGAAAAGTGAATTTTTAATTCCTGTTTACAGCCATTGCAAGTGCACTGGTCGGGTCTTTCAACCTGAAGAGCTTTCTGCTCTTTGCAATAGCCCCTCCCCTCTGCTCTGAGTGACTGCTATAAGTGTCCAACCAAAATTTTGCTACAGCTCCTACTGCAGGATAACAAGGTACAGAGAGCAGAAAGCTCTTCAGGATGAAACTCATTATATTATATTATAAGAGCTGGATTATAACTTCACACAGTCCTGCTGCTACTAGCAAAAAGGTACACACAAAGATATGGTTACACAAATCTGCGGAGACAATACCTAACAATGTCTACAGCGTTGTATGGCCAAAACTGCTGACAGATTCCCTTTGAGTTTAGATTTAGCATAGAATGCATTATTTATTTTAAGTTAGGAATCAGATATTTGAAACTTCCAGCAAATTATTAATATTGTTTGTGCAATGAAAAGTTACACAATTTTTCAATGTACTTTCTGTATCAAGTCTTCATGCTTCTCTATATCTCTACTTTCTCTCATTCTATAGGAAGCTTCATTGTTTACTTCCTTTGGATAAACATTGCTCCCTGGTCATTTGATGTCACACAGATGCATGATTCATTATATCCCTTGTGATGTCACACAGGAGCACTGCTCGTTATATCCCTGGTCACGTGATGTCACACAGGTGCGTGGCTCGTTATATCCCTGGTCACGTGATGTCACACAGGTGCGTGGCTCGTTATATACCTGGTCATGTGATGTCACACAGATGAATGACTTATTATATACCTAGTTATGTGATGTCACTCAGGTGCATGGCTGGTTATATCTCTGGTCATGTGATGTCACACAGGTGCACGGCTCATTATATACCTGGTTATGTGTTGTCACTCAGGTGCACGGCTCGATATATATCCTGGGTCATGTGATGTCATACAGGTGCATGGCTCGTTATATATTCCTAGTCATGTGAAGTCACACAGGTGCATGGCTCATTATATCACTGATAAAACAAGCCGTGCACCTGTGGGACATCAAATGAGCAGGTATATAACGAGCTGTGCACCTGTGTGACATCATATGAGCAGGGATATAACGAGCTGTGCACCTGTGAGACATTACATGACCAGGGATATAAGAACCATGCACCTGTGTGACATCACATGACCAGGGATATAACGAGCCATGCACCTCATCAAATGACCAGGTAACAAAAGGAAATAGGGTCAGCACTCACTTGTTCCAATGCACGTGGAATGTTCTTTATTCAGCCATGATAAAAAGCACCAAAAATTACAGCCATGAGAATAAGCGATAAATCTGTCACGTTTCAGACCTATTTCCTTTTGTTACCTGTGTACTGGAGAGAGTGGAGGGCGTCTCGTGGAGTCGAGCACCTGGGGTTAGAGCAGACCTGTGCTTTTTTCTTTGGGTCACATGACCGGGAACCATCTTTTTTTATCCACACAAGTAAATAATGAATCTTCCTGTGGAATGACAGCAAGCAGAGATCTAGAAAACCATGAGAAATTGATACACAAACTATATTGGAAAATGTAATAATGTTTAGTTGCACAATCAATATTTATATGCAGAAATTTACTTAAATTTCTTAACTTTACATTTATTATAGGATATTGAATATCTTGGTATTGATTATTGAGATTAAAATATTTCACTGTTGTAAACAATTGAATTTTTCGACTGGTCATTGGCTGAATTTGGTTGTTTCTAGCCATTAGATGGTCAGCTTGTAATAAGACAACCCTCATTGTTGTGTTCCCTCTTTAAACAATTGCTAGCCCAATTTCCTATTGTAGTAGACTCCTGATTACACATTTATATTACTGTGCAAAAGAAGGGTCTTACTCCATTGGATTTCAGTCTTTTGACTGGTCTTCCACATTGTGTTATATATATATTCATGAAACTGAATATATTTTTTTAGACCAGGCACATTCATTGTCTGACCGTTTAATTTTGGGTGCAAACAAATGCAGATGGAACACTTAACCTCCCTTTCATCTACCTTCCAAATTTGACAAATACCCAAATGTCTGATCAAGGCTTATTATCTTTTTTATTAAACTGGGTGTTTGGGAATTTGTAATTTGGTCGCATGCTATTTTTTGGATTATTGGGGAAAAAAAGGCTAGTTACATTAAAAAAAAATATGTTTTGGTTTTGAACATTTCTAATATCTTGGTTAATTTTCCAATGTAATGGCCAATCTAACTACAATGTTAACAATAAAGCCTGTTTCATACATATGTATGTATGTCATGATTAAGGGCGGGCGTTCCGCTTGAAACGCATAGACGTTCTATACTTCTATGAATTTTTACCGGTGATTTTACCCAATAAAGATGTTTGATGTCGGGAACCTGGCTGGACAGTAACCTTACTTTAAGAATTCTACATACCTTGGCAGAAAGGTGGCCCGTGCCTGATCCGACACACATGGCATAACAAAGGAAGGAGAGCTGGTGTTCCACTATATACTTCAAATACAGGCAAACTGCATTAAATCCTTGAGGCGGCTAACTTTGTTATGCTGCGTGATTCTGCACCTAAAAAGTCTCAAAGTGCGAAAAGCCTCACAAAAAGCTGCACAAAGAAAAAGAAAGCAATTTGAGTGATACATGTCCACCACAGTGTATCTTTAAAAAAAAAAAATTATATATATATATATGGTATTGCTGTATGTGTCTTGACCCAGTGAATAAAAAGTTTTTGTTATTTAGGTTCCATGAAAAATACAGAAAAATTTTCTTAGAAAAAACAACGCCAGATTTGTATATTACATATTTTTAACCACTTTAGGTCTTTTCCTTTTACGGCACTTTAATTTATCTACCGCATATATATACAGGCGGTCCCCTACTTAAGAACACTCAACTTACATACGACCCCTAGTTACAAACGGACCTCTGGATATTGGTAATTTATTGTACTTTAGTCCTAGGCTACAATGATCAGCTATAACAGTTATCACAGGTGTCTGTAATGAAGCTTTATTGTTAATCTTGATTCTAATGACAATACAACATTTTTAAAAATCCAATTGTCACAGAGACCAAAAAAGTTCTGTCTGGGATTACAATGATAAAATATACAGTTCCGACTTACATACAAATTCAACTTAAGAACAAACCTACAGACCCTATCTTGTATGTAACCCGGGGACTGCCTGTATATATGAGTATAAGCTGAGTTTTTCAGCACAATTTTTGTGCTGAAAACTCCCCACTCGTTTTATTAAAAAAAAATTAAACTGAGTTGGCCTTGCTGGCTATATACTATAGGGGACTGACTGGCTATATACTACAGGGGGCTGTCTGGCTTTATACTACAGGGGGCTGTCTGGCTACATACTACAGGGGGCTGTATGGCTACATACTACAGGGGGCTGTCTGGCTACATACTACAGGGGGCTGGCTGGCTACATACTACAGGGGGCTGGCTGGCTACATACTACAGGGGGCTGGCTGGCTACATACTACAGGGGGCTGGCTGGCTATATACTACAGGGGGCTGACTGGCTATATACTACAGGGGGCTGACTGGCTATATACTACAGGGGGCTGACTGGCTATATACTACAGGGGGCTGACTGGCTATATACTACAGGGGGCTGACTGGCTATATACTACTGGGGGCTGACTGGCTATATGCTACAGGGGGCTGACTGGCTACATGCTACAGGGGGCTGACTGGCTACATGCTACAGGGGGCTGACTTGCTATATACTACAGGGGGCTGACTGGCTATATACTACAGGGGGCTGACTGGCTATATACTACTGGGGGCTGACTGGCTATATACTACAGGGGGCTGACTGGCTATATGCTACAGGGGGCTGACTGGCTACATGCTACAGGGGGCTGACTGGCTACATGCTACAGGGGGCTGACTGGCTACATACTACAGGGGGCTGACAGGCTGTATACTACAGTGGCCTGGCTGGCTATATACTACAGTTGGCCTGGCTGGCTTTATACTAGAGGGGTCTGGATGGCTATATACTACAAGGATCTGGATTGCTATATACCACAGGGGGCTGGATGGCTATATACCACAAGGGCTGGATGGCTATGTACCACAGGGGGGCTGGATGGCTATATACCACAGGGGGGCTGGATGGCTATATACTACAGGGGTCTGGATGGCTATATACTACAGGGGTCTGGATGGCTATATACCACTGAGGACTGACTCGCTATATACTTCAGAGGTCTGGCAGGCTATATACTACAGGGGCTGGATGGCTATATACTACAGGGGACTGGATGGCTATATACTACAGGGGACTGGATGGCTATATACTACTGGGGGCTGTCTGGCTGTATACTACAGGAGGCTGGATGGCTATATACTACAGGGGACTGGATGGCTATATACTACTGGGGGCTGTCTGGCTGTATACTACAGGGGGCTGGATGGCTATATGCTACAGGGGCTGGCTGGCTATATACTACAGGGGACTGGATGGCTATATACTACAGGGGACTGGATGGCTATATACTACAGGGGGCTGGATGGCTATATACTACAGGGGTCAGCCACTCTATATATTACAGGGGTCTGGCAGGCTATATACTATATGGGTCTGGCAGGATATATACTGCAGGGGCTGGCAGGCTGTATACCACAGGGGATGGCTGTATACTAAAGGGGGCTGTCTGGTTGTATACTACAGGGGGCTGGTTGGCTATATACTACTGGAGGCTGTCTGGCTGTATACTACTGGAGGCTGGATGGCTACATACTACAGGGGGCTGGCTAGCTATATACTTGGGAGGCTATGACAAATGCATTTCCCACCCAGTTTTATGTGGTAAAATTAGGTCCCTCGGCTTATACTCGGGTCAGGATATACTCGAGTATATATGGTTCGGGATTTTGAGATCACGACACATTGTCGTTCATGTTAGTAGTAATAGGTCTATGTTTTTTAGGTGTGAACCTTAAACAATTTGAAAAAATGTAAAAAATAAAAAAAATTATAAAAAATACAGGGGGCTGACTGGCTACATGCTACAGGGGGCTGACTGGCTATATACTACAGGGGGCTGACTGGCTATATACTACAGGGGGCTGACTGGCTATATACTACTGGGGGCTGACTGGCTATATGCTACAGGGGGCTGACTGGCTACATGCTACAGGGGGCTGACTGGCTACATGCTACAGGGGGCTGACTGGCTACATGCTACAGGGGGCTGACTGGCTACATGCTACAGGGGGCTGACTGGCTACATACTACAGGGGGCTGACAGGCTATATACTACAGTGGCCTGGCTGGCTATATACTACAGTTGGCCTGGCTGGCTTTATACTAGAGGGGGCTGGATGGCTATATACTACAAGGATCTGGATTGCTATATACCACAGGGGGCTGGATGGCTATATACAACAAGGGCTAGATGGCTATGTACCACAGGGGGGCTGGATGGCTATATACCACAGGGGGGCTGGATGGCTATATACTACAGGGGTCTGGATGGCTATATACTACAGGGGTCTGGATGGCTATATACCACTGAGGACTGACTCGCTATATACTTCAGAGGTCTGGCAGGCTATATACTACAGGGGCTGGATGGCTATATACTACAGGGGACTGGATGGCTATATACTACTGGGGGCTGTCTGGCTGTATACTACAGGAGGCTGGATGGCTATATACTACAGGGGACTGGATGGCTATATACTACTGGGGGCTGTCTGGCTGTATACTACAGGGGGCTGGATGGCTATATGCTACAGGGGCTGGCTGGCTATATACTACAGGGGACTGGATGGCTATATACTACAGGGGACTGGATGGCTATATACTACAGGGGGCTGGATGGCTATATACTACAGGGGTCAGCCACTCTATATATTACAGGGGTCTGGCAGGCTATATACTATATGGGTCTGGCAGGATATATACTGCAGGGGCTGGCAGGCTGTATACCACAGGGGATGGCTGTATACTAAAGGGGGCTGTCTGGCTGTATACTACAGGGGGCTGGTTGGCTATATACTACTGGAGGCTGTCTGGCTGTATACTACTGGAGGCTGGATGGCTATATACTACAGGGGGCTGGCTAGCTATATACTGGGGAGGCTATGACAAATGCATTTCCCACCCAGTTTTATGTGGTAAAATTAGGTCCCTCGGCTTATACTCGGGTCAGGATATACTCGAGTATATATGGTTCGGGATTTTGAGATCACGACACATTGTCGTTCATGTTAGTAGTAATAGGTCTATGTTTTTTAGGTGTGAACCTTAAACAATTTGAAAAAATGTAAAAAATAAAAAAAAATTCTGTTTCACATTTTCTGCTTTGGAGACAAAAAGTAATTCCACAAACTTTTATTATAGAACTTTTGCCATTTGTCTTCATTTTCTTTCCATCATAAAGAAAAGGTTAATAGGTTTAGTAGTAGGTTCTCAAGAGATTTGCTAAAAGCTATATTTTTGGTGACCAATTTTGTTTGGAAGTACCTTTAGAGGCTTATGTACTATAAACCTCCGTTAGCAAGACCTTTTTATGAAGTACCATATAAGACGCTTTTTACTATAGGACGCACCCCAGATTTAGGCTTCCAATAAAGGAAAAATATATTTTGCACCAATTAAAATATCCCTGTTGGTCGCACTAAAGCACAGCACACACAGATCTGCTACATCCATACAGTTACACACACAGCTCTGCTTCATCCATACAGTTACACACACAGCTCTGCTTCATCCATACAGTTACACACACAGCTCTGCTTCATCCATACAGTTACACACACAGCTCTGCTTCATCCATACAGTTACACACACAGCTCTGCTTCATTCATACAGTTACACACACAGCTCTGCTTCATTCATACAGTTACACACACAGAAAAACCAACTTTGCCCCAATGTTAAATATCCTATCAACTCTCAAATTGTAGAGACCAGCAATACCGAAACAAAGAGCTGAAAAATGTTTAGAAAAAGTATATATCCTTTATTAACATTCCATACAAATAATGCACAAATACAACTCACAAAAATATTGGGGAAATTCAATATATGGGGGAAACAGGATGTCCCAGATGGAAAATGGGACCACCACAGAGTACCTGCGACCACCACCCCCCTCCTCCGTATGCCCCAGAATCAAAGCGTGCCAAGTTAAAGTATCAAAATGTAATGCTTCAAACAATAGGACAAAAATGGGGGTAAAGTGACAATGGTGCAGTGAACACTGATAATTGAATAAACCGGAGGTACCTTCCGGTATTAAACGTTCCAGGAATCTATGTCACACTTTCCTGCAAGCATGATGAAAGGCAGACAAAGGACAATCAGAGGGGAGGCCGAAAGATACACCCACAGCTCTGCTTCATCCATACAGTTACACACACAACTCTGCTTCATCCATACAGTTACACACACAGCTCTGCTTCATTGTGTCGCACATGATCGGATTGTGGCGCAGCTGCGCTGGCTTTCATGCAATAGAAATTGGCCGTCGGACAACTGATTCGGACTGAGCACGGGATTTATGATTCAATTTGTGTTGCAAGACAATGCTCTTACATACACCAGGAAGAAGAAGGTGAACTCCGGCGGACACATGCAGGATATCAGGCGCACGATCCTAGTGAATCGCGGGACAGTGCATTATACACGGACAATGCACTTTTGGGGAACTCTAAGGAACGGGTAAATAAATGTGCCCCATTGTGTAGGTTTCCTGGCTATGGCAATACCCCACATGTAGCAATAATCTACAGGCTGGGCACTTAGAAGAGTTATAGTGGAATATTCTGGTGGAATATTCTAGTACATTCTGGTCAGACAGGGATGTTTCTGGAATAAACCTTCCAGCCATTTGGGAGGAATCTTCCGGAGACTTCCGCAGACAATGGTAGGGGGATGTGAACAGGTGTTGTGGTGTGAAAGTAACAACTTGTGTGATGTAAGACCATTGTATATATATTGAACTGTGTCCTTAGTCTCAGTGTAACAGTTTCCACCCTGCTGTCATCACAGTAATAAACTGCAACCTGAGCAAACCTGCTTGGATCCTTATTGTCGAATCTTGAGAATCTGCAACTGTGGACATAATCCCTAGAGTGAGTCGGCACAACTTCAGGAACTTCTTTTCATATATAAACCAACTCAACTGCGACAGGGCTCAGAAGGCAAGAACTGACATTTGGAGTACAGACATATTGCCTATTTTTTGGGGCAGCATGCAGTATTTGTAGATGTCCTTAGGAACCAGTAAAGAACTGACCCTATTTAGGAAACTGAACCCTGCAATTAATTAATTTAGGGGTGTAGTGAGCATTTAAACCCCATAGGTGGTGACCCAAAAATAATGCATAATGGATAGTGCATAGAAAAATAATAGCAATTTTTTCTCAATATTGCATTTTACTTCCAAATATCTTTTTCCCAGCTCATGCTATTGGAGACAAACACCCCAATTATGGCAATACCCCATATGTGCATAGCTCCCAACCGTCCCTGATTGGCCGGGACAGTCCCGGTTTTTTACCTCTGTCCCGGATATTCCCTCCAGGTCCCGCACTGGCTGGGGTTATCCCGGCTAGTAAATACTTTCAAAGCCAGAACCTGCGATACTGAATGGCTTCTACAGATATCGGGCAGGGAATCCTTTTGAGAGATGTGTCGGGTTAGCGGAGAGCAGGGAGCACGTCATCAGGTTCAGATCAGCATCTGTCCATATATGGTCTCCTAGGGTTTCCCCAGACACCAGCTCTTTATTTAATTAAATAAATTTATGCCCAGCCTGGGATTTGAACCTACAGCCTTCTGCAATAGAGCTAGGGAGCCTCTATCCAATAGGCTATAAGCTCAGTGGATGTCAATGAGAGGATTTTATGTAACTAAGAGTTTCACTGTTACATTGTGAGACTATTATTAAGATTATTATTATTATTATTGAGATTATTGAAATTATTAGTATTGAGATTATTATTGAGATTACTGTATTAGTATTGAGATTATTATTGAGATGATTATTATTACTATTTAGGTTATTATTGAGATTATTATTAAAATAATAATAACAATGATTGTCTCCATGATAGTAATAAAAATAATAGTTGTCTCAATAATTACAATAATAATCCCTCAGAAGATGTATCTCTATATACCAGTGCATGGAGCCTGTGTCACTGTGTAACAGTAAAAGACTGTAAAAGACTTAGTTACATAAAATCCTCCCACTGCTATCTGCTAAGCCAATAGCCTAGTGCAGTGATGGCGAACCTATTGAAGACAGAGTGCCCAAGCTACAACCAAAACCCACTTATATGTCACAAAGTGCCAACATGACAATTTAAGCAGTAACTTATTGGAACCTGCTGTATCACAGGTTTTAATTGTATTGGCGTCCTGAGTTCACCAATACAATTGAAAGATGATGGAGAAATTTGGATTGTAGCTTCCCACCAAGGTCCCCTGAAGAGGAAGGATCAGGTAACCCAGAGCAGGAGCACCAAAGATAATCCATCTCTATCCACACCTTCTTGCTCCTCCTGTAGTCCTGCCACCCAAGGATGTTGCTTTAAAATAGCACAGAGCTTGGCACGTCCTGGGCTGTATTGGATCACAGGGGAAAGCCTTGAGTCCTATCTGGCAAACTCTAAATTGGGGTGAAGGCCTGGGTGCCCACAGAAAGAGCTCTGAGTGCCACCTCTGGCACCCGTGCCATAGGTTCGCCACCGCTGGCCTAGTGGATAGAGGCCTCCATCTCTATTGCATGTTGAGTTCAAATCCCAAACTGAGCAAAAATGTTTTTATTATTAGTGAGAGTTTTATTATTCTTATTATTATGGAGATGATTCTTATTATAATGGAGATGATTATTAGTAATAAAAATTCGGGGCGTGATTAGGGGTGTGGCTTAGGGGGAATCGCCGCCATTTTTTCCCTCGTTCTCTTTCGGAAATGTTGGGCGGTATGTATGTGGCAATGATCTACAGACTGGGCACATGGCAGGGTTTAGAAGGGAAGGTGTGGCATGCATCATTATATATAAGTTGTGCAGAGTACATCAGGGTAAATGAAAAAAAAAAGTTACAGTATAAGAGAAAATACATATCCAGATTAATTGGGGCATGTGTCGCATTGGTAAGTGGTGTCCTTCCTAATGCCCCTTTTGTAACACACATGTCCAGAAGCACTTCCCCCATCCTGGTCTTCAAAAATCAAATGTTTGCTTACTACCTTTTAAAACTCCAGGAAAGTTTCCCTCTGGCCTGCACATCGATGTCACATGTAAGCATTATATAGTGCCATCTGCATGATGACCAGCTTTTTGTACCACACCCTCGACTTCCACATGGCGTTATATGGCTGAAGCACCTGGTCCGACAAAGTCAACCCCTCTTTATGGAGTTAGGGGGGCTTTATATAAAATAACCATGAGGGGGCTATTTGATATAATACACCAGGGAATATTTTAGGGAACAGGAGACTGTTTTAGTTTCAGAATTTTTAATGCCGCTATGTAAGCTCACTGCAAAGGGGCCAACTGAGGCTCTGTTGCCCAGGGGCCTACTGAAACCTGGAGCCGACCCTGATTATACTCCAATATGAAGTCAGGTTTGGGGATTTCTGTACTGGTACCTTGTACTGGGACAGAGGTGCTGGTGTACCCATGTTTTGTTAATACAAGGACCTCTCTCTTGTACTTAACACATAATACAGAGTTGCTGCATAGTGCCTATCTCTCGAGCTTTCTACGTTTTTCGACTTCGAGAGACCGTTCTGAAATGTTGTTATTGTCCCACATGCCTCACTGTTTCTGGAAGCGGGGCTCTTGATTAGTGTAACACTGGTATAAAAATATGTCCAGGTAGAGGTGGTAGCCCTGGTCCAGTAGTGGGTGCACCAAATCCCTAGCTACTTTTACAGTAATGGGGGGCATTCTGGAGTCCTTCCCTTCATAAAACCTGAACTTGTACGTATACCCTGATGTACTCTCACAAGGCTTATACATCTTCACGCCATAATGCAGAAACTTATGCATGCTTTCAAAGCGCATCCTGCTCATCACCATGCGGAACAACTGGGTGTGGTATAGAATTTCAGTGCTCCAGTAGTCCCTGTTTGATGGCTCCTTTACTAGCCCCATAAGCAGTACTTTACCCCAATATTTCTCCAACTATGCTGCAGGAACAGGGGTCCCACCAGTGGGGTTGTGCGTAACAAAGTGGGGTTTTGGTCAATATGCTGTGCAGCATAGAGATTTGTCTGGAATCATCATTGAATTCATTAACTCATTGTCAAAGAAAAATCTAAAAAGGTCCACAGCTCTGAGCCCTGCCGTGTCAATCTGTATCCCAGGGTGGTAAAGTCTGGTACCTCTACAAATTATTATGCAAATAATATTTTCTCATATTTTCCAAAATTGCCTATATGAATTGCAGTCATTGTAATTTTCCAGTCATCAACTATTCGAGTATAATTAAAATGTTTTTGAACAAACTGCCTATGATAACAGTATATTTAAAAAAAAAAACAAAAAACTCAAAATGCATGTTCTAAATTATTATGCACAGCAGAGTTTTCAACCTTTTAATTTTTGTTAATAACAAACAAATGGTCATTTGTGAGATTAGAAGCATTAGCAGGTTATTACAAACTGAAATCAAACAGTTTTCAAATCAAAAATGTTTTCTAGGCGATGTTACATTTGCACTTAGGACCCATTGTTCGAAAGGAGCTTCTGCACTCTCTTGTTAAAAACGCACGTCTAAATGAGCCCTAAATTATCCGATTTAAATTAACATTACCAGGACATTACCAGGGCCAGGACAACCTTTGAAATACATATTGTATATTAAACTGTCATAAAAAACTAAAGCTGTCCAAACAATGAGGCACATTTACTAAGGGTCGTGCGCCAGTTCTTTGTCGGACTTTGCACGTTCTCTGTAGTGCAAACTGCTTGCTGTCACGGGTACTCCTGCGACCCATGTCCGGAGTCGCAGGTGCACCCGTGTCCCTCACTGTGCCCTGGGACCCCCATGGACGACCTTTTTACCATCCCACGATCCAATGATGATCTCCTCACTCCAGCACGCGTTTCCCCGCCTCCTAGGGCACGTGCTCGCTGGCGTTCTGAAATTTAACCCCTTTCCGACATGTGACGTAATAGTAAGTCACAAGTCGGGGGCGGGTGCATGGAGAGGGCTCAACCGTGTTAACCCTGTTGACCGAGAGTTAACCCGTCCATCGCCAGCGACTTAAAAAATTGTCATGGGCGCCATCATCTCACCGAAGATCGACGCTCCCCGTGACGTCATCGGGGGACGGCAATCAGTCGCCATGACAGCCTTGGGTCTTCTGAAGAAGGCTGTCTTGTTTTAACCCATTGATTACAATGTGCTGTCGTATGGCAGTGTATGGTAGGATCGATCAGACAACCTTGGGTTACAGTACCCTAGGCGGTCTGAAAAATAGTAAAAATTAAAAAAAACGTTTAAAAAAAATTTATATTCATAATATTTTTTTCACTGTGTTTAACCCCGTAATGGAAAATAGCGCCCAAATTTGAAAATGGCCCTTTTTTGCCATTTTGAAAAATATAAATAATTCAATAAAAAGCGTCCGAAAAATGATAGCATTGAAAACGTCATCAAAAGTTGCAAAAAATGACACATAACACAGCACTGTACAACGAAGTATGAAAAAGTTATTAGCGCCAATAGATTGCAAAATAAAAACAAAAAACATTTTGTACAGGTGGTTTCAATTCTTGTAAATGTATGAAAACATTATAAAACCTATACAAATTTGGTATCCCCATGATCCTAGCGACCCAAAGACTGGTCATTTGGGGTGCACAGTGAAATCCGTATAATCCAAGCCCACAAGAAAACGGCGCAAATGCATTTTTCACCAATTTCACTGCATTTGGAATTTTTTCCCCGCTTCCCAGTACATGGCATGGAATACTAAATACCATCACTATGAAGTGCAATATGTTACAAAGAAAACAAGCCGTCACACAGCTCTGTACATGAAAAAATTAAAAAGCTATAGATTTTTGAAGGTGGGGAGTGAAAAATTAAAACGCAAAAACAAAAAAGGGCATTGCGGATCTTTCCCAGAGATGCATTTTTCCTGTTTTCAAACTATAAAAAAAAAACATTCCTGAGAGTGACCTTATTTCTAACAAGGGGGGGGGGTTTAATGAAGGAATGGACAAAAGAAGAATCTCAGACTTTTCCTAGATGGAGGAATGAACTAGTGAAGCAATGCTGGAGAAACTGAAAGCAGCTCTCAAAGTTATAAGAATGAATCCAAACTGGGACAAATGGTCTAACCTCTAATTATAAGAAAATGTCTGGATATATTAAGATTTTTTTGTATTGTCTAGGTCTCTGTAATGCCAATGTGCAAAAATGGGTGATTAGGTGGGTTGGAAATGGGATTCCTTACTGATGTTAAGAAATTGAACTGTTCACATATGAAAACATACACTCACCGGCCACTTTATTAGGTACACCATGCTAGTAACGGGTTGGACCCCCTTTTGCCTTCAGAACTGCCTCAATTCTTCGTGGCATAGATTCAACAAGGTGCTGGAAGCATTCCTCAGAGATTTTGGTCCATATTGACATGATGGCATCACACAGTTGCCGCAGATTTGTCGGCTGCACATCCATGATGCAAATCTCCCGTTCCAACACATCCCAAAGATGCTCTATTGGATTGAGATCTGGTGACTGTGGAGGCCATTTGAGTACAGTGACCTCATTGTCATGTTCAAGAAACCAGTCTGAGATGATTCCAGCTTTATGACATGGCGCATTATCCTGCTGAAAGTAGCCATCAGATGTTGTGTACATTGTGGTCATAAAGGGATGGACATGGTCAGCAACAATACTCAGGTAGGCTGTGGCGTTGCAACGATGCTCAATTGGTACCAAGGGACCCAAAGAGTGCCAAGAAAATATTCCCCACACCATGACACCACCACCACCAGCCTGAACCGTTGATACAAGGCAGGATGGATCCATGCTTTCATGTTGTTGACGCCAAATTCTGACCCTACCATCCGAATGTCGCAGCAGAAATCGAGACTCATCAGACCAGGCAACGTTTTTCCAATTTCGATGAGCTTATGCAAATTGTAGCCTCAGTTTCCTGTTCTTAGCTGAAAGGAGTGGCACCCGGTGTGGTCTTCTGCTGCTGTAGCCCATCTGCCTCAAAGTTCGACGTACTGTGCGTTTAGAGATGCTCTTCTGCCTACCTTGGTTGTAACGGGTGGCGATTTGAGTCACTGTTGCCTTTCTATCAGCTCGAACCAGTCTGCCCATTCTCCTCTGACCTCTGGCATCAACAAGGCATTTCCACCCACAGAACTGCCGCTCACTGGATGTTTTTTCTTTTTCAGACCATTCTCTGTAAAGCCTAGAGATGGTTGTGCGTGAAAATCCCAGTAGATCAGCAGTTTCTGAAATACTCAGACCAGCCCTTCTGGCACCAACAACCATGCCACGTTCAAAGGCACTCAAATCACCTTTCTTCCCCATACTGATGCTCGGTTTGAACTGCAGGAGATTGTCTTGACCATGTCTACATGCCTAAATGCACTGAGTTGCCGCCATGTGATTGGCTGAATAGAAATTAAGTGTTAACGAGCAGTTGGACAGGTGTACCTAATAAAGTGGCCGGTGAGTGTATATGAAAAAACAATAAAATGTATTTGCCTCTGGCTGCCCTCCCCTTCCTGATATCACCCCATCCCTAAACCACCACCCCCCATCACTCCTCTTCTTTTCTCTCTTTTTTCTCTTTATCCTTAGTTATCTCAAGTTATGAATATGACTATACAAGTTAGTGCCATGTATTACAATATACCGGTACAGTGCTGACTTCACCATGTTTGGCTTTGGTTTCACAATGCCCTCAAAGGTGCTATACTGTTACCATATGTATGTCATGCCATTGTTGATATACCTATGTCTGTTGTTTAATAAAGTTTTTCTTGAATGGAAAATGTATTTGAAAATTCCTGCCCAGTTACCTAATCCTGAATTCACTGCATCATAAATAGAAATAGGGGGCTTAAACGTAACCTTTATTTGTGAATGCTAAACATTGTTCTGGATGTACAGAAAACATCTAGTGAGTCTTCGAACTGCGGACACGCACACTTGCAAGGATGTAACTCGAGCATCACTGTACAGTCAGAAGTCCTTGCTCTGATCATTTAGCTGCCATTACATTCCATAACCACTAGAGGGCTCACTAATTCTCCTAATGTTGAGCTAGAGATAGACTACTGTACTCCATACAGGGAAGGATTCTACGCTGATTGCTAACAAGATTTCACAATCCAACACATTTCCTTTCCTGGGAAATTCAACAGGGGTAAAATATAATCAGTATACTTTTTTTTTTTTTAAAGTATTTATTTTTGCAGTTTTTTAAAATTTTAAATAAATACAATAAACAGAACCAAAGAACAAGATTATTAAATAACATCCAGTGTTAACAATCATGGTCTTACTTTATCCCAAAATTAACTGAGGGATATCACATAGTAAATGACAGCAGAATATTGTAGCCAGACGTCTTGCTAAGACATGAATAACTATTGACACTTAGACAATCAGTCATACACACATAACACACGTACCAGAACACTCAGTCTCCTTCATTATGGAGAGAAGTAAATACCACAGGTGATTAGAAGGCTGACAGCGAAAGCATAGATCATTGGGCATTACCCCCATGCAGAATAGTTTAGCAGGGGTGAAATATACTCGATGGAGGAATATAGACTGGATCAGGAAGTCCCTCGCACTCACTACAGATGTGAAGTAGGACAGTTCGCCCTCCCTCCAGTCGTCATCCGACAGGTCAGTGATATCCTGTCTCCAACAGTCACAGGCTCTATCAAATGGTCTGGACTTTTGTTCTTGTAGCAGAGCATAGACCTGGGTGAGTGTCTTAGGGAGGTCCGGGGTACTCATCAGAGTCTCCAGTTTGGAAAATTTCACTGTCAGGCTAAAGGAGCCTAATTGTGCCTTAAATGCATGTCGCAATTGCATGTAGTGGAAACTAGCCGTATCGGATACAGTATGTAACCTCTAGTAATGCCCTTAATGCCATCAGAGTGATGGATCGCCACAGCGAGGGGTTCAATGGCAAGTGCAAAGAGGAGGGGAGATAGTGGGCAACCCTGTCTAGTGCCCCTGGCCATAGGGAGAGTGGGGGAGATATCAAGATTGGTCCTTACCCTAGCCTTAGGGTCGTTATACAGTAGTCTAACTAATACTGTAAAGCGGGGGCCAATACCCAGTCTGGGCAGGAGGGTCCACTAATAGGGCCATTCCACAGAGTCAAACGCCTTGCAATTATCTAAGGATAATATAAACCCAGGATCCAATGACCCCTCCGCCTCTGCTATGTTTAAATGTAGTCTTTGTATGTTTATGTCAGTTCCCCTCCCAGGCATAAAGCCTGTCTGGTCTGGGTGAACCAAGGATAGTTTTACTTTATTGAGCCTTGATGCCAGAATTTTTGCTAGTATTTTAACATCTGAGTTTAGGAGGAAAATTGGGCAGTATGAGTTGAGAAGCAGAGGGTCCTTGCCAGGCTTGGGAAGAACCACAATAAGGGCCTCTCGCATGGAGTCAGGGAGCAAGCCACTTTCCAGTGCAGCGGAGTACAGGCTAAGGAGATGGGGGACCAGGCTCTCACAGCTATCCCTATACCAGTCAACTCTCTACCCGTCAAGTCCAGGTGTCTTACCGGGGGGTAACGATTGGATGGCCAGTTCCACCTCCTCTGCCGAGAGCGGGGCATCATGCTCTGATGACTGCGCCGGTGTGAGCCTCCAAAGTGGAAGACTATCAAGGAATCTAGATATCTCAACGGAAGAGGCGGACAGTCTGGAGCTGTAAAGAGAAGAGTAAAATTCGTGAAATACCATGTTTATAGCCCGGGGTTCTGTGATCAAAGCTCCGTTACCGTCAAGGATAGAAGGAACGGAAGCGCAAGGACGTTTAGCCCACGAGAGATACGCAAGCAGTTTTCCATTTTTATCTCCAAATTCGCAGATGGACACTTCCTTGGCTAGCAGGCGCTTGCTCGTGCGCTCTTTCACTACAGCTAGATGATTCATCTGCGCCAAAGTCTTTTTACACTCCGGAGTAGGCTTCTCGAGGTATTCCTTTTCTGCAGCCACTAGCGCAGCAGTCAGCTTTTCCTCTTGAGCATTTAATGACTTTCTATGTCCTGCTACCCCCGAAATAAATGCACCCCGCACCGAAGACTGGTACGAGTCCCAGACTAGGAGAGGATCAGGATGTGTTGAGTGTGTATCCCAGAACTCACTATGCGCTGCCTTAACAGTACTCTGAACCGCTGAGGATAGGAGCTAGGCTGGGTGCAAGCACCATAGGCAGGAGTCGCCGGGGGGCCTACAAGGAGACTGATGAGCATAGCGGAGTGGTCTGATGCGCTGCATGGACAATATGATACTTGATCGACATGCGGTAACATATCTGGGGAGACAAAGGCCAAATCAATCTGAGAGAAGTGTACAGAGGAATAAAAGGAGTATTCTCTCTCTTGAGGGTGCTTACTAAGCCAAGCGTCGGTGAGGTCTGGAGAAAGCCATTCATTCAGACGGACTGAGCCCATGTCTAGGCCGCTTGTGTGATCCAAGGTGGGGTTAGGGACTGCATTGAAGTCTCCGATGCAGAGTACCGGACTGGGAGGCATAGCAGCCAGCTTACTGGATATTAGGTGCAGCACAGAACCAAACAAACAATCCCAAAAAGAAAAAGGTTTTTTAACCCCCTGTCTAACACCCTAACAGCAGTAGTGTAGACCTATACCCACTAACAGTCAAATAGTAGAACAGTGGTCCCTAACTCAAGACAAACCTACACCATTTGTCCCGGGACCCCCAACCCTCAATGTGTATATAAAAAGGAAATTGTTAGGCAGCCATATTTAGAGAGAGCAAAAGAGGAGAGTGGGGGGGGGGGGGGGAAGGGGAGGCATGGGGAGGGAGTGGTAACGGGGGGGGGGGGGGGCGGAGAGTAGGAAGGGGGGGAACGCAACTTGAGGAGCAGCAGGCCAAGTTGACCGAAAGAGAAAGCAAATCAGACAAAGGGTACAATGTGCGAGGCGTGAGCCCCGTTCAAAACCATTAGTAGAAAAACCAGTGATATAGAGCCCCTGGACATCTATTCAAGACAGAGTCCAAGCAGTATAAGATCACGTCAAGAAAAAGGATATCGTCCAGTCACTCAGAATGTGCGGGCCTTCCAGCAGTTGCCCGAGGTGCTGCATCGACCCAATGGAGGGCTTCAGTTGGACCGGTGAAGAATCGAGTCTTCTGGCTGTCCACAATTCGAAGCTTGGATGGATACATCATGGAGTATTTATACCCTTTGTCACGGAGGCGGGCACAGACTTCGGTGAACTGTGAGCACTGCTTCCTGACTGATGTGGAGAAATCAGGGTAAAAGGACACTCTGTTGTCAGCATACCGAATTTTTCCCTTGGTACGGACCGCCCTGAGGATAGAGTCCCTGTCCCTAAAATGTAGCACCCGGGCCAGAAAGGGGCTTGGATTGCCCCCTGGGGGGCCAGGGAGGGATGGTACTTAATGGGCCCTTTCCAATGTGAAGGTGCAGCCAACCTACAGCGGGGTCTCCCGCGCTCCACAGCTCCCCAAGCGCCACCACGGTCATAGAACCGTATTCACACCACCGCAAGCCCAGCAATCCGTGCCTGAAGAAGGTCTGATGTTATAAGACCCAAATATTGCATTAATTTTGGATTGCTGTTTCACTATAATAAAATATGCAAATCAAGTATCACAGGAGTGCCAAGTTTTTTTCAAGATTTATTGAGAGGTGTTGCAGCCTACTTGTGCACCCATACCACCAACATTGAGTGACGTGTACTACTTCCACAATTACTTTCCACTGTGAAGAACGGGGAGAAGGTGTCTGCGGGTAGCATATTTTTGAGGCAATTTTCAAAAAAGGATACAGGGTCTGACCCCTCCACATTGTTCCCCCTCCGAGGTTGTTCCGTCGCAGCCCGTTTTCGAGGTCATCCGCTCTGTCAATGGATGCAGACATTTGGCGCTGAAGCTCGCTGATCTGTGTTAGCATAGGCCTCTGGACATCCTCCACCTCAGATATTCTATGTTTGGTTTCGGTAATTCGCTCTTTGGTTTTATGGAGGACATGCCTTAGTATAACAAAGTCATGCCGCAGCTCATCCACTTTGGTAACAAGTTTGGACTGGCACACGTTTATGGCCGCCAGCACCAATGCAAATTTGCGGTCCAGCGCCATGGCCAGGTCAGGCGGGTTGGCGCCATCCTCATACCATCAAAGAGGGAGAGAGAGGAGTTTGGGGACCCCTGAGGAGAGCAGGGCTGTGTACGGGAGAATTTCCCCAACTTTTTGGCAGCGTCGGACTGTATCTGTCCAAGAACGGCTTTGGATGTGGAGCAATTCTGCGCATCCAGAGGTTCTAGAGACTGGAGGATCTTCATAGACAGATTCATCATCCGATGGAGGCGCAAATGCCCCTGACGCAGAGTTTAGTTAATTAGCAGAGATAAAATTCAAGCCCAGGTGGAGAGATGCAGCGGCACTGCATGGGTTGATATAAAACTGGACCCAGGAACAGGGGATCACTGGGATTGTGGCGGGCTCATACAGTGCCTGCTGAGCTGCACAACCTAAAGGTCCCCAGGGAAGAGGTGGATAGCAGCAGGTGATTACTTCCCTACCTCAGGTCAAGATGCAGGGCTGGCTGGATTACTGCCGCGGCCCATCCGCCAATGTGGAGCGGTGGCTCAGTCTGCAGGGAGGAGGTCCCCCCCCCCCCCGGTGATCAGCGCTGTGCCCACAGTCAGCCGTGGCGCTGGGCGGGACACGTGGCAGACCGCAGGAGATGGAGTGAGGGGGGAGCGCCACGAAGCCAAATCGGCACCGGAGAGCAGGGGCCTGTACCGGGGGCACAGAAGAGCAGGCTGGAAGGAGTAAAGTTTGAGGATGGCTGTCTGGGAAGGGAGATAGGGTGCAGGGGCCCGGGAGCTCAGCGGCGCACGTCCTCTTAGGTCGGCACCAGGCCACGCCTCATAATCAGTATACTTATAGATGTTATATGACATACAATCGTGTAGCAGTCAGGCTGTCATGCCTGCCGTGCCAGCACCTATATAAGTTTTGTATCCATGTGATCGTACTGACCCCCATAATAAGGGAGAGGTATCATTTGGAGCGCACAATGAAAGCTGTAAAAACAGGGAAAATGGTGCAAATGCATTTTTTGTCCATTTTAACCCCTTCCCGACAACGTACTATTACGGCGTGCGTCGGGTTTATGGAGAGGGGTCACGGGCTGAGCCCTCTCCATAGCCGGTAAGTCTTTGCTGCATATTGCAGCAAACATTTACTGGTAACACCCGCGATCGGTGCTAGTACCGATCGTGGGTGTTATCCTGCCGATCGGCAATGGCAAATCCACAGGTGCCACCATCTTGCCGAAGATCCGTGGCTGTCTCTTTTTAATCCATTCATTACAATGTGCTAATTTCACATTGTAATGAATAAGGAGGAAAATCCCCATATACTGCCATACTGAAGTACCCTAGGGAGTCTGAAAAATAGTAAAAATAGAAAAAGTTTAAAAAAAAATTATAATAAAAAACCATAAAAATTCTAATCACCCCCCTTTCCCTAGAAGTCATATAAATAAACAGTAAAAATCATAAGCACATTAGGTATCGCCACATCCCAAAATGCCCGATGTGTTTAACCCCGTAACGGAAAATGGCGCCCAAATTCAAAAATAGCACTTTTTTGCCATTTTGAAAAATATTAAAAATTCTATAAAAAGTGATCAAACGGTCGTACAATCCTAAAAATGATAGCATTGAAAACATCTTAAAAAGTTGCACTAAATGACACCACCCACAGCTCTGTACACCGATGTATAAAAAAGTTATTAGCGCCAGAAATGGCTAAATAAAAAAATACATTTTGTACAGGAGGTTTTCATTTTTGTAAATGTATGAAAACATTATACCTATACAAATTTGTTATCCCCGTGATCGCAGCGACCCAAAGAATAAAGTAGACATGTCATTTGGGGCACTCAGTGAAAGCCGTAAAATCCAAGCTCACAAGAAATGGCGCAAATGTGTTTTTTCCCCTATTTACTGCATTTGGAATTTTTTTCCCGCAAGTGCAATTTGTTACGCAGAAAACACCTTTGGGTGGAGCACACAAGATGCTTGGTGGTACTTACTTCCATTCTCCCTAACTCCCAAGACAGATATATGCACTTGTGGCATTACCAGCAATGATGTATCTCCAGAATAACCTGCCCTACGTGTGCATTAACCCCTTAACGCTCTGCGCCGTAGCTCTATGGCGCAGAGGTGTAGGGAATGTATGAAGAGGGCTCACGGGCTGAGTCCTCTTCATACAAGGGTGGGGGTTGTTGCATATTGCACCGATCGCGTCTATTAACCCTTTCATTTAAAAGACAGCGGCGCGCAATCGGTTGCCATGGTAGCCTCGGGTCTTCGTTTGACCCAAGGCTATCTGGCATCTGCAGATTTGTTACAATGAGCTACAAAAATGCCATATATTGCAATACAGAAGTATTGCAATATATGGTAGGAGCGATCTGACCATCTAGGGTTAATGTACCCTAGATGGTCTAAGAAATAGTGAAAAAAAAAAGTTTAAAAAATAAAAAAAATAATAAAATATTAAAACTTCAAATCACCCCCCTTTCGCTAGAACTGATATAAAACATAATAAACTGTAAAAATCACAGACACATTAGGTATCGCCGCGTCCCAAAATGCCCGATCTATCAAAATATAAAAACGGTTACGGCCGGCGGTGACCTCCGAGACGGGAAATGGTGCCCAAATGTCCGAAATGCGACTTTTACACCTTTTTACATCACATAAAAAAGGGAATAAAAAATGATCAAAATGTCGCACAGACCTCAAAATGGTAGCAATGAAAACGTCGCCTCATTTCGCAAAAAATGACACATCACACATCTCCGTGCGCCAAAGTATGAAAAAGTTATTAGCGTCAGAAGATGGCAAAAAATGTTTTTCTTTTTTGTACACATTCGTTTAATTTTTGAAAATGTATTAAAACACAATAAAACCTATATAAATTTGGTATCACCGCGATCGCACCGAACCAAAGAATAAAGCTGAGGTGTTATTTTGAGTGCACAGTCAAAGTCGTAAAAACGGAGCCCACAAGAACGTGACACGTGCGGTTTTTTTTTCAATTTTTCCACATTTGGAATTTTTTTTCAGCTTCGCAGTACACGGCATGTTAAAATAAATAACATTACGGGAAAGTAAAATTTGTTACGCACAAAATAAGCCCTCACACAGGTCTGTACACGGAAAAATGAAAAAGTTATGGATTTTTGAAGGTGGAGAGCGAGAAATGAGCGAAAAAACCCTGCGTCCTTAAGGGGTTAATATCCTGCATTCAACTGCAGAAGAGCACTAGAGGAGTCTTTAGGGCCCCAGTTGCCCGACCTTCTCTTCTTGATTTCTTGACTTAGGCCTCTTTTTGTATCCTAACTATTCTAGGTCCGACCAGGCAAATTTTTTTGTTAATACCTGTGAATGTACGCCTGACGCACCCCTCGCTAATTTTTGCACTGCACAAGAATTTGCCATTCTTTCACAGATTCTACCCCAGTTTTCATGTGTTTATACATGATGGTGGTGCTTTCTGTTGAACTTTTTTTTTTGGAGAGTGTATTGGAAACTAAAAACCTTCTTCTTTCCATAGACTTTAATGCAGTGGTCGGTTACTTTTTGTTACTCTCCTGTTATTAATAGCAGGGAAAAATGCAGCTGCTGCGTTTTTTTCTGGCGAATGCAGGTGTGAACTTAGCCTAAAGCTGGTGACTAGGCATTTGTAAATGCAGTGTAGTATTGCACCTTTTAATATAACAACATAAACTATAATTTGTATTTAGAGCAAACAGGAAAGTACAGGACATCCATCTTGTGTCCTTGTACCAGATACCAAACCAAAGGAAGGCTAAGGAGCAGCACCGTGTAAAAAAGAAAAAATTGGGTGCAGGTCTTCAGAAGGGGGTCCGACACCGACCCATACGTCTAGTAAAAATTAGCAATGAAGCAGCACTCCGGAGGATACTGTGTCTGGTTCACTGACATTAGTACAGTCAGAATATTTGCAGCCTCAGTTAGAGCTGTAAATGGTGACTGCGCCTTTAAGAGGAGTCAGGAAGGGATTTGGTTTCTTGTATTTGCTGTCAGTGTCTCCTCCCAACCAGGAACTCAGACCACAACATATTCATACTCATGTACTGCTGAAGATCGCCTGACACCACTGACTGTAAGAGGTGGGTTATTCACTTTAAATCAAATCAGAAAATCTACTATAATCACCCTACTCCATGAGGAGCAGGTATGTAGTAAGATGTGTGATGAAAGGTGTCACAGCAATTCCAAGGCTGCAGGATCTACTTATTGTACGGTGACTAGAGATGAGCGAACACTAAAATGCTCGGGTACTCGTTATTCGAGACGAACTTTTCCCGATGCTCGAGTGCTCGTCTCGAATAACGAACCCCATTGAAGTCAATGGGAGACTCGAGCATTTTTCAAGGGGACCAAGGCTCTGCACAGGGAAGCTTGGCCAAACACCTGGGAACCTCAGAAAAGGATGGAAACACCACGGAAATGGACAGGAAACAGCAGGGGCAGCATGCATGGATGCCTCTGAGGCTGCTTAAACGCACCATTATGCCAAAATTATGGGCAACAGCATGGCCATGACAGAGTGACAGAATGAAGCTAGATAGCATCTAAAACATGCAATAATTGACCCTGACACTATAGGGGACGGCATGCAGAGGCAGCGGCAGCAGGCTAGAGAGTGTCATGGCGACATACCCTAAATGGACTCAGGCTTCAAACCAATGGGTGGCAGAGAGGAACCAAAGGAGGTGAGCAAGAAGTGCTCAAATAATATCGGTACATGATAAAAGTTTGCCAGTATATTTTGTGGATTACACAGCAGGGTGGCGACAAAGTTAACATGGAAGCCATGAAAACAACCCAAAATTCTGCCTGACACAGCTCGTTTGATAAGGGGACCATGTATGGAGGCAGTGAACTAGTAGTAGATTAAAGGTGCTGCAGTTAAAACTATGTTAGTTGGATCTTGGCATGGAGCTGGCGCTCCGCTGCCAGGCGAGCTTTCGCCAATCCAAGCCCCTGTCTCTAGGCTACTCCCCAAACAGCACTTTTGTATAAGATCAAGTGTAGTAGCGTTCTTATAAGTTTAGGATATGCCGGGTGAGGGGAATGTAAACAGATACGCAAGAAGCGCATGATGCGCATGGAGCTGGCGCTCCGCTGCCAGGCGAGCTTTCGCCAATCCAAGCCCCTGTCTCTAGGCTACTCCCCAAACAGCACTTTTGTATAAGATCAAGTGTAGTAGCGTTCTTATAAGTTTAGGATATGCCGGGTGAGGGGAATGTAAACAGATGCGCAAGAAGCGCATGATGCGCATGGAGCTGGCGCTCCGCTGCCAGGCGAGCTTTCGCAAATCCAAGCCCCTGTCTCTAGGCTACTCCCCAAACAGCACTTTTGTATAAGATCAAGTGTAGTAGCGTTCTTATAAGTTTAGGATATGCCGGGTGAGGGGAATGTAAACAGATGCGCAAGAAGCGCATGATGCGCATGGAGCTGGCGCTCCGCTGCCAGGCGAGCTTTCGCAAATCCAAGCCCCTGTCTCTAGGCTACTCCCCAAACAGCACTTTTGTATAAGATCAAGTGTAGTAGCGTTCTTATAAGTTTAGGATATGGCGGGTGAGGGGAATGTAAACAGATGCGCAAGAAGCGCTGAAATAATATCCCTAAATGGTAAAAGTTTGCAAGTATATTTTGTGGATTACACAGCAGGGTGGCGACAAAGTTAACAACTTTGATGTGGAATCCATGAAAACAACCCAAATTTCTGCCTGACACACCTCGTTTGATAAAGGGACGATGTATGGAGGCAGCTATATGGACGACTTTTGGAGGTAGCAATGGAGACAACGTGTGGAGGCTGCTATGGAGACAATTTAATTTGGATAGTGCCTGTATGTGGCAGTCCCAAACATTTTTCAAACCAGAGGAGCAGGTAGGTGGCCCTCCAGTAAAATGGGATAGATTGAGTGCCTGTATGTGGCAGTCCCAAAAATTGTTCAAACCAGAGGAGCAGGTAGGTGGCCCTCCAGTAAAATGGAATAGATTGAGTGCCTGTATGTGGCAGTCCCAAAAATTGTTCAAACCAGAGGAGCAGGTAGGTGGCCCTGCAGTAAAATGGAATAGATTGAGTGCCTGTATGTGGCAGTCCCAAAAATGTTTCAAACCAGAGGAGCAGGTAGGTGGCCCTCCAGTAAAATGGGATAGATTGAGTGCCTGTATGTGGCAGTCCCAAAAATGTTTCAAACCAGAGGAGCAGGTAGGTGGCCCTCCAGTAAAATGGAATAGATTGAGTGCCTGTATGTGGCAGTCCCAAAAATTGTTCAAACCAGAGGAGCAGGTAGGTGGCCCTGCAGTAAAATGGAATAGATTGAGTGCCTGTATGTGGCAGTCCCAAAAATTCTTCAAACCAGAGGAGCAGGTAGGTGGCCCTCCAGTAAAATGGAATAGATTGAGTGCCTGTATGTGGCAGTCCCAAAAATTCTTCAAACCAGAGGAGCAGGTAGGTGGCCCTGCAGTAAAATGGAATAGATTGAGTGCCTGTATGTGGCAGTCCCAAAAATTCTTCAAACCAGAGGAGCAGGTAGGTGGCCCTCCAGTAAAATGGAATAGATTGAGTGCCTGTATGTGGCAGTCCCAAAAATTCTTCAAACCAGAGGAGCAGGTAGGTGGCCCTGCAGTAAAATGGAATAGATTGAGTGCCTGTATGTGGCAGTCCCAAAAATGTTTCAAACCAGAGGAGCAGGTAGGTGGCCCTCCAGTAAAATGGAATAGATTGAGTGCCTGTATGTGGCAGTCCCAAAAATTCTTCAAACCAGAGGAGCAGGTAGGTGGCCCTCCAGTAAAATGGAATAGATTGAGTGCCTGTATGTGGCAGTCCCAAAAATTGTTCAAACCAGAGGACCGGGTAGGTGGCCCTCCAGAAAAATGGAATAGATTGAGTGCCTGTATGTGGCACTCACAAAAATTGTTTCAAACAGAGGACCGGGTAGGTGGCCCTCCAGAAAAATTAAATGCATGAAGTATAGCAAGAGCCAGTGGGCCCTGTCAAAAAATAGCCATTTTCCTCTGCTTTACTGTACAAAGAGGAGGAGAAGGAGGAAAATGAGGAGGAGGAGGAGGAGTGGATCAATTATTCAGGTTGAGCTTCCTTCACCTGGTGGAGATTGGAAATTCTGAGAAATCCAGCCTTTATTCATTTTAATAAGCGTCAGCCTGTCAGCGCTGTCAGTCGACAGGCGTGTACGCTTATCGGTGATGATGCCACCAGCTGCACTGAAAACCCGCTCGGACAAGACGCTAGCGGCAGGGCAGGCAAGAACCTCCAAGGCGTACAGCGCCAGTTCGTGCCACATGTCCAGCTTTGAAACCCAGTAGTTGTAGGGAGCTGTGTGATCATTTAGGACGATGGTATGGTCAGCTACGTACTCCCTCACCATCTTTCTGTAAAGATCAGCCCTAC
Source organism: Engystomops pustulosus (assembly GCF_040894005.1). Classification (NCBI taxonomy): domain Eukaryota; kingdom Metazoa; phylum Chordata; class Amphibia; order Anura; family Leptodactylidae; genus Engystomops; species Engystomops pustulosus. Next base: position 36,811,044 of record NC_092412.1, read on the forward strand.
TCTGCCGAGACTGGGGACAGGTGACAGTGTCTTGCTGGGGTGACATAAAGCTGGCAAAAGCCTTGTAAAGCGTACCCTTGCCAGTGCTGGACAAGCTGCCTGCTCGCCTACTCTCCCTCGCTACTTGTCCCGCAGAACTACGCACTCTGCCGCTAGCGCTGTCAGAAGGGAAATACTGTTTCAGCTTGTGCACCAGGGCCTGCTGGTATTCATGCATTCTCACACTCCTTTCCTCTGCAGGGATGAGAGTGGCAAGATTTTGCTTGTACCGTGGGTCCAGGAGAGTGAACACCCAGTAATCGGTGCTGGAATAAATTCTTTGAACGCGAGGGTCACGGGATAGGCAGCCTAGCATGAAATCTGCCATATGCGCCAGAGTACCAACGCGTAAGAATTCACTCCCCTCACTGGCCTGACTGTCCATTTCCTCCTCCTCCAACTCCTCCAACTCCTCTTCTTCTGCCCATACACGCTGAACAGTGAAGGACTCAACAATGGTCCCCTCTTGTGTCTCGCCAACATTCTCCTCCTCTTCCTCCTCATCCTCCTCCACCTCCACCTCCTCCGATATGCGCTGAGAAACAGACCTCAGGGTGCTTTGGCTATCAACAAGGGAATATTCTTCCCCCGTCTCTTGTGACGAGCGCAAAGCTTCCGACTTCATGCTGACCAGAGAGTTTTTCAACAGGCCAAGCAGCGGGATGGTGAGGCTGATGATGGCGGCATCGCCACTGACCATCTGTGTTGACTCCTCAAAGTTACTCAGCACCTGACAGATATCAGACATCCACGTCCACTCCTCATTGTAGACTTGAGGAAGCTGACTGACCTGACTACCAGTTCTGGTGGAAGTTGACATCTGGCAGTCTACAATCGCTCTGCGCTGCTGGTAAACTCTGGATAACATGGTCAGTGTTGAATTCCACCTCGTGGGCACGTCGCACAACAGTCGGTGAGCGGGCAGTTGGAGGCGGCGCTGCGCTGCCCTGAGAGTGGCAGCATCTGGGCTGGACTTCCTGAAATGCGCACAGATGCGGCGCACCTTCGTGAGCAAATCAGACAGATTGGGGTATGTCTTGAGGAAACGCTGCACTATCAGATTTAACACATGGGCCAGGCATGGCACATGTGTCAGTCTGCCGAGTTGCAGAGCCGCCACCAGGTTACGGCCGTTGTCACACACAACCATTCCCGGCTTGAGGTTCAGCGGTGCCAGCCACAGATCAGTCTGCGCCGTGATGCCCTGTAATAGCTCTTGGGCGGTGTGCCTTTTGTCGCCTAGGCTCAGCAGTTTGAGCACCGCCTGCTGTCGCTTAGCGACGGCACTGCTGCTGTGCCTAGAGCTACCGACTGATGGCGCCGTGCCCACGGATGGTAGTTCGGAGGAGGAGGTGGAGGAGGGGTGGGAGGAGGAGGAGGCATAGTAGGCCTGAAACACCTGGACCGAGGTAGGCCCCGCAATCCTCGGCGTCGGCAGTATATGAGCAGCCCCAGGGTCAGTCTCGGTCCCAGCCTCCACCAAGTTAACCCAATGTGCCGTCAGCGATATATAGTGGCCCTGCCCGGCAGCACTCGTCCACGTGTCCGTGGTCAGGTGGACCTTGTCAGAAACGGCGTTGGTCAGGGCACGGATGATGTTGTCTGACACGTGCTGGTGCAGGGCTGGGACGGCACATCGGGAAAAGTAGTGGCGGCTGGGGACCGAATACCGAGGGGCGGCCGCCGCCATGAGGTTGCGAAAGGCCTCGGTCTCTACTAGCCTATAGGGCAGCATCTCCAGGCTAAGCAATCTGGAGATGTGCACATTAAGGGCTTGGGCGTGCGGGTGGGTTGCACTATATTTGCGTTTCCGCTCCAGCGTCTGGGGTATGGAGAGCTGAACGCTGGTGGATGCTGTGGAGGATCGTGGAGGCGACGATGGGGTTTTTGGGCCAGGGTCCTGGGCAGGGGGCTGACTAGCAGCTGACACAGGGGAAGGAGCAGTGGTGTGCACGGCCGGAGGTGAACGGGCTTGTTGCCACTGAGTGGGGTGCTTAGCATTCATATGCCTGCGCATACTGGTGGTAGTTAAGCTAGTAGTGGTGGAACCCCTGCTGAGCCTGGTTTGGCAAATGTTGCACACCACAGTCCGTCGGTCATCCGGTGTTTCCTTAAAGAACCTCCACACTTCTGAAGATCTAGCCCTCGCCGCAAGAGCCCTCACCACGGGAGCTTCACTAGTTGACAGTGGCGCTGATGCACCAGCTCTGGCCCTGCCTCTCCGTCTGGCCCCACCACTGCCTCTTCCAACCTGTTCAGGTCGAGGACTCTCCTCCGTCTCAGAAGCACTGTGTTCACCCGGCCTCTCAACCCAGCTTGGGTCTGTCACCTCATCATCCTCCGATCCCTCAGTCTGCTCCCCCCTCGGACTTCCTGCCCTGACAACAACTTCCCCACTGTCTGACAACCGTGTCTCCTCATCGTCGGACACCTCTTTACACACTTCCACTACGTCAAGAAGGTCATCATCACCCACAGACTGTGACTGGTGGAAAACCTGGGCATCGGAAAATTGCTCAGCAGCAACCGGACAAGTGGTTTGTGACTGTGGGAAGGGTCCAGAAAACAGTTCCTCAGAGTATGCCGGTTCAAATGGCAAATTTTCCTGGGAGGGGGCAGACTGGGGGGGAGGAGGCTGAGGTGCAGGAGCTGGAGGAGTGGGGATTTCGGTGACATGGGTGGACTGCGTGGAAGACTGACTGGTGGTGGACAAATTGCTCGAAGCATTGTCAGCAATCCACGACATCACCTGTTCGCACTGTTCTGGCCTCAACAGTGCTCTACCACGAGTCCCAGTAACTTCAGACATGAACCTAGGGAGTGTAGCTCTGCGGCGTTCCCCTGCTCCCTCATCAGCAGGTGGTGTCTCACCCCGCCCAGGACCACGGCCTCTGACCCCTGCAGTAGTTGGACGCCCACGTCCCCGCCCTCGTCCTCTACCCCTAGCCCTGGGGTTAAACATTTTTAAAATGAGAGTTATAACTTTTTTTTTTTTTTTACTTTTTTTTTTTTTTTTGTGTGTTTTTTTGTGTTTTTTGTTTTTTTTGTGTTTTTTGTTTTTTTTGAGTTTTTAGAACCAAACAATCCTATCCTATTGCTATGGCTATTTTCTAGCCAAGTATCAAAGGAAGCACACTACTATGCCAGATGAGATGACACTGAGTTATTGCCTAATAGAAATCCAACCCCTACTGAATTTTGCCACTTCAGCCTTTGCTATGGATATGTGCGCCACTAAGCGCAGAACACAGCGGTCGCAAGTCTCACTACAAATTGCTCAGAATTGGCAAGTACATGCACTGCAGAAACTACAGCCACCAGCAGATCAACCAGAAATCAAATATATAGAACGCTACTGTAGGCTTCAAGAAGCTATTTGTATTCTCCTATGGCTATTTTCTAGCCAAGTATCAAAGGAAGCACACTACTATGCCAGATGAGATGACACTGAGTTATTGCCTAATAGAAATCCAACCCCTACTGAATTTTGCCACTTCAGCCTTTGCTATGGATATGTGCGCCACTAAGCGCAGAACACAGCGGTCGCAAGTCTCACTACAAATTGCTCAGAATTGGCAAGTACATGCACTGCAGAAACTACAGCCACCAGCAGATCAACCAGAAATCAAATATATAGAACGCTACTGTAGGCTTCAAGAAGCTATTTGTATTCTCCTATGGCTATTTTCTAGCCAAGTATCAAAGGAAGCACACTACTATGCCAGATGAGATGACACTGAGTTATTGCCTAATAGAAATCCAACCCCTACTGAATTTTCCCACTTCGGTCTTTGCTATGGATATGTGCGCCACTAAGAGCTAAACACAACGGTAGCAAGTCCCCCTGCTAATTCCTCACAAAATGGTAAAAGATGCAAATTAAAATAAAAAAAGTAGAACGTTATTGTAGCCCTAAGAAGGGCTGTTGGGTTCTTTGAGAATCACTCCTGCCTAACAGTAAGCTAATAGAACACCCTAACGCTTTCCCTGACCAGCAGCAGCTCTCTCCCTAGCGGCATCCAGAGACAGAATGATCCGAGCAGCGCGGCCAGCGGCTAGTCTATCCCAGGGTCACCTGATCTGGCCAGCCAACCACTGCTATCGACGTGTAAGGGTACCACGTCATGCTGGGTGGAGTGCAGAGTCTCCTGGCTTGTGATTGGCTCTGTTTCTGGCCGCCAAAAAGCAAAACGGCGGGAGCTGCCATTTTCTCGAGCGGGCAAAGTATTCGTCCGAGCAACGAGCAGTTTCGAGTACCCTAATGCTCGACCGAGCATCAAGCTCGGACGAGCATGTTCGCTCATCTCTAACGGTGACCTCTTGAAAATGACACACCCTGGGCTCTGCATACCAAATCATCAGTCACTTAGGAACAGGTGGAGAACAGACAAAGATCATTGAGTCATGGCAAACGCAAGTACCTGGGGACATTAGTGGCGCTATCCTGTATGCTGGACCTGCAGCTTCATTCATGTAGGGCCTCTTGCTCTCATCTGACTGCTAGGACCAGGGGCCAATTAAGCCTGCCATGGGTCCTTAGCTGTGTGAATATTATAGATCCTATGAAGCTGATTCAAGTTGTACTAGAATCAGCTTCGTGGGGAATGGAGGATGCGTCCCTTCTGCCTGCTTTTAATCTGCAGAAGCAGGACCTTCCAAGGTCCTGAAATGGAAATTGTGTACACATGTATTGAGAGTAGAAACATTTGTACGAGGATTCCATGGGGGAAAGTCCTACTGAGTATAAAATTTGGTGTGTGGTCATGGGCCCCCGAGAAGGTTTCAGCCCCGGGATACCGCAGAAACCATTACTGGCTGGTACCCCAACCAATCAGATTATTATTCCCTATTCTGTGAAATATTTGGGCATTATATTCCAAAATTGGTACAACCAATTTATTCTTCACCATCACTTCAGATGAGCTTTGGGTAGAAAAGCTTATACATACATCATTAGTGGATGGTATAATCTATCAGGACGTCTACACAATGGGGGAGATGTATCAATACGGTGCAGTCTACACCAGTGCAAAGTCAGACAACACTAGTTTTTTGCTGCGCCATATTTATCACTGTGGATTTTGATAGATAGGTCATCTTGAGATTGTGATATCTTTTAATGGCTTACTGAAATATACTTAGGCTGCACAGTGGCTCAGTGATTAGCACTATAACCTTGCAGCGCTGGGGACCTGGGTTCAAGTCCCAGGTTCAACTTCTGCAAAGAGTTTGTATGTTCTCCCTGAGTTTGCGTGGGTTTCCTCAGGTTTCCTCCCACACTCAAAAACATACTGGTAGGTTGATTAGATTGTGAGCCCCATTGGGGACAGGGACTGATTTGGCAAACTCTGTACAGCCCTGCATAATCTGTGTGCACTATATAAATAAAGGAATTAGGCCTCTTCCACACTAGCGTTGCGTTTCACGTCAGGGTGCAATGCGTGAAAAACTGACGTTTTTGGCTGCGTTTTTGTTCCATTTTTCCTTGGAGTAATTAGCGATTTTACGTTTTTCACGCGCGTGTTTTTTTTTGCGTTTTCGGTGCATTTTTCACGCGCGAGTCAATGGGAGAATCGAGCATTTTTCAAAGGGACCATGGTTTGGGATTAAAATGTGTTATTTAATGAAAAAATAATGTCTTCTGATAAGTTGCAAACATCTGCGATCTATTCTTCACTGTTCCCCGTGTATATTATCTCCCGACAAGTTAGCAGATGTGAAGAATAGTGAAGAATAGAATAAAAACATTGAACACAGTGAACACAGTGAACACAGGATCATTTAAGATAAAAACACAGTGCAGAACACAGTGCAGAATAGATTACAGATGTTCGGCACATCTGCTTACTTGTCGGGAGATACGCGCGGAACGGTGCGAACAAAATAGCATGTAAAGAACAATATATATGTGTGTGTGTGTGAAGAACAAATTGCAGATGTTTAAATACATCTGCAATGTGTTCTTCACACATATATATTGTTCTTCACATGCTATTTTGGCCGCACCGTTCCGCGCGTATCTCCCGACAAGTAAGCAGATGTGCCGAACATCTGTAATCTATTCTGCACTGTGTTCTGCACTGTGTTTTTATCTTAAATGATCCTGTGTTCACTGTGTTCACTGTGTTCACTGGTTTTATTCTATTCTTCACTGTTCTTCATTGTGTTTTTTTAATTAAATGATCGTTCGCGAGCAGGGGAAATACTGTTATTCTGGTCACCTAGCAACCCTTACGTTTAAAACGCATTGCACTCGCATTGCACTTGCAATGATTGCGAGTGCAATGCGTTCTTGATGCATCTCCATAGACTTGAATGGGGCGTGAAAATTGCGCGTGACTCGCAAAAATAGAGCATGCTGCGATTTTGACGCGCGTGCAAACGAACGCAAGCACGCGCGTCAAAAACAACGCTAATGGAGAAAGAGCCATTGAATACAATGGGACAGAGTGCAATGGAAGTTCTGCGCGTCAAATGCACGCGCAGAACTCGCGCGTGAAAAACGCCAGTGTAGAAGGGGCTTTATTATTATTATAAAATGTTACTAGCAAGCTTTCACGCCCGATGAAGGGACCGTAGCTATCCCGAAAGCTTGCTTGTAACATCTTATATTTCAGTAAGCCATTAAAAGCAGAACAGGGAATTCAGCCAAATCCTACACATTTACTTTTGGGAAAAAATTATGGATTTATGACCTGCAGATTAGATAGCCTAAGGGGAGGTTCACATTTTTTTTTTTTTGTATCAATACATTTTTTTTTTATTAATGATTAGAGCTTTGAAAGGTGTTCACATGCAGTTTTTTGGGAGGTTGTTTTTCATTTCCAAAATTCCTCTAAAACCCAGAGTTGTGCAGGTATTTTAAAGACCTTTTGTATTGGTCATATGTATTTTAAGTAGTTTTGACAAGGTCTTGAACCAGGTTTTTCGCCCTCCTAATAATATTAAAACTGAGCTGCATAACCCAAAAGAAATCCACATAGAAATCTCGCCACTAATTACTGCTATTTACCTCTACTACTGTAGGAAATATTCTCAATTATTTGAAGAGACGGACTGGTTTCTCATTGAAGTCTTTTTGCTCGAGTTTTCTTAAAAAAAATAACTATTTGGGAACATAACCTTTAGGGTTGCGTCACATGGACTGAGTTTAATGTTGTAAACTTGGCCATGGGAAATAGCCTTTAGTTATCAGCAGCATAAAAATCCCATCTACGTGTAATGAAACTGTGTTTAAAATTAAATGTTAAAATTCAAAGGAAGTTTTTTTTCCCCCATCTAGACCAGAGTACTGACTGTTCTCTCTCTTTCTCTAGGATGGGTGTGGGCACTTTTTCAGATTGTATATTCTTCCTCAAAGTGAACTCTTTGCCCCTCAAAGAAAAGAAAAAGCTAAAAAACTGCATAATTTCTAACGGAGGAGAAGTTTCATATGTGTTAAATGAAAAGGTATGTTTATATCTAAGCTACCAATATCTGGGAATATTTAATGACACAGTAATAGTTCTATAATATGAATGTTCTTTTTGGATAGGTCATTAATGTCAAATAGGGGTCCCTTAGCTGCAGTTCCTGGGGCCACCCAATGTAGAGAAGAGAAATGGACATTTAGTTGTAGTGTAACATCTGTGCCTGTTCATGCTTCAGTGTTATTCTCTGTCCATAAAGTACCCCTGAGGATATGCTGGGAGAAATCATTAGTACATGAAGTCTATGCCTGTGTGAGCACTAAGGGTTAATAGCTTATCTGCACAGAGCTCACAAGGTGGGGGAAGGGAGCCGCATGAGAGAAAGTGCTGTAGAATCACAATTTGGGATGGAGGGACTGATAGGGAACAGGGAGATCTTGTACCTCACTATTCTGTGAAGGAGATATCCAGCACATCCAGCTCTGCTACATTCACTGGCACATGACCTCCTCCTCTGTGAGCAGGGAGCAGCAGCTCCTCCCCTTCTTTGAAACCAGAAACAAAGTGTAAACAAAGTACGGACACCAATAGTGATGGGAATTACATCTCTTCTCAGTGAGCTGGCTCATTAGGATCTGCTCACTAAGAAGAGCTGGCTCTTCTGGCTCCTGAATGGCTCCCTATTAAATATATAATAGGGAGCCATAGGCCAGTCAATTATCCCACACCACTCCACTTTTAACCCAATTGTATCAAGTTAAAGGGGGTGTGGTGAGCCGCTTAGGGGCCGGGTTATGTGAGCTGGCTCCCAGCGTTCACAAACGAATGCGAATGACACATCACTAGACACCAGGGCTTGTCAGCACATGGTGAGGAAGCAGCTATTGCAGCTTGGTGGTAATCTGAGGGGGATAGCAAAGAAACTACTGTATATAGGTAATAAAGATTATATCTTTCAGATTACATCAGGCTTATAGTTCTGTGAGCTACATAACTGGACAAACAGGCATTAAAAAATAGGCAGGAACTGGATCTTTATGTGCAGCTTGTATTTACAACTATGTCTTTAGCTGCCTCTATTTCTTCTTCTGTAAATCACTTCAGGTCATAAACCTGTTGGAATTTGAAAGAAAACATCCATATCTTTAACCTTTCCTGTTTTTTTATTTCCATTTTTCACTCCCCACCTTCAAAAATCTATAACTTTTTTTATTTTTACACGTAAAGAGCTGTGTGATGGCTTGTTTTCTGCGTAACAAATTGCACTTCATAGTGAGGGTATTGAATATTTCATGCCGTGTACTGGGAAGCGGGAAAAAAATTGCAAAGGCAGTGAAAATGGTGAAAAAACGCATTTGCGCCATTTTCTTGTGGGCTTGGATATTACGTCTTTCACTGAGCGCCCCAAATGACATGTTTACCTTATTCTTTGGTTTGGTACGATTACGGGGATACCAAATTTGCATAGGTTATATAATGTTTTCATACATTTACAAAAATGAAAACCTCCTGTACAAAAATTATTTTTAATTTTTTTTGCCATCTTCTGGCGCCAATAACTTTTTTATACTTTGTTGTACAGAGCTGTGGGTAGTGTCATTTTTTGCGACATTTGATAATATTTCCAATGATATCATTTTTAGGACTGTACGACCTTTTGATCACTTTTTATACATTTTTTTATATTTTTCAAAACTTTGGGCGCTATTTTCCGTTACGGGGTTAAACGCATTGAAAAACCATTTTCGGACGCGGCGATACCTAATGTGTTTATGATTTTTACTGTTTATTTATATTTATGTCAGTTCTAGGGAAAGGGGGGTGATTTGAATTTTTAGGTTTTTTTATTATAATTTTTTTTTTACTTTTTTTTATTTTTATTTATACTATTTTTCAGACTCCCTAGGTTACTTTAACCCTACGTTGTCTGATCGATCCTATCATGTACTGCCATACTACAGTATATGGGGATTTTCCTCCTCATTCATTAATGAAGCGGTTAAAACGAAATAGCCTTGGGTCTTCGGAAGACCCGAGGCTACCATGGAGACGGATCGCCGCTCCCCGATGACGTCATGGGGAGCGACGATCCTATGCGCCGCCATCTTTTTGAGGCTGCCGGCAGCGATCGCTGTTATAACACCCGCAGTCTTTGCTGCAATATGCAGCGTGAATACACGGCGGCGGTCGCTAACCAGTTAATATGATATACAAAGCTTACTTCTAGGTACTATATGACAGGATAAGGACTTCTGAAGTAACACTCCCCCTGCAACCACTAAACTTGACTCATTTGAAAATGAGGTAAGAAGAGTCATATTTGCCGGACTTTGGAGGAGATTTTTTTTTTACAGATAAACAGGTGAGATTTCTCACAAAAGAAAGAATTTCAGAAAATACATTTCATACCCTACCTGAGGGGGATAGTAGTTTAGTGGGGCAAAGCTGATAAAACCTAGTGACAGGTTGTCTTTAAGTTACCTGGGACAGACAGAATCTTCCTCCACTCACACTCTTCCAATGCTGGTCTTTCATTTCTGGATATCATGACATCTCATAAAAGGTCTCCCCTCCAACTTTGCTTTCTATAAGTGTTATTTGGAGCTCTCTCACATTTTTTTCCTATCACCTATTTTTTTGCTTGACACTGTTTTCTGACTATCTGTTTACCTATCGATTCTGTACTGTATTGTCCTCTTGGACTGCTCTTCTATGTGTGTATTGTCCAGTCTTTAGGGGATATTTATCAAAAAACTGGCATGGAAACCCTGAAATAGTAGCAAGTGCCTGGTGATCCGGGAGTGGAAGGGCATGGAGGGGGTGTGAGGCGAGGCAGGAGGAGGAGTGGGCCAGGGTGGGTCGTTCTTGCCTTTCAATTCCTGACCTTCAATAGTGCTGCAGAATATTTATATGCCAGAACCTGCAAAAGTGCCGGCGTAACATAAATAACCCACTTTGTCTCAGTGTTTGCACTTCAGGCAGGAAGGGAACATCAACCAGTTATCATCTACCACAAAGGGTAGACCGGGCCAATAGGTAGGAGCAGTTGGGAAGGGGGATAAGCTTAGGGCTCACTGTCCTTGCAGTCCACCAAAACAGTTCCGTCACTGCATTATATACATGCAGATTCCATATGATAAAGTAGGGGAAAAAAATAATTTCTCTTATGTTTTAGTGCACACACGCGGTGGTCAGTAACGCTGCCACCCTAAACAATACTCAGCAGAAGAAAATAGCGAAACACAGCATCGCTTTAGTGAATCCGGACTTCATATGGAAATCAGAGCAAGCAGAGCGACTTATTGAAGTGGAAGGTCAGGACGATGACAAACCATATGAAGTCACCGTGGATGAAGAGGAAGGTAAAGCCATCTTTATGCCGGGCCTATGCTTTTTCCTCATTTCCTGTGTTAATTGTGTTTAATAAAAACAAATTTTATTAGAAAGTATATTGTTCACATGTTTTATCAAAATCACTAAAATGCAGAAATATTTCTGTTTTTCTATTTCTGTTTTGTTCTGAATATATGGATCCCCAAATTATATCTCATTATATGATACAAACTACATAATGATCAGTTTTAGGTCAAGTTTTTTGTATTACTTTTCCGTCATGGAAGCAAAAAACCTAAAATTAGTGACACCCTCCAGCCCCCCCCCCCCCCCCATAAGAGGATCATCAGGTCCTGCCACATTGGCCATCATTTGGCAAAAAAAGTAGGACTATAAGTTTTGTATGGAAGTTGTCTAAGTTGTAGAAATTCTAAGTATAAAATGTTGATGCGACTCTTGAAATATTATTACAAACGTGTTCCTTTTTATTGCATTTGCTTTGGAATTTTTTTTAGAAGACAAGAAAAATCTATTCTTTGCAAAATTTCTTGCTGTGAACAAGAAAAAGAACCTGGAAAGGTAACAATTATGATTATGTTTTACATGTATCCATATCCTTTATATATAAACAGTAGTGGATTATGATATAGGTGTTTAGCCCAGGGCCCAAGCCTTCTAGGGGGCCCATGGTCACCCAAACCACCGACCAAATTGTAGACTGAGAAGGACCTATACCCATCTCAGTACACAGGTACACAGAAACTGCAGACTGAAAGCAGGCAGAAGGGACACATCCTTCATTTCTCGAGAAGCTGATTCTAGTATCATATATAGGAAGTGATCTCCAGACTTGTAGAGGCTATAATATTTATACAGCCCAGGGCCATACTAAACCCTTTACATAACCTTCCTTGATTCTTAATCATCCTCATGACCTGTATCCTGCATAACTTAAAAGACAGCAAATGAGTTTTGGTGCAAAAGGACCCTTTGTATTAATTTGTACAAATGAGGAAGATTTTCTTCCATGCCACTGTTTTTAGTACGATGAAGGGCCGCACACAGCTGGAAAATCCATCCTGATAAACCAGGGACACTTATTCAAAGATCCAGGCACCGTGACTATGGTAATCTTTTTATATTTGTTATCCATGGCCTCCATCTTTCTATGAAAATGATGAGCCTAGTGAACCAGAAAGGCTATGGGCATATGAGCATTTTTACCATTATTCTGCTGGTGCGATGCCTATTTTATTTTGTAATCTATCTTTTTCTAGTAATTGATTATACAGCAGGGTTCAACGGAAGTCGATAATATTTCCGAACATAATGAGATAAATGATAATAAATGTCCATTATTCCCAATAGTAACTTGGAAGAGGAGTTGGAATGTGAAGACAGTGGAAATAATGACCATATTCCAGATGACACAGAAGTGGCAAAATACTGTTGTTTTCAAAAGGTAAAAATGTGTTATTTCTTGACATTACACATCATAATTTACAGCACTATCCATGGGAAGATATATATATATATTTCTCTACATACATATATCTGTCAAGTTCCCCTTCCTATCACACAGTCCACGGCATAGGGTATATGTTTGGCGCTTGAATAGAGGATCAACTCCCCAGCAGACCCATTGGGGCACATTTACTTACCCGAGTTCACCGAAAGTGCATTGTCCGACGATAATGCACTGTGCCGCAATTCACTAAGATCGTGCGCCCGATATCCTGCATGTGTCGCCTCCCTGCTCAGGTCCGCCGGAGTTCACCATCTTTTAAGTGGTGCATGTAAGTGCTTGGGCTTGCGACACAATTTGAAAGTTAAATCCCGCGCTCAGTCCAAATCAGTCGGACCGTCCGATGACACGCCCCCTTATTTGAGTCGCATGGAAGCCAGTGCAGCTGCGCCAAAAAAATGTGCGACACAATCCCAGAACTCAAATACCTGTCCATGCCGAAACGAAACAGTTTCGGGAACAGTCCGACGAAAGTGAGCAGCGCGACCCTTGGTAAACAAACCCCATTATTCTAGTTTATTTTCTTCTTTAGGCAGGTTAGAGATGCTGTAATTAAATGCCCGTAGGGGGCTTATGTATTCTAGTCCCAAATGATTTTCCGATATGCCGTAATATTCATATGTTTCTTTTTCAGGATAAAGAATATGCCATTGTTGAACTGCTTTGCTTCAATAAGCAGAGCGCATTTCCATTCAGGATATCCACTCTTTGTGGAGTCCCAGGCACATCGCAGGTAAATGATACTACATTAGGAAAGACACTCTATATATGCAATCTTTTTTAAACCTCAAGAAAGGTTTAAAAAATCATTAAGGGGAATTCAATAAGGCTTACCAACCAGATTCTGATGTAAACAAAGATATTCTGCCTCATTTATTATGATCGCTGTGAGTCTAAATTAATAATTAATTGGCGTAGATGTATTAATGTGTCAGTCTTTAGTATAGTATATAAGGCTGGACGAGTCCAGAAAATGTTTTTTCCCCATAATCTGTGATATTTTTGCTCTCCAGAAAGGCATCCAGGCCTCTCTAGAACACCCAGGCCTATCTTGACTAGAAATAGACAGTTGTTTGCTGCGCCAAGTTAATCCCTGTGTCTGATGCTGGATGATAAATCTGGTGAAGTCTGGAAAGTCGTACATTGCACCTCCTATTAGTTGGTCTAGTTTGTAGCACCACAATATAGAATTTTGTGCCGCATGCACTAAATTTTGTGATGCATGTGCTATTTTCCTACATTAAAGAGGTCACTCCCCGTTTCAAACAAGACAGAAAACTTCCAAAAAATATCTAAAAGGGGGCGTGTAAGGACAGAAACGGGGGTGTGGCCGGTGGCGTAGTGGGCTGGTAGAGGGCTTGATAGCTCCGGGCCTATGAACTTGCTACAATTAGTAACCTTTAAAGCTGAATGGTCACTAATTAATTGCACAATTCTATGCCATGTCCTATGTGTAGCCGTCCATCAGGTACATCAAGAGGCCGGAACCTCTGGATGTATCCAGTGGTGCCAGAGGGGCGGAGACTTTGTCATACACCGGTGCAGGAACAGCGACATATGATAAATGTCCCCAATTCTCTGCTGATTTTTTCTTTACATAATGATCTTTGTATCCATCAGCAGGTATCAGTGCTCTTATGGAGCAAAAAACGGCTGTCCTACCAAACTAACTTAGACCTATTTGGGTTCAATAGAAAGTCCCTCAGTGACTGGCGGTCCAGTACGTCTCTGTTGCCAGCTCTCCATTAAATTCTATCACACTTCATTCACTTATATGCAAGGTTCTGGCAGCATAGAAGTGATGTTTCTCCTTTTCCTCTTCGGTTCGTCTCATACACTTACAAAAAGCTACTTTAGTGTCAAAATACATTGCAAACCTTGTCCTGATTGCTGCATGCCCATGGCAATCTCTTATTCATCTCCTCTGGATGGGGGATAAGTGAGTTTGGTTGGACAACGCCCTTTGTTATCTCGCAAAAAAAACAACATTTTATTCTTTTTTTTTTTTTTTGCAGAAGGAATTCACATTTCACGTAGTAGAAACAGCTGAGAAGGCCGGTGAGAAATATGAGCAGCGATTCAATGATCTAAAAAATAAAGGATTCACACAAATAGATAAGATCCCTCTGCAAGCCGAGAACCTGGCCTCCAAAGCATTACAGAAGGTGAATCAGGCCTTGCATTTGTAGACGCACCATAGACACTGAATAGAGAATGTAGAACTTCAGTGTTTAACACAGGAAATCTACCATCAAAATACATCATGATGCTATTATACGTAGTCTTCAGTCCCAAAAACAGAGTGTATATAAACCAGGGACATGTACTCATAGATCCAGACACCGTGAATGTGGTAATCGTCTTATATCCATGTACTCCTTCTTTCTAAAATCAACTTTTTAAATTATGCTAATGAACCCGAGGGGCTATCCTAGCCCATTTGTGATCGGATTGCTACTCTGTTTTTCCCTACCTTTTCCTGCTTAGGGAGAAGGGAGGGACTGTGAGACAGTGTAACACCAGATAGCCTAGGGTAGTCCCTGAGGCTCAATCACATAATTTTAAAAGTTGATTTAAAAGGAAGGAGGCCATAGATAACAATTATAAGAAGATTACCACAGTGATGGTACCTGGATCTATGAGTAAGTGCCCCTGGTTTATCATGCTTGATCTTGATGGTAGATTTCCTTTAAAGGGAACTGGTCACTTGATTTTACCTCACTAAACTACTAGCCCCCTCAGGGAGGGTATGAAATGTCCTTTCTAGAATTCCTTCTTTTATTTGAAATCTCATTTGTTTATCTATAAAAAAAAAATCTCCTCCAAGTCATGTGACAATGAGCTGAAAGGAAAGGTAATATTTTGTCTGAGATAACTCAGGTTTAGAGGCTGAAGGAATAGTGTCACTTCAGACACCCCCTACCCCTATGTTGTTAATGTCATATTAAAGGTAAGATTCTTATCTGTCAAACTGCAACAAAACTGAAATACAGGCAGTTAAAATATAAGTGTAATATAAGTTGTAAGTGCAAGCTGCCAAAAAAAAATCTTTTTTTTTACCTTTTTTTTAACTAGAATTTTCTGTATATCACAGAACAACAAGCCTGATGTGATCTGAAAGATAAGATTTTTTTTTCTTTAATATGACAGCAAGAGCATATTTTTAAATGCTAAAAAAACAAAGATAGCGGCATCTGGAATCTAAACTGACCCTCTCTATGCAGCATCTAAACTTAAAGCATGTCAGGCAAATATGATTCTTCTCTTTTTTTTTATAGGTAAACAGGAAACATTTCACATAAAAGAGGGGCACTTCACACCCTACCTGAGGGGGCTTCTATTTCAATTGGATAACATTTGGTAACAAAATCCCTTTGAAATAAAAGAAAAATTTGAAACTAAAAAATACACTATCCACAAGACAAATAGCCTGAATATATCTACTGAACGTTTATCATTTTATACAATACATATGAATCTTATTTTTTGAAAAAGTATTTATTGTAATATATGCAATATTCTTTTTCACGCAAATTTCCCAGTGATAAAAAAACTATAGTTTTTCATCCTGTATTTTTCTGCACTGATAAGGTTCTACTCGGAGAAGCTATCAATATCACAGAATTGTCCCCAGAAGTCGCCGGCTTGGTTGAGTCTATTTGGGTGGATGCGATTGGACATTTGGACTCTATACTTTCCTGTCCAGTGGAAAACATTAGTCTTAATGATGTAAGTAATGGTGACTGGGTGAAAGGCCAATGCTATGAGTACAGGTGGTCCCCAACCAGACTTACAGACGACCCCTAGTTACAGACAGAGCCCTCTGTCCACTGTGACCTCTGGTGAAGCTGTCTGGATGTTACTATAGTCCCAGGCTGCAATGATCAGCTGTAAGGTGTAATGAAGATTTATTGATAATCCTTGGTCCAATTACAGCAAAAAAGTTTGAAACTACAATTGTCAAACTTTGTCAAAAATTTTTTGTCTGGATCTACAATTATAAAATATAGAGTTTCGACTTACATATAAATTCAACTTAAGAACAAACCTATGGAACCTATCTTGTACGTAACCCGGGGACTGCCTGTAATGTAATCATCTCTACATATATTTGTGCATATAAATCATGAATTGTAATGATGGGTATCTCTTTCTGTTGATACCATTAGGTCACCCTTAGGGCAGATGGTCGTGGTTGGACCATGAATCATGGACCATGCAGTGTCCTGACCACAGAGTGTAGAGATATATGATGCAGGGAGTCCCTATTTCCCTGCAGAATACCAGCAATGAACTCTAACTATAATTCTTTTCATTTTTCTTCCTAAGCTGAGTAAAGCAGAAGGAATTCTCTGCCAGTTGCGAAAAGCTTTAATCAAGAAAGATAAAGAAGAAGACATTTCTCAGATGATGCAGGAGTTCTACCGATGTGTCCCACACAAGGAGAAGATATGCCATAACATCAATATGAAGTTCTTGACGGTTAAACAGGACTTATGTCAGGTACAACAAATGTCCTTGCATTTAGGTTTACAATTTTGACCAAATTCTACAAATTATTTTACATGGGAGTTTGTAAAATATACTAAATATTGGGGGGGGGGGTACTCCTGCTAAAATGAATGAGGTTTAAGACATGGAACATAGGGGGAGATTTATCATTAGTCCTATGTAGCTTCTTGGCGTAGAATTGTCGCAAATTTTTGCACAAACATCGTTTTTGCTCGTTTTTTTTTTAGCAAAAAAAAACCGCAACTCTAAAGTCACACAATGGCGGAAAAAATACGCCACAGAGTGCGCAACACCACATTTATCAACTGAGAATTTTCACAAGAACGCAAATGTAATCATAAAACTATACCACATAGGAGGTGGTGTATGGGGGTCGATTGCTACTACAGGGGGGAAGTTTTTGCTCAATTTTGAAGTTTTTGCTCAATTTTATTGAGGTATATTGAGGTATTGAGGTTTGAGGTATCTGCGAATTTTTTATGCAAAAACATCGCAAAAAGGCAGAAATTGAGCAGATGTTAAACATACGTGTGACTGGTGCAGTCTATTCGCATAGAGCACACACAGCTGATAGTCACATCAGAAGGCATTTAACACTGCACATACCGGACTATAACTCCGACTGGTGGAAACCTGCCTGTCTAACACATAGACAACTGCGCAAAATCCTGCCTAATGATAAATCTCCCCCATAATGTATATGCAAAGCTCTTCTTTCTTGTCTTAATATCAACTTATAGGTCATAAGGGACATGACCAATGTCTGTGAGACGAGTTTATCTACATACAACTCAACCTCTACTGCCAAATATCAAGCGCTCAGATGCAGAGTAGAATATATCGACCCAAACTCGGCAGAGTTTCATCAGGTGAAACAGGGAATTCTGGATAACAACCACAGGTAAGTTACAAAGATATCTAGAATTTTTCTATGGGCAAAAATATTTATTAACTTTTTTTGACAGAACACGGTGGCTCAGCGGCTAGTTTCCTCCGGGTCCTCCGGTTTCCTCCCACATTGTGAGCCCCATTGGGGACAGGGACTGATTTTGCAAGTTCTGTGCAGCGCTGCGTAATCTGTGTACGCTATATAAATAAAGGAATCATTAATTATTAATTATTATAGAACTGTGCCTGCTGTACTTGTATGTCCATCAAATCCACCAAGACTTCTGGTGTCTCTAACAGTATTGTAAACTCAGGCTTGAGAAAGGTCGTATTTCTTTCACGTTTTCAGGATTTGTGACCAATCTACCATAGACTGGTTTAAGCTTGAGAATGCATACTTTACATTCTTTTTTGGCAAAACCAAACTTCTCATACTAATTTTATATGAACAGAGGATAGCTGTATCAAAAAGGAAAATGAGTTTAATCCATAAAACAATTTTTGAAATCTTACCTTTGCCCACCTTCATAAGTGTTTTATGGAAGAAAATAAAACTAAAACCTTACCATATTGTAAATAGCAATAAATTACTTCAGTGGTTCTCAACCTTCCTAATCCCATGACCTTTTAATTGAGTTCATGTTATGGTGACCCCCAACTTTAAAATTATTTCTGTTACTAATTCATAACTGTAATTTTACCACTGTTATGAATAGTAGTCACAGTGATGCCCCGCAGTAGCCAGTAATCACAGGAATGCCGCCAATAGCTAACAGTTAAAGGAATGGCCCCAGTAGCCAGCAGTCACAGCGATGCCCCACGGTAGCCAATAGTCATGGGAATGCACCCAGGAGTCAGCAGTCACAGAGATATCCCCAGTAGCATACAGAAAAAATACCTCTCCGTCCTCGTTCTGCCTCTTGCCTCCTTCACTCCGATGCTCTTAGGTAACTCCTGTCAAAGGGTGGTTCGATTACTGTTAATGGATGTGTAATGGAAGATAACAAAAGATTCATTAACTCCTTAACGCTCTGCGCCGTATAAGGGATGTATGAAGAGGGCTCACGAGTCCTCTTCATACAGAGGTGGGGGTTTTTGCATTTTGCACAAAACCCCCACCGCTAATAACCGCGGTCGGTGCTTGCACCGATCGCTGCTATTAACCCTCTCAGTGCCGCCGGCAAAGTCGCCGGCGGCGTTTAAAAGACGGCGGCGCGCGGGCGCCGCCATCTTTTCCCCGATCGCCACGCCCCCGAATGTCATCGGGGGGCAGCGATCCGTTACCATGGTAGCCTCGGGTCTTCGTTTGACCCGAGGCTTAATGGCATCTGCAGATTCGTTACAATGAGCCAGTGGCTCATTGTAATGTATGACCTGCAAAAATGCCATATATTGCAATACAGAAGTATTGCAGTATATGGTAGGAGCGAAAAAAAAGAAAAAAAAAAGTTTAAAAAATAAAAAAAATTAATAAAATATTAAAAGTTCAAATCACCCCCCTTTCCCTAGAACGGATATAAAACATAATAAACAGTAAAAATCACAAACATATTAGGTATCGCCGCGTCCCAAAATGCCCAATCTATCAAAATATAAAAACGATTACGGGCGGCGGTGACCTCCGAGGCGGGAAATGGCGCCCAAATGTCCGAAATGCGACTTTTACACCTTTTTACATCACATAAAAAATGAAATAAAAAATGATCAAAATGTCGCACAGACCTCAAAATGGTAGCAATGAAAACGTCGCCTCATTTTGCAAAAAATGACCCCTCACACATCTCCGTGCGCCAAAGTATGAAAAAGTTATTAGCGTCAGAAGATGGCAAAAAAAATTTTTTCTTTTTTGTACACATTCGTTTAATTTTTGAAAATGTATTAAAACACAATAAAACCTATATAAATTTGGTATCACCGCGATCGCACCGAACCAAAGAATAAAGTAGGCGTGTTATTTGGAGCGAAGAGTGAAAGTCGTAAAAACTGAGCCCACAAGAACGTGACGCACGTGACGTTTTTTTTTCAATTTTTCCACATTTGGGATTTTTTTTCAGCTTCGCAGTACACGGCATGTTAAAATAAATAACATCACGGGAAAGTAAAATTTGTTACGCCCAAAATAAGCCCTCACACAGGTCTGTACACGAAAAAATGAAAAAAGTTATGGATTTTTGAAGTTGGAGAGCGAGAAATCAGCCGAAAAACGCTGCGTCCTTAAGGGGTTTAAGTCTATAGTGAACACAAGGTTACTCAATGACCTTACATTCACCTTCTGTTTTTACCATATAATTTCTAGAGAAGGTAAAATATAATGTTATTAATTTGTCGCAGACAAGACATTCTCAACATCTTACGATCGACCTTGTATATGCCCGGTTGCATATTTGTCCCTGGAGTCCAGAAGCTTCCAGTTACACCTTTATATAGTTTGAATTTACCTCTGTGGCATTTATTTATGAAAATCCTTCCTGACTGTGATATATCCTTCTAAAATATGTCCTTACAAGATATTTATAGAAAACTATTATCCAATATGGAACTCAGGTTTTCATTTCTTATTTTGTTTTCATTTTCTTCAAAAGTTTTGCATAATCTGCTTCCATCTCTATTGAACTGTTCTACCTAGATTTTGTTAATGTACTTTTACTAAGTAGAGAGAAGGAGACAATTCTGTGATGTATGTTAATTCTTTTTTCTTTCTTTTACAGCAATAGAGAGTTTAATATCTTAAGAGTGTTCCGGGTGGGGAGAATAAGTGAGGCCATTAACTTTAAGAGTGATGTGGGAAATGTCAAGCCCTTGCTGCATGCTTCTTCCCCATGTAACTTTGTGGGGATCCTCTCACGGTGAGTTTGCATTTTTTGTGTTTTCTTGTTGTTTTGTGTCTAACTAACAACCAAACAGTTGGGGCAGTAGGTGATCTGACCTACCGTATGTGGACTCTTAGAAGAGAATTGGAGGTTGTAAACTATACTATAAATTTAGCAAATGTTTGTAGCACGGAGGGGTAGGAGGTTAGACTAGGATAAAGTAAGCTACAGACTACACAAACTATGTGATATATGCAATGGTATAGAGGTGGTAGGATATAGGACGTAAAAAAATCATTATACAGATGTAAATCTCTTATAATAACCATAGCCAATCCTGATACTTTTCCTGCTCTTCTAGTTTCCCCGAAACTTTCGTGGCCCTTTTCTTAGCACATAATTAGACCAACAAAAATCAAGTCTGAGAAGCTTGTTCCACAGGGAGGAATTCTCATTAAAACTTTTTCTTTATTTCTTCCTCATACAACCAATAACAGACAGATTGGCAACACCAGAGAGTAGTAGATCCACACATCTTACGCGTTTCGAGTCCTTGCGACTCTTAATCATAGACACTGATACAAAAGCATGTAAGGGTATATAAATAACCATAAGTGGGAGGAGAAAAAAAAAACATCATTTCCTCTTTTACTACCCTGTTTCCCCTAAAATAAGACATCCCCCGAAAATAAGACCTAGTACAATTTTGTTCAGGCTTAGAAATGTAAGGCCTCCCCTGAAAATAAGACCTAGCGGCAGTCATTGCAGCAGCTCCCCCCATACATTAGTATTAGTAAATCTTTTTGATGCTGCAGAAGGTTGTGACATGGAGAAGAATTCATGGAGGTAAATCATTGGCTGTTGTGCTGCAAATGTGATCCCAGCAGCCACCAGGATAAGAAGGGTCATTTATGGAAAGTAGATTGGGGCCAATTATTCAAATAGAAATGGAGTCACAAGAAATATAGCATGAAATTCAGAGTTTGGAGAGTTATAAGATTATAAGATTGTTCGAGAAGTTGATTTTTTGTTCAAAGATAAAGGTAAATTCTTGTTCATGGAAAAATAAGACCTATTGCCTCTTTAGGAGCAAAGATGAATATAAGACACTGGGGGTCATTTACTAAGGGCCCGATTCGCGTTTTCCCGACATGTTTCCCGAATATTTCCGATTTGCGCCGATTTTCCCTGTATTGCCCCGGGTTTTTTGGCGCACGCGATCGGATTGTGGCGCATCGGCGCCGGCATGCACGCGATGGAAATCGGGGGGCGTGGCCGAACTAAAACCCAACGGATTCGGAGAAACCGACGCATTTTTTTTTTTTAAAAGTGTTGCTGGACACGCACTTACCTTCAAGTATAGGATCATGAACTCCGGCGGGCCTCGGTGGACTTCAGTGCAGCAGCAACACCTGGTGGACGTCGGAGGAACTGCCTTAGTGAATCGCCAGAAGACCCGAATCCACCGCAGAGAACGTGCCGCTGGGTCGCGAATGGGCAGGGCAAGTAAATCTGCCCCACTGTCTTATTTTTGGGGAAACAGGGTATTATAACCCTATTCAGATACAAAACATATAAAAAACATTAGTATACTAAAATCAAATTGTTTCTGACATTGATGCCATGTGGTACAACACTGTTCAATACTAAAATCCAGAAACCTTCCCTATTCAAAAGACATCTTCTTTTGTCTCCACCTCTTGGTGGGAAAGACACCCTTTTAATCCAAAATTTATTCCCACAGTCTTCCCATGGTGAATGGTACGGAAATGGTGTGTGGCACTAGACACGTTTTTTTAAATGTGCATTTGTAATATCATTTATGTGTTCAGCAATGCATTTTTTTTAATTTGCGTGCTGTACATCCAAAATAAGATCAATTGCAAATTGTACAGTCAATTTTATAAACTACATTGCATGTGTCACAATTGATGAAAGTCTTCACAGGGAATACATTGCCATCAATTGCAGATGTAACACTTTTAATTTCAGTGGCATATTAGCATACCGTGCATCGTAGTTGGCCACATCTGAAAAAACCCCACAAGGTCTAGCCACATATTCCTTCTTGGATATTGTTTAGAATATTCCAACTTCTAAACCCCTTTCATGAAAGTGGTGTCACATTTCTGACTCTCATTTATTTTCTGTCTTCTCTGCAGTGGACTAATGCTGCCAAAAATGATTGTTGAAGAATTTGGTGGTGAAAGGACAGATGTTGGGAACCTCGGAAGTGGCATTTATTTCTCGGATTCAATAAGGTTTGTACTTAAAGTTGACAATATTGTTATAATCTTGATTAATGATGACAATTAAAGGACATCACTAGTCTAGTACTCTGCAATAGTTGGGCTAGTTTTGGAAATAGTTTGAGTAATATTTTGAAGGATGTAACAATATAGTTGATAGGACCACCACTGATTATTAAGACTGACCGATTCAACTTGCTCCTCTTGCTACGATAATGCATTGAGTGGGGGTCTAAGGACACTATTCTAGTGGTTGTGGGTTAGCGATCAATGTTATTGTGGTAAAGACCCTTTAAACTGTGGTGTGTTGAGCAGTACACCAAGATTAATTTTAATCTGCTTAATTAAAGCCCAATAAGAATGGTGCATCTATATCAGAACTACCGTATATATTTTTATCACACAGCACGAGTGTGAAGTACTCCCAGCCAAGTGATATCACTGGATCTCGACTTTTGGTTGTCTGTGATGTGGCTCTAGGTAAATGCACAGATGTGTTTCACAGAGATTACACAATCACTGAACCACCCAATGGCTTCCATAGTGTACATGGTGTCCAACGCAAGGAGGGGGTTAATTCTGACTTTACAGTAAGTCGTGTTACCTTTATTATTCATTCATTTATTTTCATGGTAGAAAATGCACAAATTTCACAACTCACCTGTGAAAGAAGATGGATTGAAGTTGCTAGTTATGCCTATAAGTAGATATTAAAATACTTTATGATCTCCTTGTCTACTTTATAGGACGATGAATATGTTGTGTATGATGTGAATCAAGTACAAATGAGATACGTTGTTCAGTTTTCCACTAATGGGGACAATGTTGACCTACAAAGAGAATCTTTGTTTATTTCCATTGATCAAACACAAAGTCAATGTACTAGCCTGTCTGACCCGTCTGAAGGTAAGAAACGTTAGAAAATTAAGTTTTATATACCGGTTCTTGGTAGAATTGGTTCCTCTGTTCAGGAGGTCAGAGAACAGATTACAGCTAAGGACAGATTGTGATAAATTTATGCTGGAGGAAACCTTATCTTAGTTTAACATAATAAAAGATTCTGGGGCACATTTACTTAGAAAGTCGGAAACTGCACTAAAAGTGCTATTTCCGTGTATAATCCAGCGAGTGGTGATTCACTAAGATCGTGCGTCAGAAATCATGAATGTGTCACTTCCCCGCTAAGGTCCGACAGAGTTCACCATATTTTTTGTTGTGCACCTTTAACATAGGGTGTGCAACACAAATTGCAAGTTAAATACAGCGCTCGGGCTGTCCGGACCGACGGACGGCACGCCCCCTAATTCGTGACGCATGGAAGCCAGCGCAGCTGCGCAACAAAAGGGTCGCACGTAACACAATAGCGGTGCAGACACTTCTTAAACCTGTCACCAGGGACCTCATTTTTCACTAAAGACAGATTGTAAAAGCCCATGACACCTTCAGTGCAAATCTGCCTTTCTGCCTTTTCTAAGCATTTGCATTACAATATAATTGTGTGTTATAACTTACTGTTGCTCCATGACAAAATCCCGGGGTAGTTACAGGGGCTGGACTTTGGTTTGCATGCATTTCAAAAAACAACATGTGCCCTGTCTGAGCTGCAGACTGCCTCCATGATTGTGCTCCTGTACAGCTTGTCCCTCCCCCACTGATGTCAGGTTGACCAGGCTGTAACCTCTGAGAACCAGCAGGAGGTGGAGCTAGACAGGAGCACAAAGGCACAAAGGTGGGGGCCAAGCTCTGAGGAGTGGGTAACAGACAAGTCACATGTTGTTTTTTGAAATGCATCCAAACCAGAGTCCAGCCCTTGTGACTACCCCAGGATTTTGTCAGGGAGCAAGAGTAAGTTATATCACACAATTATATAGTAATGCAAATGCTTAGAAAAGGCAGAAAGGCAGATTTGCACTGCAGGTGTAATAAGCTTCTCCAACGTGTCTTTAGTGAAAAATGAGGTTCCTGGTGACAGGTTCCCTTTAAATACCCGTGGAAGCCGTTTTAGCCATGAAGAACGTGCACAGTCTGACTAAAGTGCAAAGCAAAGCCCTTAGTAAATGTGCCCAATTATCATAACCAGGAAATAAATATAGAAACAAGTAAAGAGTCAGGGAGTGGAGGGAGTAGGGGTGCTGGGGAAAAATTCCATGCTGACGAGTCCCGAGTGCTTTGTTGTTTTAAGTTGCTTCGTACTATAGTGGCGAGTCTACAATTAAAAATATGCACCAAAAGAGGCCAAGTTAGTGCTTAGTCAGACTGTGCGCCACAATTCTGCTGCATGATCAAAGTGCACCAAAAAAAACAAATGGTACTTACTTCCCAAGCACCAGATTCATGACGACCGTGCACCACAATTCATGAATCAGACGAACTCTGCACACTGCACTTTTTTTTAATAAAAGTGGTTAAATGGGGCACATTTACTTTGCTCCTTGTGCCAGTCATGTGCAAACTTCTTGCACAGGTATTTAAGAAGTGTCTGGTCCACATACCCTTCTGTCCACACACCCGTCTGCGCTATTCATGCAACACAGATTTCATCACTGTAATGAGCGTTCCGGTGCTTAGTCGGACCGTGCGCCACATTTATCATGCAAAGTCCTACAGCAGTGTGTTGCACTCCCCATGTTAAAGGTGCACCAAAAAGTGGCATTCTGTGCAATAGATTCATGAAGAACATGTGCCAGAAATCCTGAATCTGATGCAGGCTACACTATATGTAGGCAAACTACATTTAGTGCAGTTTGCACTCTTCTTTGTAAATGTGCCCAAATGTGTTCTCCCCCACCCATCAATGGCATTTCCATGCAAAATGTCATCACATTAGAGAATGTAAGCACCACCAATAATGTGGGTTTTCTTAATTTAATAGATATTTCATTAGATGATCTACCTGAAAAACAGGTGACAAAATGTGGCCTGGAGGGCAGTGATGGGCAGCAGGTTCCTCTGGAGAGCATACACGTTAAAGCTCGATTAATGGATCTGGCAGCTAAGGTACACAAAACACTTTGTAATCCAGAAGACATAGAATTTCTCAGCTATGGCAGCCAATAATTGTCTTTTCTATAACAGGTGGTGATATTTCAGACCTATAAGAATAATTCCAGCTCCCCTATTGAGGCAAAGTATGTGTTCCCTCTGGACGATACAGCAGCTGTTTGTGGGTTTGAAGCTTTTATCAATGGGAAACACATCATAGGAGAGGTACAAAAGTCGCTCTTAACACAAAGAGATTTTGTTTATTATGGCAAAAAAAAAATCCCAGTTGTCTGACAATGTAATTGATTCTTTGTAGGTAAAGGAAAAGCAGCAGGCGCATCGAGAGTACAGGACCGCCATCAGTGAGGGACACGGAGCTTATCTCATGGACCAAGATGCCCCTGTATGTTTTATTACAGACAAAAAATGCAAAGTTACAAAAACCCTATATAGATGTAATGGCCTTGATATCCCCTATTTGTAATGGCAGAAGTGTAACTTTGAAAATGCACTATTTTTGAAAGATTTAAGATAGTAAGTTTTACTATTGCATTTTCAGGACGTCTTCACAGTGAGTGTTGGAAATCTACCATCCAAGGCCACCGTTATCATAAAAATCACCTATGTTATGGAACTCAAGTATCAGTATAGATACCTGACATTCTCAATTCCCGGTAATATGGCTCAATGGCAACAAGACAAAGCTTTAAAGGAAAACACTCAAGTAAGAATCTTACATTGCAGTCAATTTGTAATGATGCATATTAAACCTTATGGTAGTTCATGTTGGTATCTTTTTTTCATAGGACACTGTAACCACAGTGGGCATTGAAAGTGACAAAGCACCAGAAGGGTAAGTAGGTAAAAAAACACCCAGCCAACTTGAAGAATTAAAAATCAGCCTGGTTCATCAGTAACTGTAACTGATCTATTAGTGATAAATTTGCATATAACAATAACTATAAAATGTTGGATGCGGATCTCTGTTTACTTGTCTGAGCACTGATGAATAGGAGGGGCTGCAGCAGGAGGTTATGACTTATCCTACTTCCTCCCCTCTCCCTGTCTAAGTGAGACAGAATGTGAGACAGAGACACAGCGGGAGACGCCATGAGGATGGGCTGGGGCAGTGAGAGAGAGGAATTTGTGTATCAGGAATTTTGGATTTGTTCTGCTTTAAAGGCCCACTGGGAAATGATCAAGAAATTTATGTCAGACTTATGTCAGGCCTCTTTCACACTAACCTGTGAGGAACTGATATTCAGCTGCAAACTGAAGTCTATATCACCTGGCCATGGTGCGGTCATCAGACACACGTGTCACCGTACTGTACCATCCATGTTATATCTTTTCGTGTATGTATGGCCATGTACCATACCTCACTATGGAGAGGGGAGGGGTAAGCAGCACTCAACCCTCCTCTCTCCAGCTCGTGAGCATAAGTTAGTGTGAAAGACGCCTTAGTAAAACTGGTTGTCCCCTTGGACACTGCCAAATACCAACCTAATTTATTACCCTGTTGCCAGACTGCTACTTCATGTACTCACTGCAGTTACACGGTTAGTTGCCCTATTTTGGAAGAGATTTGTCCCACCTTTTTTTTTTAGATCAAATAAAGATTTGTCCCACCTTCATCTATTGTTAAATACAACCTGTCATCAGAAATTGACCCAATAAACCATTTCCAGTATGATGTCAAGCAGCTTCTAGATCATGTTTCTTTCATGGCCCAGTGTGGTTACATTATCCAGAAAATCAACTTTGAAGTGAGATGTGAATTGGTGTTATGAAGTCAAGGAGGCGGAGAGTTAAACACTGAAGTCAAGCTCTCCCTGTGTCAGAACACCCCCGTTTGATGGTCCAGATCTCCTGAAGTCCAGCACATGATATCAATCACAGCGGAGGAGGTGTTGAGATGTGGTAGAAGCTTGACTTCAGTGTTAAACTCTTCACCTTATACAAACTATTTACATCTCACTTCAAGCATGGACAGGTTCCTTTTAATACGCCCTTTTAATGGAACATTTAACTACTAAATTAGGTAACAAGATAAAAATTTGATTCCATTTGCTCTCCGGGGGATTCTTATTGCTTTGGCCTTAGTATTTAACCCTCACATAGTCTCTTGGCACCCTGCGTGCCTTCTGCTCCTTTAATGTTCTCTAGGTAATGTATAAGACAGGTTCTCTTTTACTTTTTGCTTTTATTTAGTTTTTTCCTTCATTGATTATGTTAATTCTTTTTTGTTTTTTTTAATGTCCTGGATGGGTATTGTCCATCCTCGGAAAATTTGCTTATATATTCCTATTGTTCTTTTCCGACCATGTTCAGACTGTTGTTATATTTGAAAATTTAAAAAAATCTCTTTCAGATCTTTTTGCTTGGACATGTCCATTAAGATGCCAAGAAAAATAAATAATATTTCATGTTTCACACACAAAATCAAAATGAAGGTAAGTGGGGTTTTTTTTTGTGAACACTTTTTTTCTTTTTATCATTCAAGGCTTTTATTAGGTAAAATGAAACAATACAATTGCTGTTGTTGCCACATGTAGAAATTGAGATGTGTAGACAGGGCCTGTAGTATGTAGACTTGTACATAAGCATATGCTAGCAATGACAAGGCTCACCGATATGAGATAAATAACTAAACTTAATATAAACTATAGATAGGTAAAAAGAGAAAGTAGCGGAGGGAATAAGAGGGGGGTACAGCCAAGGGGATGGGGTTACGTTTTCAACTTATATTGTACAAACTCCACTGCACTCCTGTTTCAGTATTTGATGGTGCCAAAATAGGGTCCCAACCCCGTATGCAAGTAAGGATATGGAAGATGGCACTCAGTCCAATTTTGAAAATAAATGCTTTAGTTCTTGTACCAATTCACTTTAATACACACTAAGACCAGAACAAGGCTGACACACAGCCAAGGTCTGAAGTGCGGATACAGCTTCTATCTTCCAGGCTTAGGATCGCTATACAGTACAATCCGCATCTGAGAAAGGTCTTTTTGACCGAAATGTCATGTATATGTATTAAAGTGGATTGGTACAAGAATAAAAGCATTTATTTTCAAAATTGGATTGAGCGCCATCTTCCATATCCTTACTTGATCCTGTTACCAGGACTCATGCGTATGACAGACAGATGGATGGTGCGTTGTTTTCGGCCCATGTGCCCTCAGTGTCTGAGGTCCGCTCACATGCCGGTGACAGCAGAAAAGACCACCCATGCTGCAAACTTGGGCAGCAGTAAGATTTGCTCTATAATTTTGGAAGAAAGGAAATGCTATTGTCATGTATGTTTTATACGTTTAGTGTTCTTTTATTATTGCCTTTATCCATGTTAAATCAACCACACTAGATCTTACTAGGCCAAGCTGTAGGGAATCATAATATGGGTAGTTTGGGCAGCAGCCGAGGCACAAATTTGAATCCGCTCACGTCATGCTGCTCTCAACCCTGAAATCCTCGTTCATGTATATCAGCATGTGACATACACATACAGAGGCTTTCCAGAACTTTTGAAGGTCCTTAAATTGGAAAACTCATCCCCTTCCTTTCCAAATTAGACTGGTGTGCGGCCCACAATTTTCATACATCCCAGGGCCCATGGCATCTTGATCCACCCCTGGGTCCAAAACATGTTTTGATTGTATATGTTACTTTGCTCAGACATTTGTGATCTTGTTTCTTGGGTATTATAAACTACAGTATTGGTAAATTGTCGGTATTGCAGAAAACTGAGTGCACAGCTGTAATCCAGACAGAAGAATCCAGTTCCTTCAATGATCAAGGTTTTTCCATTGAATTACAACTGGAAGAGGCCTATATCCCAAGGATGTGGGTAGAGAAACACCCAGATAAAGACAGTGAGGTAAATCACAGTAACTATATTCTCTGAAATTTTTAAAACTGAAGACGAATCCATAGGGTCAGAATAGGTTATCCCGGCTTTAGGTGTCTCTAGTATGAAGAGATGATCTACTGTCTTCAAAAGTGAGTATTGTAGTTTTTGTATAGGATTTAATTTAGATTGACGATAAATATGTGGATCTTATTCTCGTCTCTGCGGTACCAAGCACATTTATTTTATATAAATGTTTTTATCAGACAATTTTTTCAAGTTTTATACAACAACATAATATAATAATACATGTGCTGGAAGTGATCCGGAAATAATATGATCCACATATATTGATCAGACAGATGGGTTTTCATACATGTCTACTCTTGTGTCTGTTAGGGATCAAAGCCGTCAGATAGTGGAGCTTAGGGCGTTCTATTTTTGCAGATAAACATAAAAAATTATCAATATATAAATGAAGAGTTGTAGCATTAAACATAAAACATAAAAAAACAGGTTACAGCTTACCATAGAAGTACAGGCAGTCCCCGACTTACAGAAGACCCCTAGTTACAGACAGACCTCTTTGCCCAATGGGACCTCTGGATTTTTTACTTTAGTCCCAGGCTGCAACGATCAGCTGTAAGGTGTCTGTAATGAAGCTTTATTGATAATTCTTGTTCATATCCTGCATGTGTCGCTTCCCCACTCAGGTCCAACAGAGTTCACCACCTTCTTCCCGATGCATTGGATGACACACAATTTGAATATTAGTCCGACTCAGTCGGATTGGTCGACGGCACAACCCCGATTTCTGTCGCATGAAAGCCGGTGCCGCTGCGCCAAAATCCAATCGCGTGCGAAACAATCCCCTTCTAAATCCTTGTTCCAGCGCCGCAAATCCCAAAAACCATGACAGATATGCGATCCCCTTAGTAAATAAGCCCCCATAGGTTGAAGTTGATACCTTTTCCTTTACAGATCTTTTACAGGTAATAATACCCCATCCATTGATTAATGTTGATTCTGTTTTTATAGGCGTGTATGTTAATTTTTAAACCTGAAATAGAATATAGCTCTGAAGATACATTTCTGACTATATGCCTTGACTGCTCCAACTCCATGGAGTCCTGTTTTCACAGCGCTAAACAGGTTGCTCTGCTCGCACTGCATTCTGCTTCTTTCAACTACATAAACATTGTACTTTTTGGATCACGTAAGTAATTGTATAGAGTAAAGCACATTGTATGGGTTCTTTTACACCAGAAGTTCCCAGTCCTTGTAAGGAGGTGGTGGTTGCAGAAAAGTGGGCACAATAAGGAGGGAGCAGAAAAAAAGAGGGCACTATAATAGGGGGAGCTTTGGGAAAGGGGACATAGGGACATAATATAGGTTGGGGTTAGGTACAGATACAGATTTTTTACCAGTGACCATGGGGGTGCACCCGACCCAATCCCTGGAACCCTGGTTACATAAAGTTTGGGGCTCACAATTTCATTGAATACTTTAAGCTAATCCCTATTACACATAGCAAAATGTGTTGTTGGCAATCTAGTATCTTATGTTCGGTGGTCTTATCATATTTGTAATAACAAACGCAGGGTTCTGCATGCAGTTTTTCAACTAAAACTAGGAGTGGATGATCATAGGAAATATGGTACCTCTCCTGCTTTTTACTCCCCTCAGTGGGGGAAATTCATTATGCCTTTTCCACTAGTTTTCTGGCAGAGAAGGCACATGAGTCTCCCCCTCCCCGACAGATTTCTGGCTTCTCTGACACGCACTTCACATTGAGCCTTGCGGGGTGGGCAGCGGGGCGGAAACTATAGTATAGAAACTTCGCCAGTATAGAAATGGTCTACAGGTCCGAACTGGCGGAGTTTTCACCCACATTTACCAAGAAGCCAGAGCCTCTAAGTGGATATGACAGCAAGCGTTGGGAATTTGAAGACATTAAAAACACCCATCTTAATAATTCCCCCGCCCCCCCCATTGTTTTGTTTTGAATCTACAAATTCTCAGAATATTTACGTATACACTTAGGCTACAAGCAGAGTGTTTCTGCATCCTCTATAAGGTCACACCGTTATCAAACAATTAGTGCTTTTAGCTTTGTCACATGAAATGCTAATGAATCTTTTTTGACAGGAGAAAACAGCCTGGTACTGCCCACCTGTCACTAGCTGGCATAATGATATTCCAGATCTAATTGGTCACTGATTGCTCAAAAACTGTTAGTGCTAGAGAACACAGCAACAAGTAGACAGGAAAGTATTCCAAAATCCACGGCACATTTGAGGGTCTTCAAAAATTTGTAGTTGTTTGAGGTGGTAAGATTTCCTGTAAGGGCATGTTCACACATTGTTTGGCCCAGCATGTATTTCCATGGAGAAATTCAGGGCTTACCCTTCTGTCATGGATAGCAGGAGGTTTGGCAGTGTGGTACAAGGGTTGTAACTTTGCACTGTTTTCTATGACCAATTTATATTTAATAGCAGCACCAAAATATTATTATATTTTTTGCAGATTATAAAGAGATGTATTTTTTCCCAAAGTCCCACCGTTATGAATTTTCAGAGATCGATAAGTTTCTAAAAGTAAGTTGCTTGACAACCATTTTCTTTAAAGATAAGAGAACATTTCTTTCATTCCTTCATTTTCTTTATATTTCTAATCATGTCCTTTTTATTGCATTACTCCACTATTTTTTATTTACTGACAGGAAGCAAAACCCAACATGGGTAGCACTGATTTCTGGAAGGTTCTCCAATCCTTGAGTTTGCTGACACCAAAAAAAGGAAGTCAAAAAGTTTTTCTTATCAGTGATGGACATATCCAAAATGAAAATCTGGTCTTTCAGATTCTAAACAAGAATCAAATACAGCTGTTTACCTGTGGTGTAGGGTAAGTTATATCAATCAATAATGTGTTACTTTATAATTACCTAGTAGCTGATTGCTAATACTTATAAATAAGCTGGGCATAGCTTTGGAATGACAAGTCTCTGCACATTGGGGCAGATTTACTTACCCGGTCCATTCGCGATCCAGCTGCGCGTTCTCTGCGGTGGATTCGGGTCCGGCCGGGACCTCCGACGTCCACCAGGTGGCGCTGCTGCGCTGAAGAGCATCGGTACGCACTGGAGTTTACTGAGCCATCGTGGGTGAAGGTAAGCGCGAGTCCAGCAACACTTTTTTTTTTTTTTTTTAAATGCGGCGGTTTTTCCGAATCCGTCGTGTTTTTTTTAAGGGCATGCCGTCGCCGATGCGCCAAAATCCGATCGCGTACGCCGAAATCCCGGGGCAATACAGGGAAAATCGGCGCAAAGCGGAAATATTCGGGTAACACGTCGCAAAAACGTGAATCGGGCCCTTAGTAAATGACTTGCATTGTGCTTGTTTAAAGGGGTTTCCCCACTATGAACACTTATGTCATATTCACAGTAAACATTGAGACCTAAGGTCTTGCAAAGAACCCAAATACTGCATATGAATGGAGCACATTTATGACCAGTGATTGATGATGGTTATTCCAAATAGACTCAAAGACTAGAGATGAGCGAACATACTCGTCCGAGCTTGATGCTCGTTCGAGCATTAGCGTACTCGAAACTGCTCGTTGCTCGGACGAATACTTCGCCCGCTCGAGAAAATGGCAGCTCCCGCCGTTTTGCTTTTTGGCGGCCAGAAACAGAGCCAATCACAAGCCAGGAGACTCTGCACTCCACCCAGCATGACGTGGTACCCTTACACGTCGATAGCAGTGGTTGGCTGGCCAGATCAGGTGACCCTGGGATAGACTAGCCGCTGCCCGCGCTGCTCGGATCATTCTGTGTCTGGATGCCGCTAGGGAGAGAGCTGCTGCTGGTCAGGGACAGCGTTAGGGTGCTAGTAGATTACTGTTAGGCAGGAGTGATTCAACAAGAACCCAACAGCCCTTCTTAGGGCTACAATAACGTTATACTTTTTTTTTTTTTTGTTTGCTTGTGGCTGGGCTTGCTGGCACTAGTAGTGCAGCTAGTACCATATTGTGAGGAATTTGCAGGGGGACTTGCTACCGTTGTGTTTAGCTCTTAGTGACACACATATCCACCTCAAACACCAAAGTGGGAAAATTTATTAGGGGTTGGATTTCAATTAGGCACAGTCTGCCATTTCCTTTTTATTTTACGTTTATTTTTTCATAACTCAGCGTCATCTCATCAGTGTGCTTTCATACTTGGCTAGAAAATGGCCAAAGGAGAATCCAAACGGCTTACTTACGCCTACAATAGCGTTATATATATTTTATTTCTGGTTGATCTGCTGGTGGCTGTCCTTGCTGCAGTGCATATACTAGCCAATTGTGAGGAATTTGGAGTGAGACTTGCGACCGCTGTGTTTAGCGCTTAGTGACGCACATATCCATCGCAAAGACCGAAGTGGGAAAATTTATTAGGGGTTGGATTTCAATTAGGCACAGTCTGCCATTTCCTTTTTATTTTACGTTTATTTTTTCATAACTCAGCGTCATCTCATCTAGCATAGCAGTGTGCTTTCATACTTGGCTAGAAAATAGCCATAGCAATAGGATAGCATTGTTTGGTTTTAAAAACTAAAAAACACAAAAAAAAGTTAAAAAAAATTAAAGTTATATAACTTTCATTTTCAAAATGTTTAACCCGAGGGCTAGGGGTAGAGGACGAGGACGAGGGCGGGGACGTGGGCGTCCATCTACTGCAGGGGTCAGAGGCCGTGGTCCTGGGTGGGTTGAGACACCACCTGCTGATGAGGGAGCAGGGGAACGCCGCAGAGCTACACTCCCTAGGTTCATCATGTCTCAAGTTACTGGGACTCGTGGTAGAGCACTGTTGAGGCCAGAACAGTGCGAACAGGTGATGTCGTGGATTGCCGACAATGCTTCGAGCAATTTGTCCACCAGTCAGTCTTCCACGCAGTCCACCCATGTCACCGAAATCGGCACTCCTCCAGCTCCTGCACCTCAGCCTCCTCTCCCCCAGTCTGCCCCCTCCCAGGAAAATTTGGCATTTGAACCGGCATACTCTGAGGACCTGTTTTCTGGACCCTTCCCACAGTCACAAACCACTTGTCCGGTTGCTGCTGAGCAATTTTCCGATGCCCAGGTTTTCCACCAGTCGCAGTCTGTGGGTGATGATGACCTTCTTGACGTAGTGGAAGAAGTGTGTAAAGAGGTGTCCGACGATGAGGAGACACGGTTGTCAGACAGTGGTGAAGTTGTTGTCAGGGCAGGAAGTCCGAGGGGGGAGCAGACTGAGGGATCGGAGGATGATGAGGTGACAGACCCAAGCTGGGTTGAGAGGCCGGGTGAACACAGTGCTTCTGAGACGGAGGAGAGTCCTATAGCAGAACAGGTTGGAAGAGGCAGTGGTGGGGCCAGACGGAGAGGCAGGGCCAGAGCAGGTGCATCAGCGCCAAATGTGTCACGTAGTGAATCTCCCGTGGCGAGGGCTCCCGCGGCGAGGGCTAGATTTTCAGAAGTCTGGAGGTTCTTTAAGGAAACACCGGATGACCGACGGACTGTGGTGTGCAACCTTTGCCAAACCAGGATCAGCAGGGGTTCCACCACTACTAGCTTAACTACCACCAGTATGCGCAGGCATATGAATACTAAACACCCGAATCAGTGGCACCAAGCCCGTTCACCTCCGGCCGTGCACACCACTGCTCCTTCCCCTGTGTCAGCTGATAGTCAGCCCCCTGCCCAGGACCCTGGCACAAAAACCCCATCGTCGCCTCCACGATCCTCCACAGCATCCACCAGCGTTCAGCTCTCCATACCCCAGACGCTGGAGCGGAAAAGAAAATATAGTGCAACCCACCCGCACGCCCAAGCCCTTAATGTCCACATCTCCAGATTGCTTAGCCTGGAGATGCTGCCCTATAGGCTAGTAGAGACCGAGGCCTTTCGCAACCTCATGGCGGCGGCCGCCCCTCGGTATTCGGTCCCCAGCCGCCACTACTTTTCCCGATGTGCCGTCCCAGCCCTGCACCAGCACGTGTCAGACAACATCATCCGTGCCCTGACCAACGCCGTTTCTGACAAGGTCCACCTGACCACGGACACGTGGACGAGTGCTGCCGGGCAGGGCCACTATATATCGCTGACGGCACATTGGGTTAACTTGGTGGAGGCTGGGACCGAGTCTGACCCTGGGGCTGGTCATATACTGCCGACGCCGAGGATTGTGGGGCCTACCTCGGTCCAGGTCTCAAAGGCCTACTATGCCTCCTCCTCCTCCTGCCACCCCTCCTCCACCTCCTCCTCCGAACTACCATCCGTGGGCATGGCGCCATCAGTCGCTAGCTCTAGGCACAGCAGCAGCGCCGTCGCTAAGCGACAGCAGGCGGTGCTCAAACTGCTGAGCCTAGGCGATAAAAGGCACACTGCCCAAGAACTATTACAGGGCATCACGGCGCAGACTGATCTGTGGCTGGCACCGCTGAACCTGAAGCCAGGCATGGTTGTGTGTGACAACGGCCGTAACCTGGTGGCGGCTCTGCAACTCGGCAGACTGACACATGTGCCATGCCTGGCCCATGTGTTAAATCTGATAGTTCAGCGTTTCCTCAAGACATACCCCAATCTGTCAGATTTGCTCACGAAGGTGCGCCGCATCTGTGCGCATTTCAGGAAGTCCAGCACAGATGCTGCCACTCTCAGGGCAGCGCAGCGCCGCCTCCAACTGCCCGCTCACCGACTGTTGTGAGACGTGCCCACGAGGTGGAATTCAACATTAACCATGTTATCCAGAGTTTACCAGCAGCGCAGAGCGATTGTAGACTGCCAGATGTCAACTTCCACCAGAACTGGTAGTCAGGTCAGTCAGCTTCCTCAAGTCTACAATGAGGAGTGGACGTGGATGTCTGATATCTGTCAGGTGCTGAGTAACTTTGAGGAGTCAACACAGATGGTCAGTGGCGATGCCGCCATCATCAGCCTCACCATCCCGCTGCTTGGCCTGTTGAAAAACTCTCTGATCAGCATGAAGTCGGAAGCTTTGCGCTCGTCACAAGAGACGGGGGAAGAAGATTCCCTTGTTGATAGCCAAAGCACCCTCAGGTCTGTTTCTCAGCGCATATCGGAGGAGGTGGAGGAGGATGAGGAGGAAGAGGAGGAGAATGTTGGCGAGACACAAGAGGGGAGCATTGCTCAGACCTTCACTGTTCAGCGTGTATGGGCAGAAGAAGAGGAGTTGGAGGAGTTGGAGGAGGAGGAAATGGACAGTCAGGCCAGTGAGGGGAGTGAATTCTTGCGCGTTGGGACTCTGGCGCATATGGCAGATTTCATGCTAGGCTGCCTATCCCGTGACCCTCGCGTTCAAAGAATTTATTCCAGCACCGATTACTGGGTATTCACTCTCCTGGACCCACGGTACAAGCAAAATCTTTCCACTCTCATCCCTGGAGAGGAAAGGAGTGTGAGAATGCATGAATACCAGCAGGCCCTGGTGCACAAGCTGAAACAGTATTTCCCTTCTGACAGCGCTAGCGGCAGAGTGCGTAGTTCTGCGGGACAAGTAGCGAGGGAGAGTAGGCGAGCAGGCAGCTTGTCCAGCACTGGCAAGGGTACGCTTTACAAGGCTTTTGCCAGCTTTATGTCACCCCAGCAAGACACTGTCACCTGTCCCCAGTCTCGGCAGAGTAGGGCTGATCTTTACAGAAAGATGGTGAGGGAGTACGTAGCTGACCATACCATCGTCCTAAATGATCACACAGCTCCCTACAACTACTGGGTTTCAAAGCTGGACATGTGGCACGAACTGGCGCTGTACGCCTTGGAGGTTCTTGCCTGCCCTGCCGCTAGCGTCTTGTCCGAGC
The DNA here is from genome assembly GCF_040894005.1 of Engystomops pustulosus. Taxonomy (NCBI): domain Eukaryota; kingdom Metazoa; phylum Chordata; class Amphibia; order Anura; family Leptodactylidae; genus Engystomops; species Engystomops pustulosus. The sequence continues at coordinate 36,848,476 of NC_092412.1, forward strand.
GGGTTTTCAGTGCAGCTGGTGGCATCATCACCGATAAGCGTACACGCCTGTCGACTGACAGCGCTGACAGGCTGACGCTTATTAAGATGAATAAAGCCTGGATTTCTCATAATTTCCAATCTCCACCAGGTGAAGGAAGCTCAACCTGAATAATTTATGCACTCCTCCTCCTCCTCATTTTCCTCCTTCTCCTCCTCTTTGTACACTAAAGCAGAGGAAACTGGCTATTTTTTGACAGGGCACACTGGCTCTAGCTATAGTACTTTATGCATTTAATTTTTCTGGAGGGCCACCTACCCGGTCCTCTGTTTTAAACAATTTTTGGGAGTGCCACATACAGGCACTCAATCTATTAAATTTTTCTGGAGGGCCACCTACCTGCTCCTCTGGTTTGAAAACTTTTTTGGACTGCCACATACAGGCACTCAATCTATTTCATTTTTCTGGAGGGCCACCTACCTGCTCCTCTGGTTTGAAAACTTTTTTGGACTGCCACATACAGGCACTCAATCTATTTCATTTTTCTGGAGGGCCACCTACCTGCTCCTCTGGTTTGAAAACTTTTTTGGACTGCCACATACAGGCACTCAATCTATTTCATTTTTCTGGAGGGCCACCTACCTGCTCCTCTGGTTTGAAAACTTTTTTGGACTGCCACATACAGGCACTCAATCTATTCCATTTTTCTGGAGGGCCACCTACCTGCTCCTCTGGTTTGAAAACTTTTTTGGACTGCCACATACAGGCACTATCCAAATTAAATTGTCTCCATAGCAGCCTCCACACGTTGTCTCCATTTCTACCTCCAAAAGTCGTCCATATAGCTGCCTCCATACATCGTCCCCTTATCAAACGAGGTGTGTCAGGCACAAATTTGGGTTGTTTTCATGGATTCCACATGAAAGTTGTTAACTTTGTCGCCACCCTGCTGTGTTATCCACAAAATATACTGGCAAACTTTTACCATTTAGGGATATTATTTCAGCGCTTCTTGCGCATCTGTTTACATTCCCCTCATCCGCCATATCCCAAACTTATAAGAACGCTACTACACTTAACTTGGTGCAGGCTGGGACCGAGTCTGACCCTGGGGCTGGTCATATACTGCCGACGCCGAGGATTGCGGGGCCTACCTCGGTCCAGGTCTCAAAGGCCTACTATACCTCCTCCTCCTCCCACCCCTCCTCCACCTCCTCCTCCTCCGAATTACCATCCGTGGCCATGGCGCCATCAGTCGGTAGCTCTAGGCACAGCAGCAGTGCCGTCGCTAAGCGACAGCAGGCGGTGCTCAAACTGCTGAGCCTAGGCGATAAAAGGCACACCGCCCAAGAGCTATTACAGGGAATTCCACATCAAACTTGTTAACTTTGTCGCCACCCTGCTGTGTAATCCCCAAAATATACTGCCAAACTTTTATCATTTACCGATATTATTTCAGCGCTTCTTGCGCATCTGTTTACATTCCCCTCACCCGCCATATCCCAAACTTATAAGAACGCTACTACACTTGATCTTATACAAAAGGTTCTTAGAAGTGCTGTTTGGGGAGTAGCCTAGAGACAGGGGCTTGGATTGGCGAAAGCTCGCCTGGCAGCGGAGCGCCAGCTCCATGCCAAGATCCAACTAACATAGTTTTAACTGCAGCACCTTTAATCTACTACTAGTTCACTGCCTCCATACATGGTCCCCTTATCAAACGAGCTGTGTCAGGCAGAATTTTGGGTTGTTTTCATGGCTTCCACATCAAACTTGTTAACTTTGTCGCCACCCTGCTGTGTAATCCCCAAAATATACTGGCAAACTTTTATCATTTACCAATATTATTTTAGCGCTTCTTGCGCATCTGTTTACATTCCCCTCACCCGCCATATCCCAAACTTATAAGAACGCTACTACACTTGATCTTATACAAAAGGTTCTTAGAAGTGCTGTTTGGGGAGTAGCCTAGAGACAGGGGCTTGGATTGGCGAAATCTCGCCTGGCAGCGGAGCGCCAGCTCCATGCCAAGATCCAACTAACATAGTTTTAACTGCAGCACCTTTAATCTACTACTAGTTCACTGCCTCCATACATGGTCCCCTTATCAAACGAGCTGTGTCAGGCAGAATTTTGGGTTGTTTTCATGGCTTCCACATCAAACTTGTTAACTTTGTCGCCACCCTGCTGTGTAATCCCCAAAATATACTGGCAAACTTTTATCATTTACCGATATTATTTTAGCGCTTCTTGCGCATCTGTTTACATTCCCCTCACCCGCCATATCCCAAGCTTATAAGAACGCTACTACACTTGATCTTATACAAAAGGTTCTTAGAAGTGCTGTTTGGGGAGTAGCCTAGAGACAGGGGCTTGGATTGGCGAAAGCTCGCCTGGCAGCGGAGCGCCAGCTCCATGCCAAGATCCAACTAACATAGTTTTAACTGCAGCACCTTTAATCTACTACTAGTTCACTGCCTCCATACATGGTCCCCTTATCAAACGAGCTGTGTCAGGCAGAATTTTGGGTTGTTTTCATGGCTTCCACATCAAACTTGTTAACTTTGTCGCCACCCTGCTGTGTAATCCCCAAAATATACTGGCAAACTTTTATCATTTACCGATATTATTTCAGCGCTTCTTGCGCATCTGTTTACATTCCCCTCACCCACCATATCCCAAACTTATAAGAACGCTACTACACTTGATCTTATACAAAAGGTTCTTAGAAGGGCTGTTTGGGGAGTAGCCTAGAGACAGGGGCTTGGATTGGCGAAAGCTCGCCTGGCAGCGGAGCGCCAGCTCCATGCCAAGATCCAACTAACATAGTTTTAACTGCAGCACCTTTAATCTACTACTAGTTCACTGCCTCCATACATGGTCCCCTTATCAAACGAGCTGTGTCAGGCAGAATTTTGGGTTGTTTTCATGGCTTCCATGTTAACTTTGTCGCCACCCTGCTGTGTAATCCACAAAATATACTGGCAAACTTTTATCATGTACCGATATTATTTGAGCGCTTCTTGCTCACCTCCTTTGGTTCCTCTCTGCCACCCATTGGTTTGAAGCCTGAGTCCATTTAGGGTATGTCGCCATGACACTCTCTAGCCTGCTGCCGCTGCCTCTGCCTCTGCATGCCGTCCCCTATAGTGTCAGGGTCAATTATTGGATGTTTTAGATGCTATCTAGCTTCATTCTGTCACTCTGTCATGGCCATGCTGTTGCCCATAATTTTGGCATAATGGTGTGATTAAGCAGCCTCAGAGGCATCCATGCATGCTGCCCCTGCTGTTTCCTGTCCATTTCCGTGGTGTTTCCATCCTTTTCTGAGGTTCCCAGGTGTTTGGCCAAGCTTCCCTGTGCAGAGCCTTGGTCCCCTTGAAAAATGCTCGAGTCTCCCATTGACTTCAATGGGGCTCGTTATTCGAGACGAGCACTCGAGCATCGGGAAAAGTTCGTCTCGAATAACGAGTACCCGAGCATTTTAGTGCTCGCTCATCTCTATCAAAGACTAAACATCCTTTGATATTCAGCAGTTGTTTAGGTTTCTCCCAAACCTTAGATCAAAATTTCACAGCTCAGCATAAATTGTATATCAGTTGGTGCCAGAATATTGTCCCCACTCCGTCATCAAATAATGGTAAAGAAATCGGCACTCAATGTAGTGTTTCAAAAGTTGTATTCTTGTATCAGACAATCCAAATGCTTGAAGTTTTGGTCCAAAGCGGACCTTCATCAGATGTGGATTTTGTTTCATAGCTATGGGAAGAGAAGGAAACACATGAAGTGGTCCCTTTTGGCGCTGAAGTGCTTCACATTAGGGACGAAGCAGGATTGCTCCACTATACTGATGCAATAGGAGTGGATTCTTCTCCAGGAGGACCTTGGCTACAAAAAGGCACCACTTCATGCTTAAAAAGAACCTGTCATCAGAAATTGGCTTAATAAAGCACTACCAGTATGTTTTCAAGCAGCTGAGCAGCTTCTAGATCATGTTTTTTCATGACCTGGTGTGGTGGAAACATCCTGAAAATGTTGAAATTTTGAAATGAGATGTAAATTGTCAAAGAGGCAGCGACTGAAGTCAAGCTTTCCCTGCCTTAAAATGCCCCCTTCACTGTAATTATAGTCCTATGCCACTCACATGGGAGGAGGTGTTAGGAGGCAGGGAGAGCTTGACTTCAGTATTAAACTCTCCGCCTCCTTGACTTTATACAACCAATTAACAACTCATTTTGAAGTTGATTTTCTGGACGATGCCACCAAGCTGGCAACATGATCTAGAAGGTATTCAGCTGCTTGACAACATAGGGGCTCATTTACTAAGGGGCCGGATCGCTGGGTTTCCCGAATATTAGCGTTTTGCACAGTTTGTCCCTGAATTGCCCCAGGTTTTTGGCGCATGCGATCGGATTGGGTCACATCAGCGCCGGCTTGCATGTGACGGAAATCGGGGACGTGAAACCTGCATTTACGGCAGCAAAGAGAGGTATATGAGAAACCAAAATTTGCAGAAAATTAACCATTGGACCTCCACTTTAAGCCCAAAACTTTAAAGTGCAGAATTTTTCATGTGTCAATATTTCATATGTAATGTGGGTTATCACCTTTTTTCCAAATTAAGTCTCTCAAAGGGGTCTGAAGTTCTGAGCAGGGATATTATGGTTAAAATACAATAATTATTATTGTGCGATTTGGTGCAATCCCACAATAGTAAAAGTGTACACCAAGTGAACTATGCTAAATATATGTATAACTGGGCTACAAGAAATTGCACACAAAACATTTACTACTTCTTGTTCACATGTATTAATTTTATATTTCTTTACATTTAGGACTACAGTAAATAAGCATATGCTCAGATGCTTGGCACAATATGGTTCTGGAGCCTTTGAATATTTTGCTGACAAATCTAAGAGCAGATGGAGAGATCTGGTAATATATTGCTTCTTGGTTTACAGTGGTCCAGACTTTTTATACTGTTAACTTAGATACTTTAGGTAGTGGTTGTCATTTTCCTGGGTGACGTAAGGAATACAAAATTGCAATGTCCTGCTGCTACTTAAATGACCTTGTTAAATGTCATTAAATTTTTTTTATGCCCTCGGGGCATAAATAATGCTTTTTAACTATCCAATCTATATATCAATCTATCTAAACTACTAGCCTCCTCAGGTAAAGTATGAAATGACCTTTCTAAATTCCCTCTTTTATGTAAAATCTCATCCATTTACCTATAAAAAAAAAAAATCTCCCCCAATAGGTGACAGGTTCCCTTTAAAACAGTCAGTCAGCGGTTGTGTCAGGAGCCGGATGCCCACCTTTTGATGGCTTACGTTTAGGAACTCATCATTTTAATGATAAAGGCCCCTATAATACTAATGACCTACTAATAGGAGTCATTAATAGCTGAGTGCAACAGCTTTTTTGGGGGGTTCTTTTAACCAGATAAAAAATTGTTAGAAAATCAAATGGATTGTCATTGCCATATTAAAAGTTTCTTCTTTATTTTCTTTTTCAGATGGAAAACCAAAATAAACGTCTCCAATCTACACCATGTACTGCAATTTCAGTCAAGTGGAGGCGCTTTAGTAAGAACTCCCCTGAGATCCTGCAGGCCCCTACAAACATACAAGCGTTGTTTTCGGATGATTCTCTTTGCGTGTATGGATTTGTCCCTTATTGCACGCAGGTGCGTATGTTAAATAATAGTTGCTAACTGGCTACGGCTGACTATGTAGAAAGTAGTCTTCAGCTGTCACGATTAGACTGTGAAGCCATTTTTGGCTATGTGGCTTGTACAAGTGTCTCACATTTACTTCACCTATACATTAAAAAAAAACATGCCCTGCATGTTTTCCTGAACAATTGGCTTTTCTCTAAGCTCAGGAAGGGCCCAACATATTGCTCTCTTGCATAATGATGCAGGACGAGATAGATCGTCCTAATTAACAAGTACGCCCAACTTTAGGACGATCTATCTCGTCCTTCTAATTGCACTCACACTGTAATAGAAAGCGATCAAAAAGTCAGATGTACCCTATAATAGTACCTAACTCACAATTAACAAGCCCTAATAATGTATCTAATGTTAATACAAGTTGTTCTGAGTTTGTAGGATTGTATATCCCAAGCTTGAATTACTTATAATTATCACAGGGTAAGAAAATTCTTTACTATGTGTAACTTCTCTCCTTTTTATTTGTATTTGCCATAAATGCGACAAAAGCAGATTTATATTGCAACATATTCCAACATATTGCTCTCTTGCTTAATGATGCAGGGCGAGATAGATCATCCTAATTAACAGGTACATCACACTTTAAGACGATCTATCTCGTCCTGCTGATTGCAATCACACTGTAAAGTAAGATTTACCCTATAATAGTACCAATCTAACTGGCAATAAACAAGCCCTAATAATCCTATTTTGATGAAGGAATACAAAAGTTATAGCTCCCAGAATATAGTAACACATAGGCGGTCTCCTTAAAAAGGGTTTTTTGTTTGGTAAAGTAGTAAAACATAAGAAAAGCTGTACATGTTTGGTGTCTCCTTGATCGAACTAACCTACAGAATCATTTTATTATGTTTATTATACTGTACGATGAACTGCATACATTTTTAATGAAAAAACAAGTAGCAAAACAGCTGTTTTAGTCTGTTCACCGTGCAATTTTTACGATAAAAAGATAAATAAAATAAGTTATGTCTTTTGGAATTCAAGCAGGGAAAAACAAAGAAAAGTGCTGTGTCCTGAAGGCCATTTTAGGGCATGTCCTTAAGATTTTAATACCATGACCATCTTCAAACCTAACCTTGTTTGTTAACTCTAGATAATACATCTAAAGTATAAGCCCCATGAGATAGAGTAGGAAATATTCTTTCTAGCAATCCCTTCTTTTATGTTAAACTTGCCCATTTACTTATAAAAATCGCCATCAATATCTCTGGTTCGATAGCACAAAGAACCACAACAGTTTAAAGATAAGATTCTCATCTTTACAATATCTAAAATGACAATGTTAATGAAATGAGGTTCAAGCCTGTTAGTGATATGAAGCTCCTCCTTCAGCCTCTAATAGTGACTCATCTAGAGGCTAGTCCAATTAATTTCTATACATTTTCTGTAACAATCACAACCAGCATGCACTGTAAATCAAGCACCTCTAAGTAAAAAGTAGGGGGGTTCACAATAACATCTAGGAGCCTATCCACATAATCAGAGATGAGTATCTTATTAATTGGTTCTCACTGCTAGTACCACCCCAGATTACAAAAATGTTTTACCCAATTGAACAGCTTTGCAGTTTAGTAGTTCAATTTTTTTACTTGAGGAATAACATTATGTCATGATAAGATTTATAATCTTCATTTTTTTTATCAGCAATAATATCTACAGTGTTGTCCTAGTGGATGGAGACGTATCAGTGAGATTCTGTCTGCCTTGCTAGCAAGGTGGAATTTAACAAAGGTTATAGAAATACAAGTAGTGTTGAAAGGAAGCAGTAAGAGGAGAAGTAGTTTTGAAAGGAAGCAGTAAGAGGAGAAGTGAACTCTGACAAGATATATATATTCTTTGAAATGTTGATGACCATTTAATACTGTATTTTAAATTATAGTGAAGTGCTCTAAGATTTCCTTAATTTTATTTTCTATTTACAAGCTTCAAGAAGTTAAACAAACTTTTATTGTGTCATGCTGCAGGCAACCCTAAAGGCTTTAGTTAATAATACAGAGCTGGAGAACATGGTCTCAACCACTGAGCTGCAGAAGACAACGGGAACCGTATGTTATATCACTCCTTACACTTCTTCTTGTCAACTTGATCAATATTTTGGCCTCAGTTAGCACCAGTTCACAAAAAATGTGTGTTGAGAGCACATAGAGATACATAATGATTAGCAGCTGTTCTTTGTGTTTGATCACACATGGAAATAACAGAGGTATCAACTGGATCCTAAAAGTTATTTCCCATGGATATATATTTTCCATAACTTATAAGTATATGGAGTAAATGTGCAGGAAAAAATGCCTAAAATGCTCTAACAATATCTATCATTATCATCTATCTATCATCATCCCAGTAGGGATAGTACATGCTCTGCTCAGAGGTCATAATGTATATGCTCTAAGCTTAAACATGTGGGAAAATATTTTTCTTCTGTCCTTTATGACCTTTAATTTTCTTGGCCTCTGATGGAGTCTACTTAGTCCAATAACTTTGACTCAATGGGGTATATTTATCAGGACCTCTGCACCACGCCAGTGGCGTAGAAGCCCTGAAATAATCGCAAATGTTAACTTATTGCTAGCAGACGGCTGCCCCGATACATCAAGAGGCGTATCTCGCTGCGAACATGCAGCGACGGGGCTATCATACGCTGGCGCACAAGCGCCAGCGTATGATAAATATGCCCCATAGTATCTAATGTTACTACAAGTTGTTTTGAGTTTGTAGAATTGTACACTCACCGGCCACTTTATTAGGTACACCTGTCCAACTGCTCGTTAAGACTTAATTTCTAATCAGCCAATCACATGGCGGCAACTCAGTGCATTTAGGCATGTAGACATGGTCAAGACAATCTCCTGCAGTTCAAACCGAGCATCAGTATGGGGAAGAAAGGGGATTTGAGTGCCTTTGAACGTGGCATGGTTGTTGGTGCCAGAAGGGCTGGTCTGAGTATTTCAGAAACTGCTGATCTACTGGGATTTTCACGCACAACCATCTCTAGGGTTTACAGAGAATGGTCCAAAAAAGAAAAAACATCCAGTGAGCGGCAGTTCTGTGGGCGGAAATGCCTTGTTGATGCCAGAGGTCAGAGGAGAATGGGCAGACTGGTTCGAGCTGATAGAAAGGCAACAGTGACTTAAATCGCCACCCGTTACAACCAAGGTAGGCAGAAAAGCATCTCTGAAAGCACAGTACGTCAAAGTTTGAGGCAGATGGGCTACAGCAGCAGAAGACCACACCGGGTGCCACTCCTTTCAGCTAAGAACAGGAAACTGAGGCTACAATTTGCACAAGCTCATCGAAATTGGACAGTAGAAGATTGGAAAAACGTTGCCTGGTCTGATGAGTCTCGATTTCTGCTGCGACATTTGGATGGTAGCGTCAAAATTTGGTGTCAACAACATGAAAGCATGGATCCATCCTGTCTTGTATCAACGGTTCAGGCTGGGGTGGTGGTGTCATGGTGTGGGGAATATTTTCTTGGCACTCTTTGGGCCACTTGGTACCAATTGAGCATCGTTGCAACGCCACAGCCTACCTGAGTATTGTTGCTGACCATGTCCATCCCTTTATGACCACAATGTACCCAACATCTGATGGCTACTTTCAGCAGGATAATGCGCCATGTCATAAAGCTGGAATCATCTCAGACTGGTTTCTTGAACATGACAATGAGGTCACTGTACTCAAATGGCCTCCACAGTCACCAGATCTCAATCCAATAGAGCATCTTTGGGATGTGGTGGAACGGGAGATTCGCATCATGGATGTGCAGCCGACAAATCTGCGGCAACTGTGTGATGCCATCATGTCAATATGGACCAAAATCTCTGAGGAGCTTCCAGCACCTTGTTGAATCTATGCCACGAAGAATTGAGGCAGTTCTGAAGGCAAAAGGGGGTCCAACCCTTTACTAGCATGGTGTACCTAATAAAGTGGCCGGTGAGTGTATATCCCAAACTAAATTACTTAGATAATTTTCACACGGTAAGAAAATTCTTTACTATGTGCAACTACTCTCCTTTTTATTTGTATTTGCCATTAATGTGACAAAAGCTGATTTATCTGCCTATAAACTTTTAATTCCCATGATCCATAAAATAATGTCTGAATAAATCTGGCTAGATGTATTCCCATAAAATATATAAAGCACATACATTATATATATATATATATATATATATTATATATATATATACAGTATATACAAAAAGCAGTTTCCTGCTCAGCAGATGTAGAGAATGTTCCTAGGCCCCATGCACACGACCGTATGTGCACAGAGCATATGTTCTTTCACAGCACCGTGACCAAGGTAGATGGCCGCCATGAAGAGGGGAGGGGTAAGGAACGCTCACCCATCCTGTATCCTGCTTTATGCTACACCCAGGCATACAGCCATAGGGCAAGGGGCTTAAGGCCAGTTGTACATATGCATGTTTTTTCCGACACACTCACCTCGAGGAGGACATTTACATATGATATAAGCCTTGCCCCACCTCCATGCCAGATACATCAGGAAGCTCCGACTGGCAGCCATCTGCACTGGCGTACAGTGCAACACCAAGTCCTGCCTGGCATAAAATTGCGCTATTACCTGGCCCTTTCAAGCCTCAATGGGTGCAATGGGTGCAAGTGAGCAGGCACATGGGGGAGGCATAAAGGTCTAAAGATCTGCAATTCCTGCAGATCTAAAGAAAACTTCCATATAAGTCTCAAGAAATCTCCCCCCTTACGATCAACCAGTCCGAATGTATAATTGGACTGAACTGTTGGTTGGGTTCAGCAGTTCTACATTTGGATCAAAAATCCCTCAGACTCGGAGCGACATAGATTTGGTAAATAATTTTGCTTATGTTAATCTTATTGTGTCCAGATGCTGCACACACTCACAGCTCGAGCTCTAATTAAAGACTATGAGGATGGGATTCTCCACGAGAAGGAGGATGAGAATGAGGTCAGTGCCATTCTATTGCACCTTATACACTAATTATATGTGTCCATACAGACAACCTTCCCTGCATCAATTTACAAAGTTGCCTGTTAATCATAGGACTGTCTGCTTGACTTCACTGCATAAAAAGAGCGGTGATAAAAATGTATAAAATGCAAACTATGTTGAATATTTTCCAATAGAACTATAAATAAACCTGTTGAGCATGTCTGGATGTGACTAGAGTATGAGAGATGATATAACATCAGATTGATACTTCAGTCCCATCTAGAGCTACAGTTATCAGAGATGATATAATGATAGATTGATAATTGCAACAGTGGACTAGAGTATTAGAGATTATACAATGGCAAGGATAAGACTGCTGCTCTGGATGTGACTGGAGTATCAGAGATGATCGAATGCCTCTAGAACAATGTTGGATACATTATATATATATATATATATATATATATATATATATATATATATATATATATATATATATATATATATATATTTTCTGCTAAATCAAGCATGTATGTGTAGAGAGGAAAAGGGTGTAGGCCAACCTAAGGACTGAAGGTACAAGGTTTGGTATAAAATCAACTAAGATTTCACCATATTTCTATTCCTAAGAGGCATTTAAAGAGATGGTGGTGTTTACAGTGAAACTCAAAATTGCTCATTGATCTACCCAGATAGTAGATCTTTGGATACGACTCTACAGGATAATGAGTAGAGTATCGTGTACTTAAAAAACAAGAAATTATTTTTGGGAATATTATTATAATAATCCACTGTCATTTTATGTTTGATCCAGATGAAGAAACAAGAGATGAAGTCCTTAATCATCGAACTTAGTAAAGAATACTCAATAGTGACTCAATTTACAAGTTTTGTGGCAGTGGAAAAAAGGGTGAGTAGTGAACAGTCGTAGAAACTTTACATGTTTTAATCATCTCCAACCTCTTAATAAAAGTCAATAGAAAGTCCAAATTGCAGCTCAGTAACCATGTGTCCATTGCAAAGTACCAACACATTAATGTAGCCTAATATTAGCAAAAATAACAATATATGAGGGTAAAATAATACTGCCACATGATGGCAACCACAATTACAACAACATATATACCATCATACAAAGGTCAATATTACTAATATTATCACTATAGCAGCAGCCAATATAGTGATTCATATTAGCACCCCACCATAAAATTATTAATATTCCTGCCAGTGATTAACATCCTAAATAATTAAGCAAAGGCCACAATGAAAAGGAAAATCACCAATGATACACTCTATTGGAGATATAACAATCCCGCCCCGCATCCCTCTTCACACCCTTGAATGCCCACTTGGCGTGGAGGTGGCATAAAGGGGAAAAAAAATCTCAATTACTGGCAGTTCACCTTTAATTGCTATTATTTCAGGGCTTGTACACCAGAAAACTGGCATACAAGTCCTGATAAATCTGATAAGTCATAAGTGGTAAATAAAACATTTTAGATAGTAGAATAATAGGGGCACTGTGGGAGATTGGGGAATGCTATTTGACAGGGCATCTGCAAAGTACCTCACCGAGGACTGACAGTGAATTGAATTGGATTGAATTAGATGGTTAGGACCACAGGGTTTGGCTTGGTAGTGGCCTGGCAGCTAGTGTCAGGGTAGCTTGCTCCTAAACTAGGTTTCATCCACCCCTGAGTCCATGCCCACACATGCCATTTCCAAGATATTCCCAATGTAATCCGTATGCTAATTAAGCAGTTGGTGCACAAAGGGCATGCCTTTAGCCCCAGGAGCACTGTTAGTCTAAATCACTTACCGTACTTCTTATTTCAATCTCACCCCTACCTGACAGAAGAAGTGGTCCAGGCAGGAGTAGCAGTACAGTTACTAAGAACAGATGTGTGCACCAACTTCCTCTTTAGAATACATAATAAAATGTCTCAGGAATTGCTTTAAAGAGGACCTGTCACCCAATTACTAAAGTAAGCAGCTCCTAGTGCTTGATCAAACGCCGCAGTGTTATAGTGATAGCGTTACCGGAAACCTCCGGTAACGCTATCAAACACTGCGGCGGGGTACAATGTAATTGTCGGACAGCTCGAAAAGCTGTCCGACGTATTCATGAGGCGGCCGGGTTGGGGCGTGTCTAGGGGCGGTGACTGCCGCCTAGCGCGCGACAGTCACTGCCGGCCTATGGAGCGAGCAGGGCGGTCCGAGGAAGAGGCAGCGCCTCGGACCGCCCCTCATGAATACATCGGACAGCTTTGCAAGCTGTCCGATGATTACACTATACCCCGCCGCAGTGTTTGATAGCGTTACCGGAGGTTTCCGGTAACGCTATCACTGTAACACTGCGGCGTTTGTTCAAGCACTAGGAGCTGCTTACTTTAGTAAGTAGCTCCTAGTGCCGAATATTTAGGTGACAGGTCCTCTTTAATGACAGAAATCATAGTTATTTTTTATTTAAGAGTACATTTTTCTGCTACATGCTTCCAACAGATAATAAAGCTTGGTGGAGGTGATAGACTCACTTTAAACCCTAGCGCACCAGTCATTCCTACTTAAAACAGTAAAAAGTGCATCACCCTACACTTTATTTTTTGTTATAAATAACAGAGAAAAATGTTCACTTACTTTTCATTTTTTCTTTTCCGCTCTGTCACGTTTCTGGAGAGGGTAACAGAAATCCCTGACACGGGTGTGAACTGGGCCATACAATTATGGTTTTGTTAACACCCCTTTAAGAGCGGAGGAGTAAATACAAGCCTGTCAGGATATGTGTAATATTCTGATTTTAAAATCTGCAGATTATGTAAGTTTTCCTGAGTGTTATTATATGGATACTGCAAGATTTTTGAAAGTTTGAATTGAAAGAAAATTGAAAATAAAATAATATTTTATTATTTAGACCGCAGAAGAAATCCTTGACATTGAACCAAATGCCCTTGAAATTATATCAGAAGAAGATGTGGATATTTTGCCCTACATGGATTGGTCTTCTGTTGATCAATTTTGGGTAAGTGTACATTTATCACTCTTATTTATCACATTCCTGTGTCACAAAAGTGAAGTCCTAAACAGATGTTTATACTCGAGTATAAGCCTAGTTTTTCAGCACAAAAAAATGTGCTGAAAACCCAAATTCGCTTATACTCGAGTAAAAAAAATATAGGTTTTCCCAGGTTTTTGTGGTAAAATTAGGGGCCTCGGCTTATACTTGAATCGGCTTAAACTCAAGTATATACGGTAATTACAAAATAAATTATGTAAAGGGCAAAAACAGTTGCAGATTTGATGAAATTATATTAACCCAGTTATGCATTTTGGTGATATTACAGAAATTCCAAATCTTTTATTGTTGTAGTCCACCTTTTCTATTACAATCCTAATTTACAAATTCTAATGACACTTTAGGACCAGGACAGAGAGGAAAAGACCCGTCCTAAAAACTTTTCCAGCGGTCAGCCAGGCTGGAGGACTGAGTGTAGATGGGTGTAGTAGCTTTGTTTATATAGAAAGCACGGCCTTACTCACCTTTCAGAGCAATGCATCCTGCATCAAAGTAATGTCCAATAATTAATGAAAAGGGGAGTATGGGGAAAGTTAAGACAAAGGAATATTATATATTTCCTATTAACTTGAAGATAACCCCTCTAAAAGGATAGGTTCAGGGGGAATTATTTCACATTCGTTACAAATCTTAGTGCTAAATCTATTTGGAAGTCTGGGATCACAAAAACCCCCACTGATTTTAAGCGTAGCGCCTCCAAGTTTGGTATGAGATCATGAGGTACCCAGGGGATTGAAGAGCTACTGATGGAGTAAGACATGTCTGCCCAAGCTCATCCTGAGTTTTCCTAGCTTTTCTGTGGCTATTGATGATTATGGTTGTGGTATGGTGGCTCAGTGGTTAGCACCAAAGCCTTTCAGCGATGGGGTCCTGGGTTCAAATCGCATCCAGGTCAACATCTGAAAAGAGTTTGTTTGTTCTCTTTGTGTTTGCTTTGGTTTCCTCCGGGTCCTCCGGTTTCCTCCCACACTCCAAAACATACTGGTAGATTGATTAGATTGTGAGCCCCATGAGGACAGGGACTGATTTGGCAAACTCTGTGCAGCGCTGCGTAATATGTGTGCCCTATATAAATAAAGGAATTATTATGGAATTATTATTATTATGACCCCACTCTGATTTTGAAGTTCTCGAATTTGATGGCTGTTGATAAATTTGTCTATTTGGGGCTAACTATCCATAATTAGTCCTCTTTTGTTTACTAATGTCCTTTGGTAGGAAAGGGATCTTGTTAAACTGGACACCTTGTAAACTACCCACGTTTGCTAAATGGCTCTTGCTGATCAAAGCAGATCTTCCGATTCATGCTGCTAGAGGTACTCCGGATCGATACTCTCTGATCTGGGATGTTTGCTTGGCTGCCCAGACAGCTTCATACGCGGAGGAGGAATAGCTTCCATATTTGTGTGTGTGACGGGATGACTGTGTGTTCTCCACCCTGGGGAAGAAGCGCCATTTAGTGAGATTATTCTCACTTTGTGTCTGTTAAATATCTTATGTCACTCCTTTTATACCAAAGCCTGCTATTATGATTGTATAATGTACTTCCCTGAGGCGCTTTTTGCCTTTTGTATGTTGTTCTACTTTTGAAAAATTTTAAATAAAGTTTAAAAAAAAGGCTCTGCTTGTAGCCGTAAAGAACTTAAGTTTCCTAAGAGGTAGTCTTACCGATAATAATTGTTAACTAATCTTCTAGCCTGGGTAATCTATATATAGCGTTTCCAAATTGATGAGGGATTTATGTAAACTGGCGCCTATTTATCTTCTTATCATACATTTGTGTGTTTCCATTTTTGCTTCCCACCTTCAAAAATCCATATTTAGTTTTCTCTTATACAGAGCTGTGTAAAGGCTTGTTTTCTGTGTTACAAATTGTACTTCCAAGTGATGGTATTGAATATTTCATATCATGTAACGGAAAGCTGGAAAAAAAATTCCAAATGCAGTGAAATGTACTTTTTTTTCGGCTTTTATTGTGCGTTACAAATTACATTTCCCCTTTATTCTTTGGCTCAGTATACCCAAAGTAGGTGCGGGATACCAAATTTATGTAGGTTTTATTATGTTTTAATACATTTATTAAAATTCTAACCTTTTGTACAAAATAATGCCTTTGCCTATTTTGACGCTAATAACTTTTTCATACTTTGGTGTACGGACTTTTGTGGGGTTTCATTGCTACCATCTTTGGGACTGTACAATCTTTCAATCACTTTTTATTTTAAGTTTTTTTGTATTGCAAAATAGCACTATTTTCTGTTGTGGGGTTCACCGTCGGGAATAACCGTTTTAATATTTTGTATGTTCCACTCGCAGAGACAGAGGGGGAGATTTATCAGAAGTGTCTGAGGTAAAAGTGTTCTTGTTGCCTATGGTAACCAATCAGAGCTCAGCTTTCATTTTCCAACAGCTGTTTATAAAATTACATCTGAGCTCTGATTGGTTTCTATAACTAGAACAGTTTTACCTCAGACACCTTTGATAAATCTCCCCCATAGTCTTTAGGAAGAGTATGGTTTATTTACGGACTATTGGGAGCATTTGCACATTCAAAACACCTTGAAGTGAATGCTCAGGGAGGGCCCCACACACCTTATATACATGATATGAACTTCTAGGACTTTTTAAAAAAAAATTTTTTACTGTATTTATAGAGGGTACTTTAACCCTATGAAGTCTGATTGTTTTTGTCATCAACTTGAATAGTACTGTACCATTCATTTACTGGCAAGCCTATTTGTTTTGCTTTTGGCAGGCAATCCATTGAAGCAAATATAAAAGGTTTAAGTGTTTTTCTACTTTTTTAAAGGTTGATTCTGCAGTAGAAGAAGTGCAAGCAATTTGCCTTTTGGAGGTAATACATTTTTATATGGATTTTTATTCTCATGCTATCTTTTGTATATGTGACAAAACTGTTACTACATACGTGGACATCATTTCTAAGATAATAACACATAGTGGGCTCAAACAGTTTCTGCGTGTCCATGTACTGTATAACTACAATAAGTGGAGAGAAAATACTATGAAAAATAGGTACTAGCAGGGCCGGCGCCAGCACTGGTCATCCCCGGCCAGGGCCCAGAGCTGCTGGGGGGCCCATATAAGGCTGTACATAAGGAATCTGTGGGGTGAGAGGGACTGTATCTAATGAATCCATAGGGGGTGAGGGGGGCTTTATATAAAATAACCATGAGGGGGCTGTACATAAAATAACCATGAGGGGGCTGTACATAAAATAACCATGAGGGGGCTGTACATAAAATAACCATGAGGGGGCTGTACATAAAATAACCATGAGGGGGCTGTGTGGGATGATAAACTATGGAATAGTTTAGGGAACTGGAGACTGTAAGTTTCTGAATTTTTAATTCCGCTATGTGAGTTCACTGCAAAGGGGCCTACAGAGGCTCTGTCGCCCAGGGGCCTACTGAACCCTGGAGCTGGCCTTGAGTATTAGTATAGATAATAGAGGAAGGGCAGGTAATTTACCATGTGTAACATTTAACTCGTAACCAGTGGTGTAACATGAACCTGATGGGCCCCAGTGCAATGTCTGTGCCAGGCCCCTGACTATAATGTATAGTTTATTGTACTAGTCTTCTCATATGGGAAAGTTACACCTCATGGGCTCCCTAAGCCTCTTGGGCCCAGTTGCAACCACACCCTCTGCTCCCCCTAAAGTTACCCCCCTGCTCATAACATTTTATATTTTTCTTTAAGGATAATCTGGAGCTTGCAGATCACATTCAGGATTCTTCAGTGAGATATTCAGAGGAGCAATGCATTGATTTAGCCCTCTCACACAGCAGTGGCGTAAGTACCTGTTATGTATTTAGCTCTGATTTTTCTTAAACTTTTTTGATAAAGAAAACTTTTCCTACCAGAACTTTAGTAAATACCATTCCTCATGTGAAAGGGTTTGTTTCCTATATTGGATAGTGTCATTTTGTTCATTCTACAATGGATCAAGGCAAAAAAATACAGCCACCTTCAGTGTCCTGCCCTCAGTATGTCATCCGTCATCACCATGCAGGTGGCCTGGTGTTCTACTTTTATATATATATATTGGGGAGATTAATCATTAGACCTATGTAGCATCTTAGCGTATAATTGTCGGAAATTTTAGCGCAAACATTGTATTTGCAGTTTTTGTAGTCACGCATCACCACATCTATCAACAGAGAATTTTCAAAAGAATGCAAATTTAATCGAAAAACTACACCACATAGGAGGTGGTGTATGTGGGTCCATTGTTACTACAGGGGGTGGAGATTTATCTCAAACTTGCTCAATTTTGAAGTTTTTGCTTAATTTTATTTTTGAGGTATCTGAGAATTTCCTGTGCAAAAACATCGCAATAAAGGCAGAAATTGAGTAGATGCTAAACATACGTGCGACTGGTGCAGTCTATTCGCAAAGAGCGCACACAGCTGATAGTCACAGCAGAAGGCATTTAACGCTGCACATACACCGGACTATAAATCTGACTGGTGGAAACCTGCCTGTCTAACACATAGACAACTGCTCAAAATCCTACCTAATGATTAATCTACCCCATTGTGAGTACTGTTGGTGTAGTGTGCCCTTAATGCAATTAAATATAAAATTTAACCTGTGTTGCTCTTTTACCTCAATCCGCGAATCTCCACGTCCGCGTTTCGGTTAAATACAAGCTACCGGGTTTGTTCCTCACCCTATATAATCCCCTTACTGACCGGGCTTATATTAGTTGAGAGCTGGTGGCGGCTTATTTGGGGTTGATAAGGTTCTGTTTCACTGAGGCTAGTGAAAGGGGTCTTATAGCCATTTAGGGTTGTGATTTATTGTTGTGCCGTATCCGGAGGTTGTGTGGACAACTCTAACTCACTTCCTGGGCCTTCCAGAACCTGTGCGTTCTGTTTGTAGAAAAATAATTAATTGATCTTGTGTACCCTGCAGGGGTTTGAAACGTCACGTTTCGTCACCGGAAGCTTTATAAAGCTTCTGTGTTTACTTCCCCTGGATAGCAATCTGTTGATGGTAATTTGATGTCACACAGGTGCACGGCTCGTTAGTATCATAGACAGTAATCAGAGCTGTGTGATATAACGAGCCGTGCACCTGTGCGACCATGGTCAGATTTCTGTCCCCTGGTATTAAACGTAGAAGCTTCCTGTAGCAGGACAGCAAGCAGAGATCTAGAAAACTATAAGGAATTGATACAGAAAGTATATTGGAAAATTAGATAACTTTTCCTTACACAAACCAGATCAATTATTTGCTGAGAGTGGACAACCCCTTTTAGGATGGATCTGCATCATAGAGAGGGTGCAGGGAGATGTATCATCTCACACACTTCAGCATCTAGTAGCAGGCCCACACTGTGAGTTTGGGTAGACTAACTGGTCACCAATTCTAGACCTATATGGTTAAAATATAGCCATAAATAGGGACAAACCCATTACAAATTTATATCTTAAGTACATTCTGCTAAAAGTCTGATTTATGTTTAACCACAAAATTTTCCTTTTAGTCAGTACGTTGCTATGAAGAAATGGACCATGTAGAAGAAGAAGTAAGTAAATGCGTTTTATCTTTCATTTAACTTTAGTTTTTAAGGAAGTTTTTTACAAGGTTACAAAACTAAATGGCTGCCAACAAAGTCGAAATGTCACCAACATTGGCATGTACAATTTTTTTTAAATGTCGGCACCACCGGTTTGGGCTGAAAGTGTCTGCATCAATTCTGCAGCCAATGACTGTCCACGGGAGGAGAACGCTGTGGTCCCCCTGAGGTTCTAAGACTGTGGTTGAAGGAAATCTAAGCGCTTAGAGCACTTGTGGATCTTATCTGTTTGGAATATCTCTGTATCTGGCCAGATTATATTCTCCAAGCATTTCATAGGTCGGTCTAAACGTTGATGCGTATACTTTTCTTGAACATGCATTTTGTTCAGCAATCGAGTCTTGTGTGGTGAGCATGCATACAAGGCATAGAGGTTTAGTTCCTTTCTATAATTCCCTCTTGTATGTAAAACTTTGCTTATTTACCTACAAAATATAACTTTTTAAAGTCACATGAAAATGCTGTGAAAAAGTCACTTTTAGAGGTTGAAGGGGAAACCTCACTTCAGATGCCCCCATCTTCCATTCTATAGAGCTGCCTGTATCTATGAGTGTGTAGCGCACAGAACCACATGTGATGCAATTTGAAAGATAAGATATGTCCTTGGACATAATGGGGCAGATTTATCAAGCTGTCTGAAAGTCAGAATATTTCTAGTTGCCCATTACAACCAATCACAGCTCAGCTTTAATTCTACCAGTGCTCAATGAATACATTAAAGGGGAGCTGTGATTGGTTGCCATGGGCAACTGGAAATATTCTGACTTTCAGACTGCTTGATAAATCTGCCCCAATGTTTCTGATTAATTGCCCCCCAGTTGCCCACTGCTTTATCCAGAAAGAAAATGTTTGGATTTAGACCATTTAAAAGTACTTTGGTTATGGAAATATCCAACATGTCACAAGTGAGACGTGCAAAGCCTTCACTTCTATCCTTTGATGAAACTGTGGACTCAGTATAAGTGTTTAACCTGTGTTGCTCTTTTATCTCAATCCACAAATCCCCACGTCCATGTCTCAGTTAAATACAAGATACCAGGTTTGTTCCTCACCCTGTATAATCCCGTAACGCACCAGTTTTATATTAGTTGAGTGTTGGTGGCAGCTTATTTGGGTTGATAAGGTTCTGTTTCACTGAGGCTAGTGAAAGAGGTCTTTTAGCCATTCAGGGTTGTGATTTATTGTTGTGCTGTATCCGGAGGTAGAGTTGTCCACACAAACTCACTTCCTGGGCCTTCCAGAACTTGTGCATTCCGGGAGTGTAATAGAAAAATAATTAACTGACCTTGCATACCCCACAGATGTACGAAACGTCACGTTTCGTCACAGGAGGCTTTATTTTTCTACGCTTGTAAAAAATTTAGGGGAAACAAGGTATCAATTCCTCACAGTTTTCTAGATCTCTGCTTCATGTCTTGCTATAGGAAGCTTCTATGTTTACTTCTGCTGGATAGAAATCTGTCAATGGTAATTTTGTGTCACACGGTGTACAGCTCTTTAGTATTACAGAGAGTAATCAGAGCTGTGTGATATCACGAGGTGTGCACCTGTGTGACCAGGGACAGATTTCTATCCACTGGAAGTAAACATAAAAGCGTCTTATAGAATGTCAGCAAGCAGAGGTCCAAAAACATGAGGAATTGATACTGAAAGTGTAATTGTATAACTTTTCCTTACACAAACCATATCTATTATTTTCTGAAAGTGGACAACCCCTTTAAGGATGGATATCGCACCCTGGATCATAGAGAGGGTGCAGAGAGATGTATCATCCCACACACTGCAGCATCTACTAGCAGGCCCACACTGTGAGTTTGGGTGGACTAGGACTTTTTTTTACATTTATATTCAGTCTTTTTTATACTGCTCACCAGTTCCAGAACTATATGGTTAAAATAAAGCCAAAGATAGGGACAGACCCATTCCAAATTTATATTTTATGTACATTCTCCTAAAAGTTGATTTATATGTTAAACTGCAACATTTTCCTTTTAGTTAGAATGTTGCTATGAAGCAATGGACCATGTAGAAGAAGAAGAAGTAAGTTTTATCTTTCATTTAACCTTGTTTTTAAGGAAGTTTTTTTTTACAAGGTTACAAAACAAAATGGCTACCAACAAAGTCAAAATGCCACCAACATTGGCATGTACAATTTTTTTTAAATGTCGGCACCACCGATTCTGCAGCCAATGACTGTCCACAGGAGGAGAACGCTGTGGTCCCCCTGAGGTTCTAAGACTGTGGTTGAAGGAAATCTAAGCGTTTAGAGCACTTGTGGATCTTATCTCTTTGGAAAATCATGGTGTCTGTATCTGGCCAGATTATATTCTCCAAGCATTTCACAGGTCTAAATGTGGACACGTATACATTTCTTGAACATGCATTTTGTTCAGCAATCGAGTCTTGTGTGGTGAACATGCATGCAAGGCATAGAGGTTTAGTTTAGAAATTGTTCTGCAACCAATGCATCTGTAGCTTCTCCGATTCTGGGAAAGGGAGGTGGCGAGGGCGTGCATAATTAGCATTAAATCTGGTGATTCTGGAGGGAACTACCAGATTTACCCCAATAAACTATAAGCCCCCTCAGATGTGGTAATTCATTTTCCTTTCTATAATTCCCTCTTTTATGTAAAACTTTGCCGATTTACCAACAAAATATCACTTGAAAATCTCACATGAAAATGTTGAGAAAAAGTCACTTTTAGAGGTTGAAGGGGGAACCTCACTTCAGATGCCCCCATTCTATAGAACTGCCTGTATCTATGATTTTGTAGCGCACAGAACCACATGTGATGTGATTTGAAATACAAGATCCTTATCTAGGTACTAGAGAACCAAAGATCTGTATTGGAACTCCCCCTCCGGCCTCTAAAAGTGGCTAATCTCAAAAGTTGACTCTTCTCTGGTATTTTCCAATGACCTTGGAGCGTTTTTAATAAGTTGACGGGTGAAATTAAAAAATAGAGGGAGTTCTAGAAAGGATATTTCATACCCTACATGATGGGGAATTGTATTTTTATCCGGTAGAATCAATATAAGGCCCCATTAATCATAGTTCATACTGATTGCAACTCATTTTATGGTTCAATAATAGCTTTATTTTTAATGCACTTTAACAGGGATGCAACTCATTTTATATGATAAAAAAACTATTCAGGTATTTTCAGGAATCCTCCTTTAAGATATCTTTGTGTGACTTGTGCAATGGACCCGTTTGTCGCTCTCTAGATAATGGGGGTCATTTACTAAGGGCCTGATTCACGTTTTCCCGACGTGTTACCCGAATATTTCCGATTTGCGCCGATTTTCCCTGAATTGCCCCGTGATTTTGGCGCACGCGATCGGTTTGTGGCGCATCGGCGCTGGCATGCACGCGACGGAAATTGGGGGGGGGGCGTGGCCGAACGAAAACCCGACGGATTTGGAAAAACCGCTGCATTTAAAAAAAAAAATTGGTCGCACGGGCCATACTCACATGCACCACGATGAAGACGATGAACTCCAGGGCACCTCGGCTTACTTCAGCGCAGCAGTGCCACCTGGTGGACATCGAGCGCAGGACCCGAACGTTCGTCAGAGAAGCCGCCGCTGGAACGCGAATGGACCGGGTAAGTAAATGTGCCCCAATGAGTGGCAAAGCCGCTAAAGCGAGCAGAAATAGGAATTGCTCTATAGTTTGTGCATTAAACACAGGGCCGTGGAAAGCACAGACGTGTGTATGAGCCCATAGTGATTCATGGAGTTGTGTGCTAGCCGTGCAAACATTGGCCAACACAGGGCCAAAATATGTACATTTGTGTGGACGAAGCCTGAGGTGGACATAAAAATGTTTCTGATTAATTGCCCCCCAGTTGCCCAGTGGTTTATCCAGAAAGGAAATGTTTGGATTTGGATCATTTCAAAATACTTTGGCTATGGAAGTATCCAACAAGTCACGAGTGAGACGTGCAGAGCCTTCACTTCTATCCTATGATGAACCTGTGGACATGGGTTTAGCGTTTCAGGAGGACGATTTGGTATGTATCATGTTGTGTTCACATCTCTGTTACCACGTTTGATGTGTTGTAAATGTTCACAAGGAGAAATAATACATGCACCAAGTTACCATCACAACAGGTATAGATATTTGACGCTTCATTTAAAGGGGTTGACCAACTCCCATTAATAAAAATAAAAAAATAACCCTGAAAAGTGTTAAACGTTATGTATAACAAGTGGGAGAAATCTATTATATATCATACAGCATATAACTCGTGTGTAGCTTCTGTTTAGATGACAGAAGGTGAATTTTTTTCATTCATTTTTATTTTAAAATGCTATTTTATTATTTATTTTATTATTATTTATTTATTTTATATAGTTTGTATTGGTGAGACAGATTCAGCAACCTACTGCACATTTTTACACTAAAATTAGCTTTGCTCCCTTGTCAACAGGGCCCAGAGCTGCTGGGGGGGCCCACATAAGGCTGTACATAAGGAATCCACGGCAGTGAGGGAGGCTGTATCTAATGAATCCATAGGGTGTGAGGGGGCTTTTATAAAATAACCCTGAGGGGGCTATTTGGGATGATAAACTAGGGAATATTTTCGGCAACAGGAGACTGTTTAAGTTTCCTAATTTTTAATGCTGCCGCGTGAGTTCACGGCAGTGGAGCCCACTGAGGCTATGTCATCCAGGGGCCTACTGAAACCTGGAGCTTGACCCTACTTGTCGGGTGACATGACCAAGACAAAGAATCCTGTCATGGCATGTTGCCCTTCAATCCTTCATCCTGGTGGTAGATGTCCTTTAATTTGTTGGTAATAATAGTTTCCACCTGCAAGTCAAGGATGCCCGTCCACCAGAGTCGAAGGAAGGAGCCTTCTTATACAAGGGTCAATGAGGTCCTTTATATGCAAGATACCCGATCTAAACTGAAATTGTATGGGGAGGTTTAGGAGGTGAGCGAAGAGTAGCTAACCGAAATCTGACTGTCCATATCTTTGTAAAGTACAGGCAGTCCCCGGGTTACATACAACATAGGTTCTGTAGGTTTGTTCTTAAGTTGAGTATGTAAGTGGGAACAGTATACTTTATTACCGTAACCCCAGTCAAAAAATTTTTGGTCTCTCTGACAATTGGATTTTAAAAAATGTTGGATTGTCATAAGAATCAATATTAACACTAAAGCTTCATTACAGACACATTTGATAACTGTTACAGCTGATCATTGTAGCCTAGGGCTAAAGTACAGTAAATTACTAACATCCAGAGGTCCGTTTGTAACTAGGGGTCGTATGTAAGTCAGGTGTTCTTAAGTAGGAGACTGTCTGTATAAGAGGTCTTGTGATAATTCAGTAGCTGAATTGTCGTGGTAACAGAACTGGACACCAGCTTAAAGTTGTCTTTGCTTCACAGTCTTACCTTTTGAGCTATAACTTTAGGGATAGTTCACATGAAGAATTTCATGTACATTTTCTGCAGGAAATTCTATTTTAATGGTAATTTATACAACATTGTCGTTGTAAGAGACCTAGGTGCTATGTTATACGTGTGGTGTTCTTGTGATGTATAAATACTTTACAGCTCTATATGCAATGGATTTATTATGAGAATCTTTGATTACAAAAATTATTATTTTATGCAGTTCGAAGAATTGAATTCATCAGTAATCGGCTCAGTACTTCCCCATGCTGAAGCTTTAAATGAGATACCAACCGCATCATTCTCATTCGCATCCCACATGTCAGCCGTTGCGGTATGTACCGGTATATATCTGGTTATGTTAATGAACTTATTTCTTAGGCTACATTCACACTGCACGGGGAGAGGAGGAACGGCAGTGCACGGGGAGAGGAGGAGGAGGTGAGCGCAGCTCACTAGGAAGTTATGGCGCACGGCGCCGTACTACGACGAAAGATAGGACATGTCCTATCTTTTTCCGGGGTACGTAGTGGTACGGTGCAGCACACGCCCATCGCCGTCTATGGGGGACGTATATCGGCCGTATATACGTCGGCCGTATATACGTCCTCCATACGGCAGTGTGAATGTAGCCTAAGGCTATATTCACACGAACGTATGGGGGACGTATATACGGCCGCCGTATATACGGACGATATACGTCCCCCATACACTTCTATGGGCGCACGGCACCCTACGGGAAAAAGATAGGACCTGTCCTATCTTTTCCCATAATATGGCGCCGTGCGCCATAGGTTGCTATGGAGAGGGGCGGGGGTGAGCTGCGCTCACCTCCTCCTCCTCTCCCCGTACACTGCCGTTGCCCGCTACGGTACGGTACGGGCGTGCAACGGCAGTGTGAATATAGCTTTACACTGTAATTTTATTAACCCATAATATATGACCCAGTTTGTCTTTGTACTGTATTTCTAAATCTTCATCCCACCTGGACAATTTGGGTCACTAGACAGAGTCACCAGATTAGAGGGGACCTTACAAAGCGGACTTCTTCTTAGTTTAAAGAGAAGATTTTTCGTCTTCTGATGATCTCCATAGTTTTCTGTTTTAAGGATATAATATGACCGCCAACTAGAATCTAGAATATGGTGTGGTTGATATAGTTATGTGGAGACATGCAGACAGGTCCATGGTGTTAGATCCAGGATCTTACAAATCATAAAAATGTGTCTACATGATCCATTATATATGCTATATAGGGTTAAATCAGAGGAATTATATGATTTGTGTAAGGAAAAGTTGTATACAATTTTTCAATATACCTTTCCTCGTGGTTTTCTAGATCTCTGCTTGTTGTCATTCTTTAGGAAGGTTCAGTTTACTTCCAGTGGATAGAAATCTGCCCATGATCACACAGGTGCACGGCTCGTTATATCACACAGCTCTGATTACTCTCTATGATACTAACAAGGAGTGCACTGGGATGTCCATCACATGATCATGGACAGATTTCTATCCAGCGGAAGTAAACAAAAAGGCTTTCTATAGCAGAACAGCAAGCAGAGATCTAGAAAACTGTGAGGAATTGATAAAGAAAGTATATTGGAAAATTGCTTAACTTTTCCTTATACAAACCATAACAATTATTTGCTGAATGGGAACAACTCATTTAAGAAAAATGAAGTGTCTAGAAGTGTAGAAGTCTAGAATAATTCTTTAAATATTTACTGGGGCAGATTTATCAGGTTTGTACACCTGTTTTCTAGTATACAAGGAATAGAAAATATTGCAATTCCTGCAGCACAGCCTGGAATTATGACTTTTTGAGGGCTTTCTGACTCTTACGCTACTTTTCCATAAAGTGGATGTGGGAGAAGGGGCGGGCCAGGGCAGTTATGGTGATACAACTTGTAGCTGAAATCATGGCACGTCTGACCTGGTATAGATTTAATTCTTGTGTTGCACTGGACTTAATGAGAGGTCCAGTATGCCATTTGTCAATGTGGGAGGGGGGGGGGGGTATGACACACTCTTAATAAATACCCATTTACTTTTATACAGGAACCCGCAGATCCAGTTTCATATTTGTGTGCAGAGAAAGAAAGTCCAAGCATTTCCCTAGATAATGTATGCTTTACTTCATTAAAGAAGAGGAAAAAGTCTAGAAAATTACCACAAATCCCACCATCACAAGGATTCCAACCACCAACCCGGGATTACATAGCAGCAACAACATGGCTGGCACCCGCACCAGCCCCAGAAATCCAACTAGGTCCTGGACCCCCACCATTTCAACCAGCCTTAGGAGACCCACCCGTCCTAGGACTTGCACGACCAGCCTCAGGAATCTCACCAGCTTTTGGAGGCTCACTCAACCAAGGATTTGCACGATCAGCCTCAGGATTTCCATCAGATTTTCGAGGCGTAGCAGCTCCCGTACTTGCACAGAGCACCTTAGGAATATCACCAGCTTTTGGAGGCTCACCTGCCCCAGGATTTGCACAACCAGCCCCAGGATTTCCATCAGCTTTTGGAGGCCCACCAGCCCCGGTACTTGCACGGAGCACCTTAGGAATATCACCAGCTTTTGGAGGCTCACCTGCCCCAGGATTTCCACAACCAGCCTCAGGATTTCCAGGAGCTTCGGGAGAAATTGCACCACCTGCACTAGGATACCCACTGCTTCCTGGACCCCCACCACCACCTCCACCAGCCCAAGAATTGTCACAGCCACACATGGTATGTATATTTATGTGTTCACATTGATTCACACATTTATTACTCCCTAAGTTTTTAAAACCCGTATTGCATTACCCAACTTATCTTTTTACTACAGTCTAACCATTCTACTTATTACATGAAATGTATGCAACTCTGTGACATGTCCTTATGATCTTCTTTGCTTTGCAACCAGCTTGCACTGGGTGACATCAATTTAATATCCTAAATCCTTATCCTATTTGGCTTATAAAGGTGACGATTTTTTACATCTCTTATATAAAATGCTATATATATATTGGTGGGAAGTTCAAGGGTTACCTAGGAAGAAGTCAGGTGTGAGTTTGATTGGTCGTCATAGCTTTCTATTTTTTTTCCAACTAATTGATATTAAAGCCCCTAATAGCAAGACACAAGAGGAATGTCCAAAACCCTAGAACTATTAGGGCATATAAGAAACAAGCAAAAGCCTATAGTGCAGAAACAGCCACGTAGAACCCAACACACAGTGGGCCTCATTTACTAAGGCTCGCACAGGCACTTTCGTCAGACTTTCCAGAATTTTTCGGGATTTGTGCGGCTTTGACAGGTATTTAACAGGTGTTTGTAATTCATCTATTATGAGAATAATTAATAATAATAGTTATCATTTCTACAGGGCCCCCAATCAAAAGGATTATTTGCGTCACCCCTTTATTACCCAAGATCCCCAGCCTTCTCAACAACTCTACATCCACTTCCCCCTGTGGTATGTATATTTTTGTTTTCAACCCAACATGTTTTTGTTGCAGTCTTAACTTTTAAGCTATAATTTTAGTGCTAGTGAAACAAATAATTTTATGTATAATTTCCGCCAGAAAATCTATTGTACTATATAAAACCACTTGCTGTACTGTGGTGATAAGAGAATTAGGTGCTATGTTATATGTGTTGACAATGTCAAATTATGGTATAAACTCAGGTATAAGCCAACCCGAGTATAAGCCAAGGCCCCTAATTTTACCACCAAAAACTGGGAAAACCTATTTACTTGAGTATGAGCCGAGGGTGGGAAATGCATTGGTCACAGCCTCCCAGTATATAGCCTTCCAGACCCCTGTAGTATACAGCCTTCCAGCCCCGTGTAGTATACAGCCTGCCAGCCCCCTGTAGTATACAGCCTTCCAGCCCCCTGTAGTATACAGCCTGCCAGCCCCCTGTAGTATATAGCCTGCCTGCCCCCTCTAGTATATAGCCTGCCAGCCCCCTGTAGTATATAGCCTGCCAGCCCCCTGTAGTATATAGCCAGCCAGCCCCGAATAGTATATAGCCAGGCAGCCCACAGTATTATATAGCCAGCCAGCCCACCCCCCAGTAGTATATAGCCTTCCAGCCCCCTGTAGTATATAGCCTTCCAGCCACCTGTAGTATATACCCAGCCCCCTGTAGAATATATCCTTCCAGCCCCCTGTAGAATATAGCCTTCCAGCCCCCTGTAGTATATAGCCTTCCAGCCGCCTGTAGTATATAGCCTGCCAGCCCACAGTATTATATAGCTGCCAGCCCCAGTAGTAATTAGCTAGCCAGTCCTCTGTAGTATATAGCAGCCCCCTTTAATATACAGCCACCCCCCTTTAGTATATAGCCAGCCCAGTGAAGTATATAACCAGCTAGCCCCCAGTTTGCCCCGCACATAAAAAAAATAAATAAACTGACATACTCACTTTCTGGCGTTCCCCGATGCTTGGCGCTGCTCCCCAATGCTCCCATCCCATCTTTTTTTCATTCTGAAGAGGAGCCACAGGGGGTACACTGAGCATCGGGATGCCGTGCCAAGCTTCGGGGGCGCGAGAAGGTGAGTATTTTTTTATTGACTTGTGTATAAGCCGAGGTGGGGTTAAACCCGGCTACTACACGAGTATATACGGTATGTTCCTTTAGTGCTTTGTTATGTGCTTGCACATTATACGTACATACATTTCTATTAGCAATATAAAAATCTTTGATTACCATAATTATTATTTTTATACAGATGGGGGCATCAAGGTCAGCACTCTTTGGTGCAGTAGCCCCACAAGCTGAAGCTTCATATGAGTTAAGTCGTCTAGCTTATTACAATTCTAACATTGCCCCAGAAATGACCTTCGACGACTCAGCAAGAAATCAGCCACAGGAAATAGTGGCACCAACCACAAAAGCCCGAAGAGCAGACCTCTCGAAAGTATGTATATTTCTGTTAACTTTATTGAACTAATTTCTTACACTGTAGTATTTATCCACAACATATGACCTTGGTTGTCTTATTACTGCAGTCTAAGATTTCCCTCTACTACTTTAGTTGTCTGCCATGTAACAAGCCTATCTGTACACTTACTCAGGGCCGCCATCATGGCACTACTGGTGGTAATACCATATACAGCTTAGAGCCAGGAGCCCCAAAAGCTCACCTCCCAAAACATGCAAAGGCCCTGAACAGAATCTGCATATTATGAGCGGTTTTGCACACAAAGCATTTCCACGCTGCAAATCCATATCAAAATCCAGTAGCTGTGTAGTATATATGACAATCCCATACACACATTTCGGAAAAAAACTGTTTCAGAATTGTCTTATGACAACAGATTTTTCTGCCAGTGTGGAAATCAACCTTTAAAACTGAAAAATTGCAATGAATTTTACTGTGTGCAAATACCTGAAAAATTGAAGTCCAAATTCTAGTATCGATGTAACCCGACAATAGACACTGCTATTCTGAACTGTCCCTACGTAATACATTTAGCTATGTTATAGTTCCAGTGTAACAGGTCTTATACAGACAGTCTCAGACTTCAGGACACCCGAGTACCAGATGACCCCTAGTTACAGCCGGACCACTCTATCCACTGTGATCTTTGGTGATGCTCTTTGGATGCTGGGAATTTACTGAGTCCCTGGAAATGATGAGCTGTAAGGTGTCTGTAATGAAGTTTTAAGGATAATCCTTGTTCCCATGATGGCACAACATTTTTAAAAATCCAATTGTCACAGGGACAAAAAAAATTCTGTCTGCAGTTACACTTATAAAATATACCAGTTCTAGCTTACATACAAATTTGACTAAAGTACAAACCTACAGAACCTACCCTGTACTTAAAGAAGACCTGTCACCTACATTTTCGGCACTAGGAGCTGCTTACTAAAGTAAGCAGCTCCTAGTGCTTGAACAAATGCTGCAGTGTTACAGTGATAGCGTTACCGTAAACCTCCGGTAACGCTATCAAACACTGCGGCGGAGTACAATATAATCATCGGACAGCTCGCAAAGCGCTGCCTCTACCCCGGACCGCCCCGCTCGCTCCATAGGGTGGCGGTGACTGCCGCGCTAGGCGGCAGTCACTGCCCCTAGCCACGCCACGCCCCCTCATGAATACATCGGACAGCTTTGCGAGCTGTCCGACAATTACACTGTACCCCGCCACAGTGTTAGATAGCGTTACCGGAGGTTTCCGGTAATGCTATCACTCTAACACTACGGCGTTTGATCAAGCACTAGGAGCTGCCGATAAATTGGGTGACAGGTCCTCTTTAACCCAGAGGCGGCCTATATTACTGTTTTTCTTTCTGTAAACGTCAGATGATCTGAAAACTCTAGAAGGTTGGGGAGGCCACAATTTCTTTTAAGGAGTTGTCTGACTCCTTTGAAAATCTTGCAGGCAGGCTGGGGAGGTTTGTTTTTAAAAAAAAAAAAAAAAAAAAACCTTTACATGCCTCTTTCGTTGCTCCCGGGGTCCCGCGACGCCATCTCACTGGTCCGTGTCCCTTAAACAAACACTCTGCTCCACTGAGTTTGGCTTATGGCCTGCTGAGGCAGCCAGCCACGACCACCCGTCCCCATATCTTAGCGTATGATGATACGGCACTGAGAATAGGGACAGGTGGGCATGGCCGGCCACCTCGACAGGTCGGAAACTCACCACAGACAAGCAAGACGGCGGTGCGGGACATGGGAGTGACGGAGGACGTGGGTACATGTTTTTTTTTTTTTTTAAATACCTCCCCAATCTGCCTACAAGAGTCAGACAACCCCTTTACTGCCTAGGTCCTGTGATAGGCATAAACATATTTTTGTGATATGGTGTAGTAGAATAAGACAAGAAACTAATGGACACAATACAGACACAAAATGTGCCATTCAGGGGCTCCAAAATCCCTAGTTGTGACCCTGACATTGCGTGCCACAGAATAAATGAATACAGGGAAATGTTATGTAGGTACACATGAAAGAGTATAGGGCCCAAACAAGGTCATACAAGGTGCATTAAATGAAAAACCATAGAGAAAAAAAACTTACAATAAAATTATATATACCGTATATATGGTCTGTGTGAAGAATGTACATATACACACAATTTATGAATCATGTACCCTATGATCAGGTCACCAGAAATAAAAAAAAGGTCAACCAAAAACTGAGCTAACAAACCCCTGAAAATGAATGAAAAGACCTGGTCACCCGATCAAAAACAAACCTGTATGCAACGTACAACATATGATAATGAATAAAAAAAGATGTTAGATAATGAGTAAAACATAGTGCATACAAACATGTGAGGAACCTATCAGTGGATGAGAGGGGATGAGAAGCCCTTGGAGTATATATGATATATGTGGTGGGTACAGTTTGAGCAGTTGTGGTACAAGGGGTATATATATATATATATATATATATATATATATATATATATATTGGGGGTATATAAATTTGTTATGCAGGTGACAGTATACTGTAAGTGACTTTGTTTTTTTTTTAGTTTAGTGTGAAGCCAATGTACATAGAGCTGAGGGCATTGAGTCCAAAAAACAGATCACAACCTGTAAGTTACTACATGGCACTTGTACCTGTGTATGATCAGTAGTGTAGACACTGACCCATTTTCTAATGTGCTTGTTATTTGCATGTGTTAGGTTTAGGGGGAAGGATTCTCAAAAGATTTGCCTCTATGGGGCCTTAAAATTTCAGGTAGCAGCGCTGCACTTAACAGAACTGTAGTTTGCACATATGCCCATTTTGTTGGATAACAAGATCTCATTTTCTTTGACCGCAACTGTTAAATGGCATGGAGGCAGAAAAAACATAGTACTTATTTAATAGAAACCAGAATGTACCTCACTAAAATAGCAGTCCCCTTAGGTAGGGGATAAAATGTCCTTTCTAGAATTTCCTCTATTTTATGTGAAATTACATCTGTTTACCCATAGAAAAATCTCTTCTAAAAGTCAAGTGAGCAGAAACTGTCATCTTTTGCCAGAGATGAGTCAGGCTAAGAGGCTTGAAGGGGAATGTCACTTTATACTATACAGGCGGTCCCCTACTTAAGGACACCTGACTTACAGACAGACCCCTCTGACATCTCGGGAAGCTTTCTGAATGCTTTACTATAGTGCCAGATTGCAATAATCAGCTGTATGGTGTCTGTAATGAAGCTTTATTGATAATCCTTGGTGTGAATCTACAATTTTTATAGTCATGAAAATACAGAAAACTCTTTGAATGAGAAGGTGTTTCCAAACCTTTGGTCTGTACTGTATGTCAGGCAGATAGATTTATCTGTACTATATGCTGTAAACCTTTCATCAGCGGAGAAAGATTGGGATTTAAACCGATCTACAGGTCCCATGGGGGAACTCATATTGGGGGGAGTAGTAGACTTTAATTTTCTCGCTATCAGTAGTTTTGTGGACATGAGAATGTGTCCTACTAATTTCCTGTGTTTAGTGGGGACCTTGTGTATGTCTACTCCTAATATTGCTAATGCAGGGTTTATATTTACTTGTGTCCTAGTCAAGCAGGAGCACAACAGAAAAACCTCCCTCCAGAAAGAAGATAGGAGGGGGCACTCCCAAAATATGTGGTAGAATATGCCTGTTTGTGTAAGGCATCTCCAACACCTTTCAGACGAGTCTGGATAAATCCTCACCAGCAGCGAGGGAGTAAGATACCATCTAGTTTTATAATATGTTGGCATTAGCTGTGGATTTTTAAGACACACCGTTCTCTACTAGAAATCTGTCTACCCAACTTTATTTGACATTTTGCTATTGAGTCTATTAGGACTTCTTTCATCTCTCCTTCACACTGGCTGCTTACTGTGTGAAGAGATTCGCCAGTGCCACAGGGATTCTCAGTCTGCTTACCCATTAGTCCTAAACAATGTGCTACTTGCAGGTACATATAGCTGTCTGATGAGGGTATCTCATATTTAGAAATTAGATCTGCAAAGGATAGAAGCTTATTTTGGGAGTATAGGTCTGTCACAACAGAAATGCTTGCCATTCTCCATTGTTCTAGGGAGATGTTGGGGATCAAAAATTCTAGGACCCTTATCGGGAATCCCTCTGAAAGGAGGTAACAAGAGACCTCTAGGCTTCTATGGAGGCTCGAATACCATGGTTCTTAACCTTGTTTGAGGTACCGAACCCACCAGTTTCATATGCACATTCACTGAACCCTTCTTTAGTGATAAATCAAATATGTGTGTGTCATGACCTCTGCAGCAGAGGCTCCGCTGAACCCCTGCTCTAATCGATTATCCCCAATCATATTAGCTTCTAGTATTGGCCAGCTTGTATTGTCTCTTGGTCTGCAACACTCCCCTAGATTCAGGACCACTATGGCCCTCCTAGTAATTCCGCAGGTTAGGGACTCCTTGGCCACCCCTCTCGCTAGCTGCATAGATGCTGCCGCTTCAGGTTTCCAGTGGTTCAAAATAAAAGCTAGCATTTGTTTTTGAATCTTATTAAATATGCCTGCCGGAATAGGGATCACTAACATCCTAAAGAAATACAATGGGGCACATTTACTTACGCGATTCATGAAGAGTGTGCACCCAATATCCTGCATGTGTCGCTTCCCCGCTGAGGTCTGCCAGAGTTCACCTTCTTCTTCCCAGTGTATGTAAGTGCATGGTTTGCGACACAGTTTTTAAGTTAAATCCCATGGTTTGTCTGAATCCGTCAGATCGTCTGATGGCCCGCAGCCCCCCTCCACCCTCCCGGATTTTGGTGCCAAAACCCCTTTTAAATCCCTGTCCCAGTGGCACAAAACGGAAATCATTGGGATGTCTGTCGAAAGTGCAGTCTGCGGGCCCTTAGTAAATGAGCCCCAATGACTTGGTCGTTATGAATCAGGTCCGGCAGGACCCGAAGTAGCCTATTGGCTAGAATCTTTACATATAATTAAGTATCACTATTTAGCAATGATATCGGCCTAAAATTTTGGGAATATTCAGGATTTTCCCAGGATTTGGAAGGGTAATGATGGTGGCTTCCAGTATCTCTGAGGGTAATGAGCATCCTACCATGGCTTTATTGAATATAGATAACAGATAACGAGTGAGAAGTTTCTCGATTGATACTCATTATAAAAAAAAAAAAAAGTCTGGTTCTGGCGCTTTGTGTCTCTTAAGTTGTTTTGTGGTAGAAGTTATTTCCTCCTCCTCTATTGGTTTATTCAAGGTCTCTAATTGATCAAGTTTTAGTGCGGAAGGTATATTTTTTCTAAAAACTCATCAATTTTTGCTTGAGTTTGTTGAGGTGTCCCCGGATCGCCCTTTAGGTTAAATAGGGATGAATTAAAGGACCTAAACATGTAAGCAATTAATAGCGGGTGAGATTCCTTATTAGTGGTGTCCTGGTTGTTTAGTAGAAAGGGAAATGGTAATGCATCTTGTATGACCTTGTTTGGGCCTTGAGCTCTATCAGTGTATCTACATAATGGGGCTCATTTACTTACAGGGTCACCGGAGTTCACAGAAAGTGGATTGTCCGACGATAATGCACTGTGCCGCGATTCACTAAGATCGTGCACCCGATATTCTGCATGTGTCGCTTCCCCGCTCAGGTCCGACAGAGTTCACCATCTTTTGAGTGGTGCATGTAAGTGCTTGGGCTTGCTACGCAATTTGAAAGATAAATCCCACGCTCAGTCCGAATCAGTTGGACCGTCCGACGGCCCGCCCCATATTTGTGTCGCATGGAAGCCAGTGCAAGCCTTGCCACAAAAAGGATCGCATGCAACACAATCCCAGTGCACACACTTATTAAATACCTGTGAACAGTCCGAAAAAGGTGTGCGCATGCGACCCTTAATAAATGAGCCCCAATGAGTAAAACATAGAATCACAGGGGCACATTTACTAAGGGTCCGTCAGACGCTTTTCTGTCGGGTTTCCCGAATATTTCCTAAATTGCACAGGGGTTTTTGGTGCACGCGATCGGATTGTGGCGCATCGACGCTGGCTTTCATGCGACACAAATTGGGGGACGTGGCCCTCGGACATCCCGACTGATTCGGACAAACCGCGGTATTTAAAATTCAAATTGTGTCGCAAGAAACGCACTCACATACACCCGGAAGAAGAAGGTGAACTCCGGTGGACCTGAGCGGAGGAGCGACACATGCAGGAAATTGGATGCACGATCTTAGTAAATCGCGGCAGTTCCGAATCCTCGTCGGACAACACACCTCGGGATCGGGATGGGTAAGTAAATGTGCCCCATAGAGCATAGAAATGTGTGATGGACCCATCAGTGAATGAGAGGGGATGGGAAGCACTTGGGGTATATATGATATATGTGGATCAGCAGTAGTATGAGGGTATATATATTGTATTACTTAGTAGTAGAGATGGGCAGACCTGAACTTACCGCTTGGATGCGCCACGAGAGGTCAGGAAATATTGTCAGATTGGTTACCGAACAGCCAATCCGGCAAATTTCCGTCCCTTGCTACTATTTAGCCTACTATTTAATTAAAGCCGTGGCTATATGGCTAGGGGTGTTGATATACTGGATAAGCTGTTCGGCAGCCAATCCGCCAATATGTCTGCGTCATGTAGGGCGTACTTGTACCCGAATGGGAAGTTCGGGACTGTTCATCTCTACTTAGAATCACAGTGAGTGACAAAGTTGTTATCCAGGTGACAGTATACTGTAAGTGACTGTGTTTTTTTTTTTTAGTTTAGTGTTTTTCGGAATATAAAGGCATTGACAAAGAAATCACAACCTGTAAGTTACTACGTGGCACTTGTACCTGTGACTAATCAGTGTCTCCTAATGTGGGTGTTATTTGCATGTGTTAGGTTAAGGGGGAGGGGTTCTCAAAAGATCTGCCTCTATGGGGCCTCAAAATTCCGGGAAGCAGCGCTGCACTTCACTGCCCATTGGCAGCAACTGTTAGATGACATGGGGGCAGGAAAAAAACATATAGTATAAGCCGACCCGAATATAAGCCGAGGATGGGAAATGCATTAGTGCCAGCCCATGCCCCCCAGTATATAGCCTGCCAACCTCCTGCTCCCAAGTATCTAGCCAGCCAGCCCATGCCCGCTAGTATATAGCCAGCCAATGCCCCCATGTCTATAGCCAGCCCATGCCCCCTTTACATAGCCATGACATTCCCTCACTAACAAGCCGCTAGTATATAGCCAGCCCCTGTCTGTTTACCCATTAGACCCAAGCAGTGGGCTACTAGAAGGTACATATAGCTATCTGATGAGGATATCTCAAATTTAGAAATTAGATCTGCAAAGTATAGAAGCTTATTCTGGGAGTATAGGTGTGTCACAACAGAAATGCCCTCCCTCTGTCTTCCATATCTGCTATCGTAAGCCTGATTGCATCTAACTTCTCTTCCAATCCATAGTGGGCCTCTTCTCCCATTTTGTTCTCCGGGTGGTTTATCCTTTCACCCATCTCATCTTTGTCTGAGATGGATCAGGCTGTAAGGGTGGAGGTTGTCATTCCATATACCCATATATTTGCATATTTGGGCAGATTTACTTACCCGGTCCCGTCGCGATCCAGCGTCGCGTTCTCTGTGGAGGATTCGGGTCTTCTGGTGATTCACTAAGGTAGTTCCCCCGATGTCCACTAGGTGTCGCTGCTGCGCTGAATTCCGTTGGAGTTCACTGAAGTTCACCAAGCCAGGCCGGGTGCAGGTAAGCGCGTGTCAAGCGACACATTTTTTCTTTTAAATATGGCGGTTTCTCCAAATCCGATGGGTTTTCCGACGGCCACGCCCCCCGATTTCAGTCATGTGCATGCCGGCACCGATGCGCCACAATCCGATCGTGTGCGCCAAAATCCCGGGGCAATTCAGGGAAAATCGGCACAAAACCATAAAATTCGTGTAACCCGACGTAAAAACGCGATTCGGGCCCTTAGTAGATGACCCCCATTGTGTAGCGCTAACAGCTGATTATAGAGAGGAAGTCCCGGGTGGGTTACCTCCCAGTTTATATCTATGCCTGTCCTAGGGTACAAATACAGTGAGACACTGAAGAGAGTTCATTTGTCTTTGCCAAATTTAAAATTCTATTTCTATTTCTATATTTTTATTTTGCAGAAAAAAAGATTTGTGCCTCCTTCCTGGTCATCTCTGTCTTCTCTACAGAATGAGGTTATACATTTTTTTCCCATCATTATACATATTTGAAAATATAAAAAAATTAACCCCTACCGACCCAAGACAGAATAGTACATCATGGCGTTGTTAGGGGCTGAGCCCTCTCCATAAAGTGGGTGTTTAATGCGATTGTGGTGGCATGAGCGCCACCATCTTGGTCATGGCCACCATGATGAATCCTGTGACATCATTGGGGGCGCAGATCAGTTGCTACAGTAAAAGTCAAAAATACGAAGCCCCTAAGAAAATGGTACAACAGGGTTTTTTTAATGAATTCCACTGCATTTGGAATTTTTATACATTGCCAGTAGACTACATGGATTATTAAAGTGAACCTATCACCTGGAATGTAATTTTTAGCTGGTACCAGGTTCCAATAGTTTATGCTATTCTGAATTTAAAAATGCCTTTGTCAGCATTTGGAAGTACTATATAAAACATTATTTCACAGTACCTGGCTCCCTGCCAGCAGCATATAATTAGTCCCGGGGAGGAGAGCAGATACAGCAGCTTTTGTCTCATTCTCGTCATGCATTCTTCTACTCCTCCATGCCCATCCAGCTCCCTCCCCTCTCCCTGTTATGTGCATTAAGCATTCAGGGGATTGGGCTGGTGTGGAACAGAGGAAGAATGCATTAGGATACTGAGACACAGAAAACAGGCTGCAGCTGCCCCCAGCACTCACTACACACTGCTGGCAGGGAGCCAGGTAATGCGAAATAAAGTTTACTAAAGTAATGACATTATTCAGAGTGACACTGGAACGTACAATTTGTCCTGCAGATAATAAGCCCCAAACAGTTCTGTAAATTAAATAATAAAACAGTTATGGCTTTTTGAAGGTGGAAAGTGAAATGAAAAACGCAAACCCTAAGAAAGGAAAAGGGTTAGAAATTGAATATATATTTACTGTTGTATTTACATCTATTTCCTATTACAGGATGGATACTGGTTACTCAGTGAAGAACTTTGTAAATTAATAAATATCAATGTCCAGTGTTTGACAGAAGATTTTCTTGTTAAGAAAGGCATCAAGTCTCTGGGTAGGTTACAGTCAAAATATTATATCTAGTTTGGCTGTGTACATGAATATTCCATTACTGTTATTTACTTGTTAGTTTCTTTAACATCAAATATCTTGATAAAAGGGGGAAATGGTACTAAAAAAGTGACCCATCATTT
Source organism: Engystomops pustulosus (assembly GCF_040894005.1). Lineage (NCBI taxonomy): Eukaryota > Metazoa > Chordata > Amphibia > Anura > Leptodactylidae > Engystomops > Engystomops pustulosus. The sequence goes on from NC_092412.1 coordinate 36,887,532, forward strand.
AACTGACACCTTGAGATTCCATCGGTGATACTCTTTGTTTAGTTGTCTGCTTAAAACATCTGCCCCCTGCTCTAGTGGTACACCTCATGCCCCCTGTAAGATATAGTGTAAACTCAGACAAACCTAATACATAGGAGATAAAATCTTCCAAACCTGACAATTTTGTCATGTTCACACAAGCATCTAAGGCCAATGAGGCCTCACGTGGCTGGGGACAAGGCATTTTGGTGCCCTAAGCAGATGAGCAAGATTGTGCCCCATCCCTCTGTAAAATGCATATGCCCCCACAGTATATATGTAACCCAGCACATACCCTCAATATATATGTAGCCAGCACATGCCCCCTGTATATGTGCCCCAGCACACGCAGCCCCCAGACAGACAAGCAAAATTGTGCCCCTCATGTGAAATGCATATACCTCCAGTATATATTTACCCCAACACATGCCACTGGTATATATGTACCCCAGCACATGCCCTTAGTATATAGGTAGCCCAGTACGTGCTATAACTAAGGGTAGTTTTTCTATCCAAAACGCGTAAGCTGCTAATGGATATTATGTATTGCCATTGAATGCACCAATAAAGAAAACAACCAATGTGTTTGGAGCTTGGCTGGACCGTGGATTTTTTACTTTAAGTGTTACGCCCCAGCAGAGGGGTGGTCTGTGCCTCACTCAACACATTGTACTGAGAGGTGAGCTGGCATCTTTTCTACTTTTGCAGCCCAGTTCATGCCCCTAGTATATATGTACCGCAGCACATGCCCCCAGTGTATATATGCCTCAGCACATGCCCCCAGTATATAGGTTGCCCAGCACATGCCCCTGTAAATATGTAGCACAGCACATGCCCCCAGTATATAGATACCCAAGCACACAGCCCCAGACAGACAAGAAAAATTGACCCCCCCTCTGTAAAATGTATATGCCCCCAGTATATATGTAGCCTAGCACATACTCCCAGTATATAGGTAGCCCGGCACATGCCCCAAGTATATAGATAGCCCAGCAGACCCTTCCCCACATTATAAAAGTAGACCTGACACACTACCTTCAAGTATATAAGTAGTCCTGGCACATGCCCCAAGTATGTAGGGAGTCTTGACACAAGCCCACCATATATAGGTAATCCAGGATCATTCCCCCCAGCATATATGTAGCACTGGCACATGCCCCAAGTATATAGGTAGCACAGCACAGTATGAAAAAATAAATACTCATCTGCCTGCCACTTCCTCCTCAGCCTTATGCTTCTCTTTCAGGATGCCGGTAGCGTGATGACGCTTCTGCTGGCGTCCTCTCTATGACACAGATGGCACATGCCGCTGATTACTATTGAGGGCCAGTACAGGGCCCCCAGGGTGGCAGGCGAGGGTGGTGATCGCCTACCCTGCCTATCCCTCGTCCCTGGCATGGGGCCTCACAATGTACATTTGAAAGCAGAAATAGAGAGATGAAGAATCGGACAAATAAAAAAGATAAAATCGTTGAGTCTCTATTCACTACACATGCACCTTAGCTAAACCGATTGGCAGGAATATGAAAGAATCGAGAGAGATTTACTGGGAGCCACTCGATAAATATTGTGGTAGCTAATTTTTTTTAATAGGGGAGCTGATCAATGTCTATTCCTTACTATCTCACTTTTGCCCTTACAGGTTCCAGAGGAATAGATACAATACATAAACTGATCGCTACACTCCTGGTTCTACAAACAATCCGAGCTCACAACATTCTGAGCGGAGTCACATTCAAAACTTTACTGAAATTGGACCCGTCCGTCCCAAGAAGGTACAGCTGTATAAACCAATAGGAGAACAGGCTTCCACCCCATTCTATATGATATCTGGTTTACAAAATATTATGGAGATAAATAATACATTTAATCAGAATGATGTCACAGCCCTGACCCTATCAGCTCCATAATTCTGCATTGTGATTAGTTAAGCCATGAGTTTATCACATCAATGTTGCATTATGAACAAAAACCATATGTAAGTATAATACTGCAATATAGATTCACCCAGAGTATAACTCTTTTTTTATAACTCTATAGGGATATGTGCTATACGTCCTTTACAGTGACATACAGTAAAAAAAAATTGTTTGAAAATTGGACAGCAACTAATGGAAGTACAGGCAGTCCCCGGGTTACATACACGATAGGTTCCATAGGTTTGTTCTTAAGTTGAATTTGTATGTAAGTCAAAACTGTATATTTTATAATTGTAGATCCAGACAAAAAAATTTTTGGCCCCAGTGACAATCGGAGTTTCAAAATTTTTTGCTGTAATGGGACCAAGGATTATCAATAAAGCTTCATTACAGACTCCTTACAGCTGATTATTGCAGCCTGGGAGTATTGTAAAGCATCCAGAGAGCTTCACCAGAGGTCACAGTGGGCAGAGGGGTCCGTCTTTAACTAGGGGTCGTCTGTAAGTCGGGTCTCCTTAAGCAGGGGACCGCCTGTATATGCCTAAATGGAGATAAACACTGTTATAGGTGTCTGAACAAAGCCGTCTGCTAAACAATCTGCCCAAAAGAAGCAAACAAAGTGTTAAAATAATGGATAAATATGCAAATTTGTTTTCCAGGATGGGACAAGGAAAACATTGAGACACATTTACTAAGAACAGTGCAGTCTGTACTATGTGCAGTTTGCCTGTGTAGTGTGCAGGGGGCGCCAGATTCAGGATTTCTGGCGCATGTTCTTCATGAATCTGGCGTCCCCTGCACTGCCCCGACAGAGTGCACCACTTTTTTTTTTTTTAACATAGGGCGTGGAACACAATTCAAGTTGGATTTTGCATGTTAAATTTGGCGCATGGCCCTATTGAGCACCAGAACAGCCCCTACAGTGCAGAAATTTGTGTTGCATGAAGACTACTACAACTGCACCACAAAGCGGTTGGGTGCAACACAAATGAACGTGCAAAATCCGTCAGAAAACTGGCCTAAGTAAATGTGCCACATGGCCTCAAATGGCAAAGTCTCTGTAAGAAGAACACTATCTTCCTGAAAATATTAGGTGGAATTTATCATGTGCTGGTGCATTGTGCCACGTGCTGGAGCACTGTGCGCCAGTCTATAGCTTTTCCCTACTGGCGCACGTCGTTGTTACATCACCAGTTAATGTATCGTCCCTTCATATTTTTTGTCTCTTTTTATTCTACAGTCAGTATCCAAGCATTGAAAAGGCCATTGAATGGGCAATAAAATCGGATCGTCAGTACCCGGGCATCTGTATGAGACTTGGTTTGGGGCGAGACTGGGATCAAGCAACACGCCAGTTACTGAACCTGGATCCGATTCCTACTACTTCCGATCTTCACTCAGTTTCTCATTGTTTATTTCTGCTGTGAACGCAAATCCGACTTTTCATTGGAAGTAAAACTGTCCCTCGAGCTTCCCCGATAGATGGGATGACCAACTTCATGGATGTCACTACATGACCCAGTTTTCACTATAAACAGGGTTCTCTCAAGATGGCAGTTAAAATATGATTTTAGTTACACCAATAAAACCCAAAAGTGCTATATCTGCTAATGTAGTGCTAACTCTATCATTTTCAGAAATCTCAGCTTTTTAAAGTTTAATAACACCCTACAAAAAGGTGTTAAGAGTTAAGTCTAAATCATATTACACCATAACCATATATGAAGGGCTATATGCAAATGAGCCCGAGGGGCTCCAGGTTCAATAGTTGTTAACGGAGCCTGAAGTCCCTCAGGCTCATTTTCATACAGTCTTTTTATCCTGGTAGTAGATGCCCTTTAAAGCAGACACCTGACCCATCAGGTAAATGCCAATTAGTATCTTAGGCTAAGTGCACACCTACGATTGGCAGGGTCCAATTCCTCTTACATTAGTGGAAAAAAAAGCACACAACTAGGATTTGTTCACATATTCAGTTTTTAAGATGCAGCCAAAAGCAGCTGGAGATCATAATGGGTGTGGGTATCACCAATCCACTCCTTGTTTGGATATCAAAAGCTGCATCTTAAAACCTGTACATGTGAACACACCCTCAATAACAACAGGTAACCTTATGTATGTAATCATCTTTTTTTTTGTTTACGTTATGCTCTGTTAAATGAAACCTACCACTACGGATCTACCTATTAAGGTAGGTCCGGTGGTAGGCTCATCTAACGAATGTAAGGATAGCCCTTTTTAGGGCTAATCCTTTAGTCCCCACAATCTTTTAAAAAGTTTAATGGCCTTGATATGCAAATTTTATAAAGAGGCTATTGGGGTGTGGAGTAGCTGGAGATGAGGCTATGCCACGCTTACCAGACATCTTCAGCTCCTTGTAGCCGCGCGCACTCATCTGTGAATCCGGAGTTCTGCGCATGCACAGTAGCTGCGGCTTTGGAGCCGAGATCGTGCAGCGGCTGGCCTGTGTACTGCCAATGCAGGAGCTACGCGCTGAAGACCCCCGACGGTCGTGAGAATGAAACCTGAGCCCTTAGGCTGTGTTCACACGTGGTGTTTACATACAACAGCTGAGAACAGGAGATGTGCCTAATTACATTGCTTTTAACATTTGCATTTACAAAATGCAATGTGAACGCAATGTTGATGCATGTGTTAACATCGTTCTAACATTTGTAACATTTTGCTAATCTCGCGCATGAGCGTGAGCTAACTACCTTAGGAGGAAATTTCTTATCACAAATAAACCCATAAAGTCGCAGATTTGTATTCTGCAACCCACTTACACAGGGTTGTATTTCATTTATTTTTTTTGCTTTACTTTTATTACTATATAATGAATTATTTGCAACTTTTTTTGAATGCTTTGTGTTTATTTCACCTCATGAAAAAAAATCTACCATCAAATAAAACTTCCTCCTAGATCTAGGCACCGTGACTGTGCTAATTTTCTTATATTTGTTATCCATGGCCTCTTACTTTTAAAATCAACATTCATAATTATGCTAATGAACTACTGGCACAGTTCCCAGAGCCCCCCTAATGCTGCATATTTAAAGGCTGTTACACTGTGTAGGAGCACATCCCACTGGGTTCTGAAACTTACTGTGCTGCAGTGAGATTACATCAGACTGAGGGAGGGGGCGACCAGGAGCAAAGGGAGAGAATGAGACAGTATAACAGTCTGTGAATCTGCAACATGGAGGGGCTCTGGGAACTGCCTCAGTAGCACTTCAGGCTCATTAGCATAATTTAATAGTTTAATTTAGAAGGAAGAAGGCCATGGATAACAAATATAAGGAGATTACCACAGTCACAGTGCCTGGATCTATGAGTAAGTGTCTCTTATGATGTATTTTCATGGTAGATTTGCTTTAAGATCTCTGGTTGCTGGCAGTGAATTTGAGGAAAAAAAAATTAGCTCAAACAAGGAAGTCATCGCCAAGACAGAAGTGTATTTTGGAGAGTTTGACAAATTCTATTTTTTGGAGGGGTAAAAAAAAATGGCAGGAATGTTAGGAGAAGTGTATCTTTCTAAAAGGGGACTATGTTGAAAAATAAAAAACATTTTTTTTTTTAAATGGTGTCTTCATTTCTAACACTGGTACTTATTGAACCGCCCTCGTACAGCTGAAAACCCCTAAGGACCCAATACCTGTCATTGCTGAGTGTCTGCTTTGCTGTATCCATTGTAGACAATAGTGTATAAGATACACCACATACTTACACTGAGGCTATAGCAAAGTAACCACGGGGCGATCACTGTTCACACATCATAATGCAGGGTCCTGAGGTGCTATAACATGATCTGTGGCTGTTTGATATCTGGTCATGTGGATTTCTATAAGTTGAATAAAATGAAGGTCATATGTGGGCTCTCTACTGTAGCCATTTCTTCATATTATTTATCAGTTTCTATAATGAAGCATTTTTTTCTGTTTTGCTTTAATTTGTAATTTGTAGCGCTTACACATCTGTGGAATATGCGGCGTGATGAATAAAGGCTTTCTACGTGATTCTAATTTGTCTAAAAAACCATTTTTCTTGCAAAAAGTCATTAGGGAGATTTATCAGAAGCTATTTAGAGTCAAACTTTTCTAGTTGCTCACAGCAACCAATCAGAGCATTCATTTTCCCACAGCTATTTATAAAATGTAAGCTGAGCTCTGATTGGTTTCCATGGGCAATAAGCACAGTTTTACCTCAGACACTGCTGATAAATCTCCCTACTTGTGCTTAAAGGGGTTCAAAAGAATCAGTCCTGTTTCCTACTGGATGGTGACTGCTTGAAGCTGCAGAAGTACTTTCCAGAAGTATTTCACTATATCCTTGGCCTGGTTGTAGCTTCAGTACATTTACTGAACTATACAATGTACAGCACTGTGAGCAGTTCAGAGACTGCAGCGCTCATCCAAATGACTCACAAACACTGCCAAAGTGTTTTTGTATAAAAAATTTACAGAAAAAAAATATATGTTACCGTATATACTCGATTATAAGACGACCGAGTATAAGCCGAGACCCCTAATTTTACCAACAAAAACTGGGAAAAACTACTGACTCGAGTATAAGCCAAGGGTGGGAAATGCATTGGTCAACCCCCCCAGTAGTATACAGCCTGCCAGCCCCCAGTAGTATACAGCGATCCCAGCCTGCCCCCTGTAGTTTACAGCCTGCCAGCCCCAGTAGTATACAGCCATCCCAGCCAGCCCCAGTAGTATACAGCCATCCCAGCCTGCCCCCTGTAGTATACAGCCTGCCAGCCCCCTGTAGTATACAGCCTGCCAGCCCCCTGTAGTATACAGCCTGCCAGCCCCCAGTAGTATACAGCCTGCCAGCCCCCAGTAGTATACAGCCTGCCAGCCCCCAGAAGAATACAGCCTGCCAGCCCCCAGTAGTATACAGCCTGCCAGCCCCCAATAGTATACAGCCTGCCACCCCCCACTAGTATACAGCCTGCCAGCCCCCAGTAGTATACAGCCTGCCAGCCCCAGTAGTATACAGCCATCCCAGCCTGCCCCCTGTAGTATACAGCCTGCCAGCCCCAGTAGTATACAGCCATCCCAGCCAGCCCCAGTAGTATACAGCCATCCCAGCCTGCCCCCTGTAGTATACAGCCTGCCAGCCCCCTGTAGTATACAGCCTGCCAGCCCCCTGTAGTATACAGCCTGCCAGCCCCCTGTAGTATACAGCCTGCCAGCCCCCTGTAGTATACAGCCTGCCAGCCCCCTGTAGTATACAGCCTGCCAGCCCCCAGAAGAATACAGCCTGCCAGCCCCCAGTAGTATACAGCCTGCCAGCCCCCAATAGTATACAGCCTGCCACCCCCCACTAGTATACAGCCTGCCAGCCCCCAGTAGTATACAGCCTGCCAGCCCCAGTAGTATACAGCCATCCCAGCCTGCCCCCTGTAGTATACAGCCTGCCAGCCCCAGTAGTATACAGCCATCCCAGCCTGCCCCCTGTAGTATACAGCCTGCCAGCCCCCAGTAGTATACAGCCATCCCAGCCTGCCCCCTGTAGTATACAGCCTGCCGGCCCCCAGTAGTATACAGCCTGCCAGCCCCCAATAGTATACAGCCTGCCAGCCCCCAGTAGTATACAGACTGCCAGCCCCCAGTAGTATACAGCCTGCCAGCCCCCAGTAGTATACAGCCTGCCAGCCCCCAGTAGTATACAGCCTGCCAGCCCCCAGTAGTATACAGCCTGCCAGCCCCCAGTAGAATACAGCCTGCCAGCCCCCAGTAGTATACAGCCTGCCAGCCCCCAATAGTATACAGCCTGCCACCCCCCACTAGTATACAGCCTGCCAGCCCCCAGTAGTATACAGCCTGCCAGCCCCCAGTAGTATACAGCCTGCCAGCCCCCAGTAGTATACAGCCTGCCAGCCCCCAGTAGTATACAGCCTGCCAGCCCCCAGAAGAATACAGCCTGCCAGCCCACATGTAGTGTTTAGCAGCCCCTAGTAGTATAAAGCAGCCCCTAGTAGTATACAGCAAGCCCCTAGTAGTATACAGCCTGCCCCCAGTAGTATACAGCCTGTCCCCAGTAGTATACAGCAGCCCCTAGTAGTATACAGCAGCCCCCAGTAGTATACAGCAGCCCCCAGTAGTATACAGCAAGCCCCTAGTAGTATACAGCAGCCTCTAGTAGTATACAGCAGCCTCTAGTAGTACACAGCAAGCCCCTAGTAGTATACAGCAAGCCCCTAGTAGTATACAGCAAGCACCTAGTAGTATACAGCAAGCCCCTAGTAGAATACAGCAAGCCCCTAGTAGTATACAGCAGCCCCTAGTAGTATACAGCAGCCTGCCCCCACGGACCTTAAAAAAATAAACTTAAATACTCACCCTCCGCGAAGAAGAAAGAAGATGGGGCGCGCTGACATCGGGGACATCGGTAAGCCATGCCGACATCGGGGAGCCGCGCTGACATCGGAGGGTGAGTATTTAAGTTTATTTTTTTTAACTGGGTAATTTTTTTTAATAATAGACTCGTGTATAAGCCGAGGGGACGTTTTTAAGCACATTTTTTGTGCTGAAAAACTCGTCTTATATACGAGTATATACGGTATATTGTACCTTTCATTAGCATCTGCTGTGTGACTAGGCAGTTGCCAAATGGGATGGGCTGAAAGGAGCAGTTCCCCCCCCACCCTTGGGAAACAGCTCCTCCATGTGACCTTTTCAAATATATGAAAACACCAATCACTAGGCTTAGCGACGCCCCCTGCTCCTCTACAACCAATCCCGAGTGTTGGGAGTTATTCATATATTTGAAAAGGTCACATGTTTCCCAAAACCTATTTTTTATACAAAAACACTTTGGCAGAGTATGTACTATGCTCTGTGGGGGGGGGAGTGCTAAAAATTGGTCTCCTTTTGACAGGTTCCCTTTAATATCTATATTCTGAAAAGATTTGGCCAATGGCAGCTTTATTTGAAAGGTTATTCTACTCAGTTGCATGTGGATTGCATGTTCACATGGCATGTCCTCCCCATATCGCCTGCAATTAGCTGCCAGTGAGACCCTGTACCTTAATTACAGCTGGTCTTCAGATATGCAAATTATCTTTCCTGACTCACATCTCCTGGCTCTGACTCTTCTGTCAGTAAACCACACCCTCTTATTCTGACTGACAGCTCTGCGTCTCTTCAAATCCCTGCTCTGCCTCCTTGTACTTAGGGACTGTATGCCAATATTCAACTAAAGACATATAAACCTCTATGTACTTTCAGTAGTGGACCCCTTTCCAGTGAACTTATGTAGCGGTATGAAAAATGCAGAAACTAAAGACACCAAATATGAAAACATTTTATTTGCTTTTTCATTATAATAACCTGCTGTACTGATTGCAGGATTCTATCACTGTCATCCTATGCAATCCCATAGGACAGGATCTTACAGGTTGTAACTATGGTCAGCCATGGGGTCAATAGACCAGGAAGGCTGCCATAGCAACGATCAGTAAAAGATAGAAAAAACAACAAACAGAGGGCGGCACCTCGGGTGTTGATGTTAAGTCAAGATGGTAAAATAAAACAATCCCCAAATGGGGCGCTCACCTATAGCCCACTGTAGTGCGTATAACCCTATCAAGGGTAGGTAATGGACATCTGTTTTGTAGATGTCTGGGCAAGACCTGCTGCTCCTTAAGCCTCAGAAAAGTTGAGCGCCGATTTCCCAACTAGTTGGTCGGCAACATACATGACAGAGAGGAAACTTGGTGTCACGGTTGCACCCGCGATCCTCGGTACGGATTGTGGGTGTACCCGTGCCTGCTGCCGCGGTCCCCGCTCCCCCAGCCCTCACTTACCTTTCCTGGCTCCGGCCTGCACTCTGCCTTCCAGCGTGTAGGCCGCATGCTTCTTCCCTGCAGTCGTTCTCTCCCACCACTAGAGGGGGCGCGCGGACTTCTCTCTGCTTTAAAGGGCCAGTGTCCTCCTTATTGGCTCTGGCATTCCTGGCCCGGCTATATAACCTGGCGACTCCCAGCATCCCCTGCCAGATCTTCAGGTAATTCTACTGGAGAGAAAGCCTTCCTGAGAGTTTCCAGACGCCTCTGTGTTTCCATGTTCCGTGTTGTTCCGGTGTCCTGTGGCGGTCCTGCCTTCCCGTGGTCCTGCCTGCCTTCCCGTGGTCCTGCCTGCCCTCCCGTGGTCCCCGTGTCCCTACCTTGGCTGCCACCGCGGGCCTAGTTGCACCCGCGGAGCGACCTGGTGACTCCTGCTTTGCGGCGGGCTCTGGCGAAGACCAGGAGTTCACTTAGACCCTGCTCCCGGGTTGCGGCTAAGGTTGTTATCTCCCGCGGTGGTCCAGGGAGTCCACTGTCTATTCCCCTGAGACTGTGACAGTAAGATCCGGCCATGGACTCCGCCAAGGTCATGATCTCTGCCAAAGCCATGGACAGTGTCAAGGATCTGTACCAGCTTCTGGGTGACCTTCCCAGCACTATTGCCCAGCAGTCCCAAGAGATTGCTGCGCAAAAAGAACTCTTGGACAAACTCGCTGCCACCATGCGGATTATTGCCTCCCAGCAATAGGCTCCTGTGACTCCTCCTGTTGTTTCTGTCCCCCAGCCATGTTTTTCAGCAGCGAACTGTGGATCTGATTTTTCTGTGCCAAAAAAAATTGGATGGCAACACCAATTTTGTAGGAGTTTTGTTGTCCAGTGCTCGTTGTACATCAAACTGACGTCCTCCCAATCCACCCCCGAACGCACTAAGTTGGCATGTGTTTTTTCTTTGCTCACTGGAGAGGAGCTGGACTGGGCTACTCCTCTATGGGATAGTGGTGACCCGGACATGGTTACCCATAGCAAGTTCCTGGCAAAAATCCAGTCCAGGTTTGAACCATCTCAAGTTCGACCACCTCGTCTGTCCTGCATGGTCCCAGTGTCCCCAGTGTCTCTGCAGCTTGCCACGGCTGCTCCAGCGGCGCCCCAGACTCCGCAGCTTGCCACGGCTGCTCCAGCGGCGCCCCAGACTCCGCAGCTTGCCACGGCTGCTCCAGCGGCGCCCCAGACTCCGCAGCTTGCCACGGCTGCTCCAGCGGCGCCCCAGACTCCGCAGCTTGCCACGGCTGCTCCAGCGGCGCCCCAGACTCCGCAGCTTGCCACGGCTGCTCCAGCGGCGCCCCAGACTCCGCAGCTTGCCACGGCTGCTCCAGCGGCGCCCCGGACTCCGCATCTTGCCACGGCTGCTCCAGCGGCGCCCCGGACTCCGCAGCTTGCCACGGCCGCTCCAGCGGCGCCCCAGACTCCGCAGCTTGCCACGGCTGCTCCAGCCTCCCCTGAGGCCGCTCCAGAGTCTCCACCGGCCTCCCCTGAGGCCGCTCCAGAGTCTCCACCGGCCTCCCCTGAGGCCGCTCCAGAGTCTCCACCGGCCTCCCCTGAGGCCGCTCCAGAGTCTCCACCGGCCTCCCCTGAGGCCGCTCCAGAGTCTCCACCGGCCTCCCCTGAGGCCGCTCTGATGAGCCTAGAGCCGACCCAGCCTGCTTTAAAGGGCCAGCGTCCTCCTTATTGGCTCTGGCATTCCTGGCTCGGCTATATAGCCCCTGCCGGATCTTCACGTCATTCTGCTGGAGAGAAAACCTTCCTGAGCGTTTCCAGACGCCTCTGTGTTCCGTGTTGTTCCCGGGTTCTGTGGCGGTCCTGGTGTCCCGTGGCGGTCCTGTCTGCCTTCCCGTGGTCCTGTCTGCCTGCCTTCCCGTGGTCCTGCCTGCCTTCCTGAGATCCCTGTGTCCCTACCTTGGCTGCCACCGCGGGCCTGGACGCACCCGCGGAGCGACCTGGTGACTCCCCGCCGCAGCAAGACTATCCCGCTTTGCGGCGGGCTCTGGCGAAGACCAGGAGTTCACTTAGACTCCGCTCCCAGGTTGCGGTTAAGGTTGTTATCTCCCACGGTGGTCCAGGGAGTCCACTGTCTATTCCTCTGAGACTGTGACACTTGGTTAAAGAAATAGAGTGCTGGTCACCAGATATTAAAGGGGTATTCCAGGAATCACCATAATTCATATACAAGTTGGCACTCAAAATAGAAGCTAATGTGTAATTAGTTGTTATTTAAAATTTTGCTCCCCTTAGCAGAAAATGCTGGTGACATAGACTGTAATGAAGAATTAAAATGCTCCCGGCCCTTTAATCAGTCCGTTAATTTTCTCTGCGCGGTCCGTTGCAGGACAGAAGATGGCTGCTGGTCACATGTCCACATCACATGTCCTGTACCTGTCTGGGCAGGTCATGTGATCACCACTACGTTTGGCTGTAGTTGGTTGGTTGCAGTGCATCCAGAATGGCCAGTGTTTTGTTGATGGCAGTAACACATCATTACTATGGTAACAGAGCAAGAAAACCTGTTAGATCATCACTGGGAGCGGAGCATAAGTGGTAGGAGGAGTTACTGAGAACTAAAGGATCATGGAACTTGTAGTTTCCAGTGGCGGCCATCTTAGTGATAACTCCACCTACTTTAGAGAGGCCATAAACTTTGTAAATCATAAAATCATATTATTTTAGCTCTGTTTTGTGACTAATTATATTGAGTATTGTTGTATTCATTTATTTATATCATCATGGGTTTTTGTGTCAGACGTTCATATTCCCGGAATACCCCTTTAAGTCCTAGATGTTGCGTATTCAAAATGCCCCTTTCTCAAAAACAGGAGTACTGGACCCTACTAGTCATGTTTTTTGAGAAAGGGTCATTTGGCCCGAAACGCGTCATCTAGGAATTAATATCTGGTTTCTTACCTTTTTGTACAAAAATATATGAATTCCATTTTATTTTAACTTTTAATATTGTATCTAATAAATTTATATATTATGTTACTTTGGAGTTGAGTCAGAGATTTTACTGGCATTAAAGGGGTTGTCCGAGTTCTGAAAAAAAACTCAGGGAGGGCGGGAGGGTGCTGCTTAAAAAAATAAAGTCCTACTTACCTTCCGGTGCCCTACGGTATCCAGCGCTGGACTCAGCTTCCGGCCGGACCCGACAACCTTCCGGCCCGCATTCACAATGCTGTGAATAGGGAGGGATAGGCGTGCCCGGCCAGAAGCTGAATCCAGCGCTGCAGTGGTGGCCATGTTTGTTTACATGGCGCCCAGACCGGAGCGACAGCAGCGCTGGATACCGGAGGGCACCGGAAGGTAAGTAGGACTTTATTTTTTTAAGCAGCGCCCTCCCTGAGTTTTTTTTTTTTTTCAGAACTCGGACAACCCCTTTAAAACTCCTGCTGTATCTGGTGACAAGCTGAACCGGCATCGGCTCCATGACGTAGTATCACTGCATGGAGCACTAAGTTACAGCAATCCATGCAGTAATATTATGTCATGGATCACTAAGGGCTAATTGTACACAGCTTGTCCCTTATAGTTTTAGTATATACAGCCCCCCATGCATTAATTATACTATATAATTAATCCATGGGAGGGGGCTGTATATACTAAAACTATCAAAGACTGTATATAAATTGTATACATAGCTTTGGTTAATACAGGCCGACCCCATAGATATGTCCATCAGTTTTATGATTCAATATGGCCAGCAAAGCATGAGTTACCTTACCCCCTCATAGAGGGCCAGGGCTCCTGCTCTCCTCTTCTGCTGTTACTACCGGGCAGGGTACAGTTTAAGGCAGAAGTCAGTGACAGTGAGGTTCTCTGAGTCTTCTCCCGCTCCATTCACTGAGAGTCGGCACCAATTGCGTTCCTAAATGCAATATAAACCTGACCCAAGCGACACCTCCAACTCTGCAGTGCTATCTGCTGGGCACTAGTGAGTTGCTCCTGTCCCAGGCGGTATGCGCCACCCACCTTCACTAAAAGCTTGCGCCGGTATGCTGGGTGCTGGCGCTGGCTCTGGGCACACTGTTACAAATCTTCAGCAATAATAGGTCGTGGAGTCTTATAAAGGCATCTGATTATTGATGTCATGGGGAGGAACACAAAAAGCCAATATTGGGTTTAAAAGACATCTACCACCAGGATGAAGGATCGTATGCAAATTAGCCCGAGGGGCTCCAGGCTCTATAGGTGTTATCGGAGCCTGGAGCCCCTCTGGCTCATTTGCATACAGTCTTTCATCCTGGTGGTAGATGACCATCAGATGCCTTGATTTATACTCGCCTCCTCGTCTCTTCCCTCTTTACAGTAATGTGATTTTGCAATACACGTGGAATGGGAGATCTCGTCAGTCACGGCGCTGCGACATCCAAAAGCCACTCGCAAACTGTAGGTAGACTTTTAACTGTTTTATTGGATCACTACGCGTTTCGGCCCCGATCCGGAGCCTTCCTCAGGTGTAAAAGACATATATATATACAGAGTATATGTCTTTTACACCTGAGGAAGGCTCCGGACCGGGGCCGAAACGCGTAGTGATCCATTAAACAGTTAAAAGTCTACCTACAGTTTGCGAGTGGCTTTTGGATGTCGCAGCGCCGTGACTGACGAGATCTCCCATTCCACGTGTATTGCATTGTATCGGCTTGTTGGTCCATCCTCCTGGGAGAACGGACCAAAACTGAATCTCGTGGCTGTCAGCATGTCCCGATGCCCATTAAATACCTAAGAGCACAACTGCTTGTTGATACGCTTAGACTCTTCCTAACACCAGGTGAGAGTCATCATCTTTTTCTTTATCTCTTTTCTGTTCTGTGGTCCACCTTACCCCTCCGAGAGGACACACTCGGATCCTGCATTTACCCAGTAATGTGATTTTAGTATAAATAGTAACAGCCACATTTAGAAGAAATAGAGGAATTATTCAAATGAGCCTGAGGCGTTTTTTGAGCCTGTCCGTCTTTTAATTCACAATTCTCCTCATGCCTCCTGCCCACACTCAGAGCAGAGAGCCGGTGACATTACCCGGCTCTCTGCAAATTTCCCGTATACAATGTTGTTTGCATAGTCGGCTAATAAAAACTGTGGCTGCGCAAACAACATTGTATAAAGTTTTGCAGAGAGCGGGGAAAAAAAACGTATTTCTTCTAAATGCGGCCGCTCATATATATACTAAAATCTCACCTATGGAGAGGTGAGCATAAATTATCTATCATCAGGGAATCTAAAGGTAGATGTCCTTTAACACCCATGATCAGGCCTGTGAGCCCTCTCCATAGTCCGTAACAGATGAGTGATGTACTAGTACATCACGTTATTAAGAAATTCATATGTATATGCAACTTCCCCACCGGGGCCTAGACTTTTCTTGGGGCCTGGAGGCAGCCGGGGCCCAGAATACCGGAGTGGCTGGAGGTTGCGGCCTAGGCACGCTGTGTCACGATGCTTGGTATGGGGACCGGAGGGCTGTCCTACACCCATATACAGTGGGTATATGTTGTATGTGGACAGGGTGAGCAGCATCTCTAAAATTAAGGTAATGGGCACCTAACAAGGTGAAGGGGCTGCAGTGGAAGAGTAGACATGAAATGTAAGTGTATTCTTGGCCTGTTTTTAAACTCACTGAAAATGCCTGCGTTTTTGCTTGTTTACCATGCATCTTGGCTGGTTAAATTAAATTGTTAATACAGCTGCTTACACGTCCAGAAATAAAGAAAAATATATTCGAACCAGCCAAACGCATGGTAAGCATGCAAAAACAGGAACAGACCAAGAATGGCCCAAGAACGCACCATGTGAACGCACCCTTACATTTCATGTCTGCTCTTATCTTTCCTCTTTCCCTGACAGCCCCCTCAACTCACCAAAACGGCCCAAGAACGCACCGCATGACCGCACCTTTAGGTGTGTTCACACGTTCAGGTTTTCAGGGTGTATTCACACGTGGCGTCTAACGGATGCCCTAAAAAACGCACTGCAGCAGCTGGAAAGATTTTTGCCTAATTCAATTCAGTTAATATTTGCATTTTCAAAACCCAACCGTTGTGTTAACAGCGCATTAACGGATGAGTTTTGTAAACGCAAATGTTAACATCAGTTTATTGAGATACATCTTTAACTTCACATGCTGTGACTTGTAGTTTATTTATAGATAGTCAGCGCCCAGAATGTCCTGTATGTAAGGCACAGCGTATGTTGTGCAGGTATTATGTGCTTTCTCCAGACACTACACCTCGATTACAGTAATTACAGTAAAATTAATTAACCCAATCTAATTCGCGCATGCGCAGAGGGCACCAGACGGTCACGCGTGGTCCTAGGGCTCCCTGGCATTGCCTGAAGTTACCTTACAATCCGTCCCGCCCTTCACGACGATACGATGCAGCCATTGGCTACCGCTTCCTTGTCAAGAGTCATCGATATCCAATCAAATCGCTCCATACTTGACCGCAAACTCCATCTCTGCCTCCCATTGGAGGGAGGCATCCCCGTCCCCTGGCTGTGATTGGCGGGGCGCGCCACCCTCTCGGGACGTATCGGGGAGGTGTGTGTGGCGCAGGAGGATTTTCTGCCCGAGCTCGAGCCATCATGGCGGAGTGTGCGGGAGCTGAGGGCGGCGGCGGGGCTGCCAGCAAGGAGAACACCGGGGAAGGGGCAAAGATGGCGGAGAGCGAGGATGAGGAAGACGTGTTCGAGGTGGAGAGCATCCTGGACTCCAAGATAGAAGGGGTGAGGAGGTCCTGCGCTGTGCCTGTACAGGGGGACTACAACTCCCAGCATGACTTACACTGGGGGGTCTTCCGTTACAGTGACGGGGGTACATAGTGGGGGTATATGGATGTACAAGGGCTGTTTGTTTACATATCCCCCGACAGATCGATTAGTCATGTCTGGAGGTCCTGTGCTGTGTCACACTGTCCTATCAGAGATAAGCGGCGCCCTATGCGTCTGGCAGCTGCTTTTCCACATTCTCACTGGACATACAATTTGGGGTCTCTGTGTGGAGAGTCAGACCCCCAGCAGCTCTCCATTACCAAGGTAAAGAAGGGGTCGCCCTATAAGACCTCCATTTATCCTAATCGATAATCTGACCTGGGGCGGCATCTGTACGACTTCACCTTTTTAGGCTGCGTTCACATGGGACGCCGAAATTGCGTTTTGAAATGCAATACCCCAGCCAAGGTGAGGAGCTCTGGCTTACATTACGTTGATGTTAACACTTGCTTTACAAAAGCACAATGTTAACACATTGGTTTACACCGTGTTACCATAGCAGTTTGTAAACATCAATGTAATAAGGCAAATCTAATCTCCTCGACTGTTGTATTGCATTTGAAAACACAATGTAAATGTCATGTGTGAACACAGTTTTTATTTCAGAAAAGTATAGGAACTGAGCGTTTTTGGGTCATATTACAGAGCCTGGTTCCAGCTTTTGGGTCACCGGTTCAGAATTCAGATTTTTCCTAAGGGCCCATAAATGTACCAGTATTACACTTGCATGAAATTGTTACAGTGTAAGACTACTTGTGCTGTTATCGGGCCCCAAGCTGTGTATCCTTGGTCCTTTTTTGCCGGTTCTTGTGTCATCAGTGTGGAATCTGGCTTCCAAATTGTCAGTAGCTTGTCACAACCCCAGGATTGTCTGCTTAGCACCTGATCTGCACACAGCATGTGGATGACATGCATAAGGCATCTGTATTTTTATTTATTTTTTTACATTCCCATAAGCCTGAGACGGCAAAGGACAGGAGTAGGACCTGCTCTGAGTTTTCTACAACCTCCTACACGAAAAACTTGTTAAAGTGCATGCAAATGACTGGCAGTGTGCCACCGCAAAGAAAATGGCGTGCATGTAACGTGATATGGCGTGCATGTAGCGAGGAATGTTTTCCTTATGGTTTGAGTCATACATATCGTTACATGTATGTGTTCCGTTGTATGTCTATGTTACAGAGATATTGCCTCTAGGTTTTAAAATGCCACGTGGCGTAAAACAATTTCAAGAGCTGTGCCACGTTTACCTATAGGGTTATTTGCAGATTCACACTGTTCAATACGAAACCGGTAGGGAACACATGGACCGTCCTGCAGGGAACACGATCATTTGGAGGAGTGATCCAATATCGTATAGAGCTGCTATGTCTGCTTATTAAAGGCAGGAAGGAATCTCCTTGGGTACAGCGTGCCTTTAGATGTGTTTACAGGGGTTAACCCCAATTTTAGAAGTGATACCACTCACAGGACAGGAATAACATAATATCCGCTTTCTCTGTTACTCGCATAGTCAGAGAATGGAGTGACTGGACACTTGCTCTTTTTGCCATTCCATCGATTAGTGAGAGTTGGATGAATCACAGGGGTCCAGTTCTCATGATCAGTGAGGGGTTGATAGATCGGCTGCTTATTCCCTATCCTGTGGATAGGGAATAACTTCTAACCTTGTGACAACCCCTTTCAGCCTTTCAATCGCTTGATAAAAAGGGATAAAATGTATAAGCAGTGAAATAACTGCAAATGGAGGGGGGTGGCTGTCTGTGGAGTGGGCAGGCACCGGGCGATCCTGCCCCATGCTGGCGTAGCTTGGCGGCGGGACTACGGAATCGAAACAACGGGAGGGGGACTGCCAGCGTATGATAAATTCTCCCCCCAATAGGTGTTACTGCATTCTGAATACATTGGTCTGCAGCAGGGGGGCTGAAGACCTTTTTTTCTGCAGTGTGAAGTGCAAGAGACATATAATGTGCCAAAAATAGACCCCCCCCCCCCCTTGTTGTGTATCCCCACAACCTCTGAGAGACCTGCGTTGTTGCTGCTACTGCTGACACTCTGCATCCTGAATGTAGCACTGCCTCAGGCCTGTCTCCCTTATTAATCCTGTATGTGTGATGTGTAAACACTGCGCTGCTTCCTCCTGACAGCAACAGTCTGTCCCTGGCACCAAATATACTATTATTACTTATTGCAGAATTTTATATGTCGTCATTGCATCAACATTTTCTGTAGCACCGTACAAAGTCTGTACACGCATTGGATCAAATCCGCTAACAATTTATATCCCATTTAACTTGTGTGTATGTTCTTGTGTGTATGTTCTTGTGTGTATGTTCTTGTGTGTGTGGGAGATATCTAGGGAATAAAAGGAATATCCGGAGGAAACTTCTACAATCTCCATGTGGAAGTTACTGTTGATGTTGGTTGCATTTTAATCCAGGACCCCATTTCATTAATACCCAGTTACCCTGGTTACTGTTATGTGTATCTTTGATTAAATTAGGCAGTGAAATTAATTCCACCATTGGTTGGTACTTTTAGGTCCCCTATGTGGTGCCATGCTGCGTCTGTAACTTGGCATATAATGTCTCAGCTCTTATGCACAAGATGTTGTCTGCTGGGTTAAACAGTGACTGCAACATTGTTTGATTCTGGGACTATTGGTTAGTTTATATATTTAGAGCTTGGTGTAATATTGGCAATACGCTACCTGATGTTTAACTCTTGTGGTGATCTGCAGGACATGTCTGAACTGTGTGGCATCTAAATCTATGTTCAGCACTGATCCACTAATGGTGACATTACATTAGGTACCTGGCTTTCTATGATTGTACTAGGACGGCTTTATTTTCCCCATGACTTGTGTGTGAGTTTTGAGCACACTCGGTATCTGGCCACCAGCTGTGATAAGAAGGAAGGACTCGCTGAATTGTGTGCTACATAGACGTTGTAGGTCCTGTTCACATCACTTGTATCCTCCCAACCCAAGAGGGAGATTCTAATATAATAAGTAAAACGTTCCTTATATAGTCTGGCACCTGTTACTTTGTCAGATTTGATCTACCTTTGGGTTGAATTTACATGCATCTGATATTTCAAAAGAATAGAAAGCAAGGGCATAGTGACAAGGCATAGAAAGGGGCTCATTTTGGGTGAAACAGAGGGGTACTGTTATGTTCTCCAGCTGCCCAGTGATTAACATGCAGAGCCGTTAGTTGTACATAGCCGATGTGAACCTACAATGCTGGGGGTCGTCCTCCCAATGACTGTCCCTATGAGATGAATCATTGTAATTGTGTGTTATCTCCGCTTCCCTGCCTTATCTGGGCCACTTTATTTTCATTTGCGTGCCCCTTCCCTTGCAGATGTCCTAATTTGTTTCTCCTCCATGTGGGATAACATCCTGTCCTGTGATGTACCAGTGCAGACTACATCATGCGTGGGCATCGACACAGTTTTCCTGGAGCTTTATTCATGTGGTTGTATAGTGTCTGCCCGTACTTCTATTAAAGCTGGAGAGTCTACAATATATTTCTGTTCCCATCTCACCCGGTGCAATTGAGGAGATGCCCACATATCCTGTTGTTTTAGGGTTTTTGTATGTAGTAGTGCGCACTTCAGGCACACTCTCGAGCCTCATGACCAGGCAGTGACTGCTACCCCTGCACTCTGTATAGCTTTGCCTCTGATTCTCATATATTGTGTAATCTAGAATCTCTGTTGATGGCAATTTATTCTCCCTTTTCTTACAGGGGGAAGTGCTGTACCGCGTCCGCTGGAAAGGCTATGACTCTGATGGGGATACCTGGGAACCTGAGGCCCATCTGGATGACTGTAAGGAAGTCCTTCTTGCGTTTAGACGGAAACAAGCAGAAAAAAAGGAGAAAGCTGTGAAGGAGACGCTGGTAAATATTACATAGTGCTACATGTACATAGCAGCCGAATGTCTCTTCTATTCACATTGATGGGTAGTACAAGTATAGAAGTTTTACGCCTTGCATAAAGTTGAGGCTATCTCTCCAATCTCAGTGAATTACAATCATAGGTGCGGACATAGTTGGTACTCGTGCACCTATGAGACATTAATAAAATATCCCATTGTTATGCTGGTAAGGTAGATCCGGTGGTAGGTGCATCTAAAGTATGCAAGGATAGCCCTTTTTTTTAGGGCTAATCCTTTAGTCCCCTCTATCTTTGCTAATCTTTAATCAGGGTAATATGCAAATTTTCTAAAGGGGCTACTGGGGCGTGGAGTAGCTGGAGCTGAGGCGGCTACATGGCGTGGTTACTCCAGGCTCCAGTAGCCTCTCTGAT
The DNA here is from genome assembly GCF_040894005.1 of Engystomops pustulosus. Taxonomy (NCBI): domain Eukaryota; kingdom Metazoa; phylum Chordata; class Amphibia; order Anura; family Leptodactylidae; genus Engystomops; species Engystomops pustulosus. The sequence continues at coordinate 36,908,397 of NC_092412.1, forward strand.
CCTCCTACCTAGACATCTTCAGCGCACAGCTCCTTGTAGCTTCACTCGCCCGTGAAGCCGGAGTTTTACGCATCCGCAGAAGCCCCGGCTGCCAAGATCGCACAGCGGAGCCGCTGGCCTGTGTTCTTTGCATGCATGCGTAGAACTCTGGCCTCGCGGACAAGTGCACGCAGCTCCTTGTAGCTGCACGCTGAAGATGTCTGGGTAGGAGGATAAAAGAGGTTACTGGAGCCTGAAGTAGCCGCGCCGTGTAGCCTCAGCTCCAGTTACTCCACACCCCAGTAGCCTCTTTAGAAAATTTGCATATTACCCTGATTAAAGATTAGCAAAGATAGAGGGGAGTAAAGGATTATCCCTAAAAAGGGCTATCCTCACATATAATAGAGGTACCTACCACCGGACTTACCTCAATAGGTAGATCCGTAGTGGTAGGTTTCCTTTAATAGGAATAACGTGGAAGTAAAAGCTCTTCTTCCGGAGACTGCCAATTAAGGCTGCCATGTAGGATGTGTGCAGACTTACAGCTATTGATGCTCCACCGTGGTATTCTGGGAAATCAGCAAATAAGTTGTCCTTGATAGGTTTAGGAAAACATTGACTCTTCTATGGGGAATAACCACTTTGGGCTCAGTTGACTCATGGAGAGTAAGTTTTTTTTTCTTTCTTTTTTTTTTTTTCTCCATTTTACAGCCGAAATTGAGTGATCTTTTTGATGCAGAAACTGACAGTGACCCTCCACAAAACCTAACAGATGAATCAAGCAAGAAAAAGAAGCTACAGAAACTGAAGGAAGAAGAAGAAAAGAAGCTGCAAGAGGAATTAAAAAAGAAGTCGAAATCTGTCAAAAACAAAGAGAAATCAAAGGCGGAGGCAGAACCATCCGAAAGCCAACCTGTTGACTCCAAGCCAAAGAAAAGGTTGTCAGAAAGCTCAGAGGACCTGAGTATTAAGAAGCCAAAAAAGGAAGAGACCAAGAAATCCAAGAAGGAGGACAATAAGGAGAGTAAAATCAAAGCTAAAGAGGAATATAAAGAGAAAAAGGTGAAGAAAACGCCTGAACCAGAGCAGACTGATAAACCGGATCCTCCAGAACCTGAGGTAATTGTGGAGAGTAAAAGCAGTGATGTTCTTCATGATGGGGGGAAGCTGGATCAGGACGAGCCCAAGAAAGATCTGGAAATGGTGGTGGATGCTCCAGAGGAGCCCCCTGCTTTGGGGTCTGTAACTGTGGAGACGGATGAAGTGAAGCTGAAAAAAAAGAAGAAGAAACACAAGAAAAAAACTGATAAAGATGAAGACATAAAGGCCATGTTAACGGAGGAGCCTGTTGTGGAGAAAAAGAGTCTCCTTAAAAAACAAAAGTCTGTTGATAAGGTGAGGGAGCCCTTCCCCACAGAGAAGCTGGCGGCCCTCATCCCAAAGAGCAGGAAATCTGTGGACTCTCTGACAGAGGTAGGTGTCTCGCTAAAGCTGTAACCAGCATTCTGAAAGGGATTTCTTGTCTTTTAAGAACTCCTGGTATATCAGCATGAAAAGGTAGACTGGGATCCATGCAGAATAAGCTCCATCTATCCTGCTCCTAATGGGCATAGTCCAGGATGGACCTATAGGCGTTTGCTAGGACCTTGATTGATTGGGTCAGTAAATGCTTAGATGTGTTTTGGTAACAAGATTCCACTACTCTTCCATGCAATCTATACTGCATACTTTTTGGAGGTATAATTTAACGATATGGAAAAGTGCAGCTGTATTTTCAGATGTATAATTTTTTTTGTTTACTACTACTGTATTTCTCTCCCAGCACAAAGAAGCAAAAAAATCTGAGCTCTCCAAAGAGAAACCCAAAAAGAAGCACGATGCAGAGAAAGAGGCAAGAAAAGAGCCAAAGGTGGTAAAAAGTGAGTGTGCAATTAATTTTGTAGAATTTTTTGCATGCACGAATGTATGAAAACAGTCATTTATCCGGCCGTATATAGGAGTAGTATACAGCCTCATTCATTTCAATGGGCAATACGGCCATCAATTTACATGGCATCTAATTGCCCACCGTAGCGTAAGCAAGCTGTATAAAAATATAGAGCATATCCTATTTTCTCCAGTATTTCCATTCAGTCTATGGGAACGTATTAAATACAGGTATGCATATGTGCTGCATATAGCAGTGCACCGTATGCTGCTGTGTATACGTGACGTGTATTCTGTCTGCCAGCCATCCATCATTTGCCAGCCCACCATTTTGTATGGATACAGTGACATGAGTGCACAAATGGATGAAAATCGTCACGTGTATACAGATTCATACAGCATGCAAATACAGCGCTGCAGAAGTTATACATTCGTGTGAATGCAGCCTTAATCTCCATTCACAGACCTGTTTCTGGATTGTTTCTTTGCTGCGTTATACATAAGTTAAACTCAACTATTTTCAAATTACAAGCATACAGAAGTAATGAGTTGACAAGTAAAAGTAGTTTAAAGTAGCTCCTTAGAACCCATGTAAAAATAAACATTTTGGGTATCCTCCATATCCAAAAATGCCCAATGTAAACTATAAAAATGTAAGTACTGCATGATGGTGTACCTGCTTAGTTTGTTACAGTTCACACATTCCGTGTAAAAGGCGTGTCATGGAAACTAAAAATAGAAGGTCTTCTCCCCACCTTCTGTTCCCCGTAGACTTTAATGGACTTTCTGCATCTGCCATTAATAGTGGGGGGGAGTGTGTACCTGCGCTTATATTAATAATGAAATGTGTAATGTCGAACCCAGGTGTGAACATAGACTTACTTGGCGTCTTTCTGCGTTTGAACTTGCCGTAAAACATTTATTTTTCATGCATTTAATTGTCATACCAGCTCTCAAGGAACCAAAAGTGACGCATGATGCCTTCACGATATCTGCTGAGGATAAGGAAGAGTGTATGGAGAGTACAAAGAAGGAGGAGTCTTCCTTTGACTACAGGCGAACAGAAGATTACAAGATGAAGGATATAAAATCAGCTTTCAAAGAGCGAAGAAGTACACAAGATGAGGCCGATTCCTGGACATTTGGAGCATCAGAGGGAGATCAGGAGGTTATGGATACCGTGTGTCACCTGCAGGAAAACTCGGGTACGTTGCATGTTTTCCAGATCTTGGAACAGGTTCTGCAGAGAAAATAATGTGTTCTATTACGTTTGCTCCCAATATTTCATAGCTTTATTAATATGAATGTCTATGCAGGGGCTATGGACAGCCGGCCCCAAGTTGTGGGCATGGACCTGCAGTTGGAATGGATGACACTAGAAGATTTCCAGAGGCACATTGATGGATCAGATGAAATCATCCCCAAAGACCCAATATCAAATAGTAAGTATCACCTTTTGTTTAGGTTTTGTTTTGTTTTTTTTAATATTATACGTGATGCTGAAATGCACTTGTAATTGCAGCACAATTTTTCCCTTGTTAACAGGTGCATTGAAAGAAGCCGTAAAAAATGCTGACTATCTGACTGTAAAATATGCACTTAATTCCAAAGAACAGTATAACCTGGACCAGGAGGCAAGTTATTAGGGTTGTTCTATTGTCTATTGTTTTGTTAATTTTAATAAAGATTGTAAAGACTGGAAATCTAGGTGTCACTATCACAACAAGTATCAGCCCTTGACATGATCAATACAGGCAATGTAACATGGATAGAAGCGTTCCTGCTATCTCTAGACACCCATGCTTTTTTTTTTTTTTTTTCTTTCTCTTTCTTACAGAGAAACATGTACGCTTTCCTCTTAATTGCTATGTAGCCTTAGCATTAAGTCTTATTCAATGAGCGACATGTATGCCCCCATCCATATAATGGAGTATTAGATTGCTGCCGTGATCAAAGAGTTGGGGGGGGGGGGTGCATCTTTGAAAATTGAATGTCACCCATCAGTCTTCTAGAACTGAGGGATGTGTTCTTTCTATTGCTTTCAGTTCTCTTGATTGTTGGGGTCCCCCCGTTAATAATCGATGCTTCTAGGGAATGCAGTAGGAGATTCCACATTTTTCCTTGTGTTTATATTTGGGAGGAGGTAGAAAACTGTGCAATGTTAATTTCGGCTTGTTTTTGTCCTCTGTAGGATGCAAGTGGAATGACTCTCGTCATGATGGCTGCAGCTGCCGGGCAGGATGATATTCTAAGGCTTCTGATAAAGAAGGGAGCCAAAATCAATTCAAGGCAAAGGAATGGGACAACCGCTCTAATCCATGCAACAGAGAAAGTGGGTATTTTTCTGATGATAAACCAGCTGAGATATTAAAGCGCATCTAGCACCAGGATGAAGGACTGTATGCAAATGAGCTGGGAGGCTCCATAGGTGTTAATAGAGCCTAGAGCCCATCGGGCTCGTTTGCATACAATCCTTCATCCTGGTGGTAATGTCCTTTTAAGAGTCTTTACAGCTGTTTTATCATGGCCACAAACTAATGCAGAGATGATCACATTTTTTGGGGAAATACAGATCGGCCTTCAAGTGCATCAGGGGCGAGAACTGAAGTGCTAGATTTTCCCTCGGTAGCTACGACTTAGCAGAAGCTGAAAATGTTAGGTAATAGTGCTAGAGGGAAGCGCGTGTAGCTGTCTATAGGCATCTATCTACTCATAATTGCAATAGATTAATAGTTTGTAAACCATGCAGAAAGTTTTATCAGCATCTAAAAGGAAGGAAACAACGGAAGGATTGAAAAACCCAAGTGAAGTGATCTACTAAGCGGTGGTGGGCTCAGTTTGGTGTATCCAGCCGACACACAGAACGAGTTGTCTTGACAAACTGATCGTTGTGCCGTCTGCCATGAGTAATATAGGACACATTCACCCTCCTCTTTCCTTAGAATCACCTGACTACGGTGGCTTTGCTGTTAGAAGCTGGAGCATTCGTCAATATGCAACAGGCGACTGGAGAAACAGCTCTGATGAAGGTATTTTGTGGTTCCTAATTCTAAAAAATGTAATTATAACAAATTTGTATAATGTATTGAGATTTTCAAGATCTGTTTACCTTTCATTTCATTTATAACTGGTAGGTTGATTAGATTGTGAGCCCCATTGGGGACGGGGACTGATTTGGCAAACTCTGTTACGCGCTGCGGCATCTGTGTGCGCTATATAAATAAAGGAACTAATAATAATATTGTTTTATTATTCCCACAAGACGTATCGCCTATCTTGCTGACGACTAGCCTGGTGTGTCCGCTGCTCATCTGCAAGAGAATGCAGACGTGTAATGTCTATTGTATCCACATCGTTTGTACTTTTTGCCCTGGCCAGTTGGTTGCCTAGCACAACAAATGACACAAATGGACTGCAGATCTGTGTGCCTTCTCTTTTTTTTTTTTTTTTTTTTTTTATTTATTGACTTGTGATCTATTGACTTTGTGGTCCGCATGTGCGAAAGAAATAGTGCAATTTATTATTTTTTTTCCTCGCTGCCCACACCTCTGTGAAAGAAAAACCACGTGTGAACAGAGCCATAAAAAAAAAAAATAACGATGTAATAAACACCCGTCTGAATGAGCCTTGCCCACATACATAACTGTGACAGGCAGTGGACTTCCCACCTTATGTACGCAGCCTAAGATAAGAATGTCTTTTTGTAGCTAACAGTAATATATAACAAATTAATTATTTTCCTTTTGTCTCTAGGCTTGTAAAAAAGGCAATGTTGACACCGTGCGACTGTTGGTAGAACATGGCGCTGATTGTAATATACTGACAAAGCACCAGAGCAACGCTTTACAGTTCGCAAAACAAAGCGATAATATTGTCTTTGAGTTACTTAATGGCCACTTACAAAAGTAAGTATTGTGTTTTAGTTGTTATTTAAATGAGTTAATCCTGACTCCCCCATTTAAACATAAGGTCCCCTAATAGAAATAAAGAACCTTTGCCTGCGGGCGTAGGCTGGGTAGCTGAAGAGCGCTGCGGATCCGTACCTGGAGTTAAGACTTGAGAGGCTACGGGGCGGGTGTAGCCTTAGCCCCGGCCTGGCTATTCCACGTCCCTAAAGTTCATCTGCAGAAACAATGAAGCTTTTAGTTATGGGGAAAGTGTCTTGGTAAAGGGTGTCGGGCTTAGTTGACAGAACGGTATCTACCATCAGGAAAACCTCCATTAGTGTATTCCTGATAGTAGGTTTTCTTTTACATGATGCATTTTTGAAAGGGCACATGTGCTTTGGGGCCTGTCAAATCATTATTCCATAACGTTCACAGTTGGGCCTGACTAATAGTAACACGCTCTCTTCTCTCTTTAGGCTCTCTAGAGTAGTAGAAGACGCTATAAAGGATTACTTTGAAGCCCGTCTTGTGGTACTTGAGCCCATTTTTCCCATTGCCTGTCACAGGCTTTGTGAGGGACCAGACTTTTCGTTAGATTTCAATTACAAACCTCCATTTAACATACCCGAAGGTGAGTTTTTTATTTTATTTTATGACTTTATTATTTATTGGCTTGTATTCATATTTGCCCATTGATTACAACATTTATTTTCTATTTTTAAAGATTTTCTTCCTTTTGCCTTTTTTTTGCTTTCAGAGTCTGGGATTCTTTTATTCGTTTTTCATGCAAACTTCTTTGGTATGGAAGTGGTTGTTCGGCTCTGTGGGCCGTGCAGTGTCCAGGCGGTGGTGTTGAATGACAAATTCCAGCTACCAGTGTTTTTGGTAAGTTAATGCAAAAACTTGTGTATGTGTAAGATTACCATAAAATATGTGGAGCAGGAAGTTAAAGGTGTTATCCATCTGCAGCAAGATTGATGTTGTAAAAGAAGATATTTGTAGGGGCGTCACAGTAGGGGATGAGCGTCAAATACTGTGCTCTAACACTGGCCTGGGGATCTCCAGTACTCTGGAAAACAAAGGGTGTGTTGGCACTAGTAAAGTCTATAATGGCAGTAAACAATATATAATCCTGATGGTTCAGTACATAATTTTTTTTTATGCGATCTTCGAAAATGTATAAAATATATAAAATGATTTTCCTAGCAGTTTCACTGTGCAGGACCCATGCACTGAATAAAATCTAAAAGTGATTCTACCATTATTTTGTTATGTTTATTTGTTCTAAGGCTATATTCACAGGAATGTATGGGGTTTGTATATAAGGCGTATATACGTCTCCCATACACGGCAATGGGCTCACGGTGCCCTATGGGAGTGGTAGGGTGCAGCACGTGTGGGGCCGTACCGTTCCATAGACGGGAGAAAGATGGGACATGTCCTATCTTTCCCCGTAATGCGGCGACACGGCCATATATATTGCTATGGAGAGGGGCGGGGGTGAGCGGGGCTCATCCCCTCCTCTCCCCGGCACCGATGTATGCCACATACATTGTGTGATTGCAGCCTAAAACTGTAAATGTACATCTAATACAGCGAGTTTACAATGTATACAATTTTCCAGTGTACTTTCTGTAACAATTTCTCCCGGGTTTCTAGATCTCTGCTTGCTGTCCTGCTGTAGAAAGCTTCTATGTTTCCTTCCAGTGGATAGAACCCTGTCCATGCCCAAGTGATGTCCCAGGGGTGCGCGGCTCGTTACTGTAATCAGAGCTGTGTTATATAATGAGCCGTCACCACATGACCTGGGACAAATTTCTTTCCACAGGAAGTAAACCTAGGAGCCAGCAGAGATGTAGAAAACTGTGGAATGGATACATAAAGTACATTGGAAAATTGTATAACTTTTCCTTGCACAAACCATATTTGCTGACCGTGGACAAGCTTTTAGGTTTAGCAGAACCTGTGAGTGTTTCTTCCCCAGCACATAGTTGTCATATTGTGAAGGCAGCCAGTACCAGTGAGCCTTCTGCCCCCAGCACAGTTATTGGCAGCTTTCCTTGTATGTGCTTATATACAGAGAAAACTATATACATCCTACTCTCAATGTTTTATCTGTTAGGCCTGTGATGTGTTATGTATTTTTTTTTTCCTTTGCAGGATGCTAACTTTATTTATTCATTCAGCCCTGTCCCTGGGGCAAATAAACTTTTTATAAGATTATCTGAGGTACCCACTGCAAAGGTAAGTTATTGTCTCATGATCTTTGCCCCCAATGACTGTCTGGCAAATTACTGTTTTCCGCTCCTTTTTATAAGGGCTTGTACAAGCCGCTCGAATTTGCAATTTTCCATTTTACGCCACTTGGCATGGAGGGGTGTGAAGGCAGACGTTCCCAGTGGCAGAGTGTTTCAGCACAGGGTGTTCACTTGCTAGAGTGCCAGAAGGCCTGAATGGTCGCAGGTGATGGCGCAATAGGACATGGCGTATAACTGTATGCCAGTGCTGCCGCCCGCCAGATACAGGGGATGGCCGGAGCCTCCTGATATAGCTGGCGCAGCAGACGGGTTTCATCGTATGTCATTGAGTTCATAGCAGTCGGTGGGAGGAATTTTCCCGAGTGGGCTGAGGTGCTGCACATATGGAACAGTTTATTAATAATTTCTTACCTGGTTTCCTGGGGGCTTGTAGCTACTTGCTGTATAATAATGACTGCTTTCTTTTTCAGGTGAAGCTGCTGATTTGTGCTTACAGAGTACAGCCCCATTAACAGAAGGCTGGGCCCCTTTCCTGTACAGTAAGAAGGGACCTGTCTGCAGGACTGCCCACCCCTGTGTTTTACTAGAAGTACAATGTACAGTAGAATATTTTATTTAACGTCATTCCTGCCGCTGTTTTTGTGCTGTGACACCAGGGTTCACATTAGTCGGTGTGTTCTCCAGTCATCTGAACCTTTTTTTTTCTTTTAATTCTCCTTCCCCAGTCTAATATTGTGAACTACAGAATTTTATTTTCTCCTCCCATTGTTCACTCCCTGCCTGTGGGTCACTGACATCCTCTGTGCTGCTCACCATGGAGTTCTGGTTACCACGTTTGCTGAATCTTTGCACAGGCAGAGATGTCATTCCTGGACTTAGTACTGGTTCCAGGAGATCCAAGGACAATGCAGGCTGTATATATAGGAGGACGGATCCTGGGAATGCTCGCTGGTGGCGCGGCTATGCGAGTGAAAAGGACGTGTATACATAAATGAAGATGATTCTCATCTTTGCCCTTTATCACATTTTATGTCAGAATATTTCCACAATGTGGAATAACTCATTATAGAGTCTGTATTTTGCAGCTTCCTATCAAATAAAATATAGAGGATGATATTTAAATTTACTTTCTATAAATGAGTAAAGTTTTTTTTTGTTTAAAACTGATGTATTATTGATTAGAATGTGGTTTTGTAGAATTTTCTTAACCCCCTTCTCCCTAAAGGGGCCAAGGTAAGTGGGGAGTGAATTGTACTGATCCATGCTCCGGATCCTGGTCCAGGTGTCTTGTGCTGCGCGCAGTTGTTTGGCTGGATGCAGCGGGTCCTGCTATTGTCCTTTTGGTGTACATCACCTGCAGGGGCGGCTACTGATTGACTGCCCTAAGTCATAGCAGGTTATACACAATCTTTTTATAGTAGGAGGCCATTCTGATAACCCTGTTACTTCAGCAACTCCCACAATGACTCTGCAGTTATAGATCAGCACAAAACAGCTTCTGTGTTGCTCTAATAGGGAAATGCTCAGGATGTGACAGTATCCAGTAAGTTTACCTACAAACTGGCTTCTTGGCAGCACATACTTGAACCCCTTAAACTCATGGTTTTTGAGTTTGTTTTCACTCCCCTCTTTCCATAAGCCTCCCCCCCCCCTCCCCCATTGTTCCTGTGTAGAGAGTTGTATGAGGGCTTGTTATCTGTTGTTATACTGTCTAGTGCCACCATTAACCCCTACGCGCACCAGGACGCTATAGTATGTCCTCGCGGAAAGATACTTCCCGCACGTGGACGTACTATAAGCGTACCACTTCTGGCACAGGCTCACGAACTGAGCCAGCACCAGAAGCCGCGGCTGTCAGCTGTCTACTACCACTGACACCCACCCCTTACATGCCGCAGTCAATCATGATCCATCCCTCTATGGATCAGATTCCCCCCACCCCTTGCCACTTACCTGGGGATCAGATTCAATTCTCGACAGCCCCGAGGTCTGCCGGGTGACCCTGCACTGCCCGATCTCCCTGGCAGTCGGATCCCTTCCGGGTCTGATTGAGCATGCAGACACACACGCAGACAGTTTACAAACAGTTTACACTGCTCTACAGTGAATAGGTATTGTAGAGCAGTGTATTGGGCTTGAACCAGCGATAAGAGCATCACTGGTTCAAGTTTGTATAAGTTAATAAAGTTAAAAAAAAAAAGTAGTTTAAACATAAGAATAAATAAAAAATATATAAATATTTAAGCCCTTAAAATGTCACTTTCCCATAAAAAAACACAAATACACCAAAAAAAAACCATGTATTTGGTATTGCCACGTCCGTAACAATCTGTATAATAACACAGAATCATTAATGGACCTGCATGATAAACGCCGCAAAAAATATTCCAAAAAAAGATTATAATTTTTTTTAAAATGGTCTGAAAAGTGATTTAAAGATATTAAAATTGTTAGGCACTCTAAAATAAGACCACTAAAAAGAACTCGCAAAAAACAAGCCATTAACCAGATTTGTCAGCCGAATAATAAAAAAAGTTATGCATATGAAAAGATGGTGATGCTAAAATGAACAAGATTTTTTCCAAATTGGTTTTTATTCATAATAAAATACACAAAACCCCCACATATTTGGTACTGCTACGTCTGTGACAATCTGAATAAGAAAACAGAATCGTTATTGGACCCACAAAGTGAGCCCCGTAAAAAAAAAAAAAAAAACCTCAAACGCTCCGAAAAAAAAAATTTTTAATTAGAGAATTTTTTTTTAAAAAGGATATTAAGTGATTTAAAAAATGTTACGCACTCTAAAATAAGACCACTGAAAAGAACGCTTCTCACAAAATATAAGCCCTTAAACAGATTTGTCACTCGAAAAATAAAAGTTATGCATATGAAAAGACGATGATGCTAAAATTAACATTTTTGCCAAATTACTTATTCAGTAAAATGTGGAAAAAAATTAATCTATACAAAAGAGGTATTTTCTTTAATATTGGCAACCCATAGAATACAAATAATAAACTTTTTTTTTTTAATATATGGTAAACGCCCAAAGAAACTCCCCCCCCCCCCTCCCCAAATCTTACTAAAAATTGATTTCCATTTCTTCCACCAACAAAGAGTTAATAAAATCTCAATTAGCTATAGATGCCCCAAAAATATGTGACAGAAAAGTTCATCTCATGTGGCAAAAAATAAGCCCCTATAGGTGCACAAAAAAAAAAAAAAAAAATTATAGCCTGTACAATGTGACATAGCAAATCTGATCTGGATGGCGCCTCCTTCCCTTCTATGCCCGGCCGTGCGCCCATACAGCAGGTAACCGCCACATATAGGGTATCGGTGTACTCAGGAGACATTACAATTTGTAGATCACACCTCAATTTTGTTTCAACACCTAAAAAAAAAAAAACCTAAAGAGTTAAACTTCTTAAAAGTGCTTTTTCATATGTTGAGGGGTGTAGTTTCCATAATGGGGTAATTTACGAGTCTCGCTATTATTTAGGCCTCTCACTGTCAATTAAAAGTCGAGCAGGTCCATCTACATACGGGTTTTGCTGATTTTCCAAAAAATTAGAAAAATGGCACCCAAATTCTGAGCCTCGTAACTAGAGATGGGTGAATCGCTTTAAACGAAGTGTAATTTGATACCAATTTCACAGAAAATTGGATTCGTCATTCGTCTGCAGACCTGTAAGCCAATCAGCCACCTGCAGGCTTATGTGATGTCACATAGCCCTATAAAAAAGGCAGCCATTTGCAATCTCTGCATTTCACACTATAGTGTCCAGCTGCTTCTACTGTACTGTGCTGTAGCAATTTCTCCCCTCTCCCAGCGTGTGTGTTTAGGGAGATGTGTGTACCCCAAATAGCAATGCTTTTTTGTTACTGAAGCCACTAGGAAGAAATCTGTGTCCTATCCGCACAGCTGCTGTAGTGATTTTTGCTCCTCTCCCAGGGTGTCGCTTGTGGGGTATCTGTATAATGCAAATTCCCATACTTCTTGTGTTGCTAAAGTTGAGAGCAAGAAATACGTGTCAAATTCACGTAGTTGACTAACCACTAGACAGAGTGGTGGCAGGTGGAGCAGGCACAGGTCGCAGCAGAGTAAGGGAACGTCGCAGCAGGCCAGTACTGCCTCACCCAAAGGTTGTTGATTGGTTGACGAGGTCACCCAATTCCACAAATATAACATCTGACAACCCCAGCCAAGAGTCCGTGGGTTCGTCAGATACAACAATTAATTGGTATTACCCAGGAGCAGGTCAGCGGCCCTCACCTCTCCTCAACTAGCCTCTGTCCTGTTCATTTCCCTCAGCCAGAGAGCTACTAGGTCAGTGATGGCTAACCTATGACACGTGTAGCCATTTTCAGTGACACACTGCCCGCCAGATAAAAATTGCTGTAGTGCAGGGGCGAACTGGTCACTGTTGTCTGGGGCCGGCCGCTGTTGTCTCGGCCGACTGGCAAGCAACATTATGTTTGCCACCGTAACGCCCGGTGATGTGGTCTGCAGCGAGCGGCTGCATCTCAGTCAGAGAGATCGCAGCTGCTGCTACTGTCTTCCCATCCTGCTCTGTGGAGGCCGCGTAATGACGTCAGAGTGGAGCGTGGAGACAGGAAACCCCCGGCTCTCAGACAGGAGCTGAGGCGGGGGGAGTTGAGCTCTGCCGGGCTGGGCTGTGATGTACCCTGCTTTGGGGGGCACTTCTCAGGACACAGATGTCCTTAAAAGTAGTTAAAAGTACACTGCTTTTTTGTTATTTGTTGGGGGGGATCTTAATTGAGGAATTGAGCACTGCCAGTCCTGTCTAAGGGCGTTAGACAGAGGGGGTTAATGTGCACTGCTTTAGGGAAGGGGGGTCAAATTGTATCGGTTATACGTTCATTTAGCCTAAAATTTACACATTTCCAAAAGATAAAAAAAGAAAACCCACCATACAATTTGTTATGCAATTTCTCCCGAGTACATAGACCCCCCACATGTGGCCGTGACTTGTTTTATGGGCGCATAGTGAGGCACAGAATGGAAGGATCGCGCTGCAGCTGACTAGAAGGAGCTCATTATATGTACAGAATAGCTGCATACAGACTAGTGATGGCGAACCTGTGGTAGTCCAGCTGTTGTTGGAAGAATTCCCCCTCCCCCTCACGTAACGGCCCCTACCCCTCACTTATCTTAGTTCATGGCACCCCACACCAGTTAAATAACAGCAAGACCAACAAAAGAAACCAACTGACAGCTTAACAAAGAAGTCACACACCACTCGAGTTATGCTCGGTTTTTTGACGAATTTTGACACACCAAGCTGAAAAGGTTGCCCATCACTGTACTAGGTGTTCTGGGCTCTGTGCCACTATTCAGCGAGGACGAAGTGTTTAAGGACAGTCAGCAGCTGCTTGGCAGTGAAGAGATGGGGCAGACATCCGCTGTTTCGTGCAGTAGGCAGGCTGTGCATACTGACACCATTGAGGATAGTAGCAGTGACAGGGAAACGCAAATTGACGATGATGTAGCTGATCACACTTGGGAGCCGGGTGTAGCAAAGGATTTATCATCGTCGGGGCGAAGATCGCATCAGCCAGCAAGTACGGGGTACAAACTCCGCTTTGGAGGTCCAAGTAAGCAGGGGCTCAGCGAGGCAGCGGCGTTACTTAATCAGTGCAGAGTGTTAGCAGTAAAATCACCACCTCGGTGGTGTGGCAGTTTTTTTGTTAAGACACCAGAGGAGCCAAGTGTGTGTATATGTAGAATCTGCGGCCAGAAAGTGAAGCGTGACCAGGGAGCTAATGGCACATCCGCCCTGCGTCAAAACATGCAGCGTCACCATCCAATGGCCTGGGAGAAACGGGTGTCAGATGTGGTCCATCCAGCAGGTGCAGCAGAACCTAGTGGCACACATGCCATTTCACCCAGTCAAGACTCCAGCACCTGCCAAAGGGAGCTGTATGTATCCAGCCATCCTAAGGTGCAGAAGCTGAAAGTGCTCTTGTACAAGTTGTTGGTACTGCAGTCCCTCCCTTTCCAAATCGTGGACTCTGCACCCTTCAGAGAACTAATGGCTTGTGCTGAACCAAGGTGGAGAGTTCTAAGCCCCAATTTTTTTTTTTTTTTCCGGCAGCACGGACGTGTGGAGTTGTAACTAAGGTCAGGGCCAGTACGTGTCCTTTACAGCCCACTGGGTGAATGTGCTTTCTGCCCAGCCACACCAACAACTTCCACAAGAGACGGCACTTTCTCCTCCACGTTGTCAAACTGCTGCTCCTGCGCCAGCCTCCACATGTCTAAATGCTGCTCCATCATACCACATGTGCAGGGCACAGCAATGTGACACAGTTCTACACCTGGTTTGCCTGGGCCAGTGATTTTCAACCTGTGTGCCGCGGCACACTAGTGTGCCACGACACATGGTTGAGTGTGCCGCGGCGAGCCCCTGTGTAGCGCTGCCGCCGCGTCCCATATTTTGGCCCCCATACTTACCAACAAGCCCCGCGTCGACGATCTGCCCATCTTCTGTAGCTCCTGCACCGCGCGGCCCATGTCACGTGACTGACGCGACCTGACGTCAGGTCGCGTAAGTCACGTGACATGGGCCGCGCGGTGCAGGAGCTACAGAAGATGGGCAGATCGCCATTAGGAGAGAAGTTACGCGGAAGAAGACATCAAGGGTAAGTATATAATGTTATTATTTGTATAAGGAAGGAAGGGTCTTTTTTTTATTATTAAAGGGAGGCCTCTAGGGCCTTTTAATTAGTAAAGGGGGGCCTCTAGGGCCTTTTAATTAGTAAAGGGGGGCCGCTAGGGCCTTTTAATTAGTAAAGGGAGGCCTCTAGGGCCTTTTAATTAGTAAAGGGGGGCCCCTAGGGCCTTTTAATTAGTAAAGGGGGCCTCTAGGGCCTTTTAATTAGCAAAGGGGGGCCTCTAGGGCCTTTTAATTAGTAAAGGGGGGCCTCTAGGGTCTTTTAATTAGTAAAGGGAGGCCGCTAGGGGCTTTTAATTAGTAAAGGGAGGCCGCTAGGGGCTCTTAATTAGTAAAGGGAGGCCTCTCGGGTCTTTTAAATAGTAAAGGGAGGCAGCTAGGGGCTCTTAATTAGTAAAGGGAGGCTGCTAGGGTCTTTTAATTAGTAAAGGGGGGCCTCTAGGGGCTTTTGATTAGTAAAGGGAGGCCGCTAGAGGTTTTTATTAGTAAAGGGAGGGCGCTAGGGGGTTTTTATTAGTAAAGGGAGGCCGCTAGGGGCTCTTAATTAGTAAAGGGAGGCCGCTAGAGGTTTTTATTAGTAAAGGGAGGCCTTTTATGACTGTTTTAGTGTCATTTTGTGCTATTTTGGTTGGTGGTGTGCCCCAGGATTTTTTAAGTATAAAAAGTGTGCCGCTGCTCAAAAAAGGTTGAAAATCACTGGCCTGGGTGAACGAAGTGACACAGGGGAGGAACTGCATGCAACAAGAATTTAATCTGTGGCTTTCTCCTTGACATCTGAAAATCGGAACCATGGTGCCTGCGCTGCACCGTGGAGGGATGACCTATGCGCTCTGCATGGAACACGTGTTCAATCTGGTTGTCAACAAGTTCCTCAAGTCTTCCACCCATCTGCAAGACATTCTAAAAATGGTCAGGAAACTGTGCATGCACTTCAGCCATTCTTACAAAGCCAAGTACACCCTCCTCGAGTTGCAGCGTCAGAATGGCCTACCCCAACATAGTCTGATATGCAATGTTTCCACCCGTATGGAGTACTCCCCAGTGTAACTTTGTGCGCCATTGTCCATCCTCTGACAGGTTTGACCAAGGGATTCCTGGCAGTGATCGCTCACATACTACTGCCACGGCTGCTGTGGGGAGATGGGGGGGGGGGGGGTAGGAGCACCTCCATCAGCAACTTCCTTCATCCGCCTAGTGCCACCAGCAGCAGGACATGGAGCAGACCCTGCAGGTGGTGGCCTACTTGGACAGCACTTAACCACCCCAGGTAGAGGATTCCCCAGACTACTGGGCAGCCAAACTTGATGCGTGGCCACAACTTGCGGAGTTTGCAGTAGAGAAGCTGTCCTGCCCGGACAGTAGTGTGGCATCAGAGAGGGTGTTCAGTGCGGCAGGGGGGCCATTGTTACCCCCAAGGAGAACCCACTTGTCCACCTATAATGTGGAGAGACTAATCTTTGTCAAGATGAATCAGGCTTGGATCGGCCTGGAATTCAAATCACCAATGCCTTATGCATCAGATTAGATCAGCCATGACACCTCCACCAAACGTTGAGAAAGGAGTCTGTATTCTAACTACCTGCCTCAGCCACTATTCTGATGCTACCACCCACCTGATGCCACATCTGCTGCCAGTTGCTCCATTTGCCTCCTACCATCTTTACCAGGGACTGGAATTATCCGCCACCTACACAATCTGTGATTTCCATAATGCTGTTTTTTTTTTTTAACCATCCACGCTCTATGATGTTGCCACTATGTTTAGTTTTCCCCTTCATTTCATCTGTCAGAAGGAACGAAAAGCCTCAGGATTGATAGCCAAAGGCAGGAGTGGATACAGAGGACATGCAAATATCCCATTTACTGGTCATCTCTAATTTGGATCCACTCCTGTTTGTTTTTGGCTTTAGCAACACTGATGGATTATTGACCGATTGAAAGCGGACACTGAGTGATGACATGAAGGGCAAAGTGATCAGTGACGTCAATGCAGAATTACTGCTGACACCCTCTCCAAGCTTTTGGGGGGTTTTCTACATGTAACAGGGTTTAACAGAACAGGTTCTGTCGTAAACTATGGAATCATCTGATGTCAGTGTAAAAATAGTGCACTCTTTGATGTTATAGTGGGATCTTGGCCCTCAGCTCAGTCCTTTCAAGCTGGCACAGACGTTACCTTGTCAGGCTGCGTTCCCGCTTCACTTATTTGGTGAAGTTGGCCTATGTAAGTGCACATGGAAGTGAAAAGTGAAACGATTCTAAGAGCGGCAGCTGTCATGTGCATGTCATACTAAAACACAGCATTGTTTGAGGACCAAACCACGCTCTCTATGCATATTTAAGCATGGCACAAAGTTATACAACACCCTACAGGCTCTCTGCAGCCAGGAAATACCTGTTTTTTGAACGTGATTCGTTTCAAATCAAATTTTTTCAATTTGAACAGAATTTCAATAAATTCACCCATCTCTACTCATAATATTCTAGTGAAATATGTGGAATCTTAAAAAACCATGCCAACAAAGCAGAAATTTGGGAAATGTAAGTTATGAATTTATTTGGGTGCTATGACTATCTGACTAAATTCTAAAATTTTTTGCTAAATTTCTGTGTTTTTCATAACTAAACACAAAAGATTTCATCCAAACTTTTAAACTAATTTGAAGTACAATGTTTCACAAGAAAACATTCTTAGAATCCCCTGGATATCTTATAGGGTTCCAAAGCTATAAGCACTTAGTGACACAGGGCAGATTTAGAAAAATATCGCCAAAATAGGCCGAGTCCCGAGGGGTTAAAGGAAATATACCACCATAATAAACCAGGGACAATTACTCATGGATCCAGACACTGACTGTGATAATCTTCTTATATTAGTTATCCATGGCTTCTTCCTTCCTTCTAAAATCAACTTTTAAAATTATGCTAATTATAATAATGAAAGGCTCCCCCCTTTGAGCATTCACTTCAAGGTGCTTTGGATGTGAATGCTATTGGGCGACCATGAATAAATTTGACTCTTCCTAGCGACTAGGTTTGTGAGTGGTATTCTATAACAGGATTTATTACAGCCTTAAAGAGAACCCGTCATGCAAAATAACCCCCTAAACTAAATATATTTTCATAAACTGCCATTAGAGAGCATTGCCTCTATCCCTTCATTGTCCCTCTACATACCTGTAAACCTAAGCAATGAGGTCCTAAAGCTGTATGCAAATGATCTGTGAAATGTCCAATGAAGCATTAGCATATTCAAGCTGTCCACTCTATTCATGAGTGGGAGGCACAGCCACACCCGCAGTGCTTGACTGACAGCCTGTATAATGATGTGAGGCTGTATAATGATGTGCTTCCTGGTGCTGGTGGCCACGCCCCCTGCAGCCTGTGTGTACATGTGTGTGTGTGTATAGGATAGATACAGCAGCTCCAGGCAGCCATGTTACAGCAGAACATGTCAGATTCATGTGTAGCTGATGTCTGTGTCTCTCACCTGTATATTAGGAGGATGCAGCATGTCAGCAGATGCAGCACAGATACCAGCAATACTTTACTATACATTACACACAGACATGAGCAGGGGGAGGAGAGGGGAGGGGGAACAGGGGTGACATCACTGCCTCTGACCATGTGACCAGCCTCATTTACATGATAAAGAATAGATGATTTTACAATGAATAATTTATGAAATAACTAGATAAAGGCTGGGATGGATCCTTGTGAGCTGCTCCAACAGGTAGTGGTGACAGGACAAGTGACACAGACCTGATGACAGGTGTCCTTTAACTGCGTGGTCCAGAGGACACATCTCCTTTATTCTTTAAATTTGGTATATCCGATTGTACCAAACCAAAGTGAAAAATTGAAAATGGATGCGGACAGAAAACTGAAGTGATACCAAAAAACCCCCCACCAGAGACACAGTTGTGTGAATCCATCCTTGGAGAAGTTTCCCATACACATAATATGCCTGTTGCCTACTGTTAAAGTTTTATTAATGCGTTGGACTTTGGACCAGTGCAGAGTTGAACTAGACCAGACTAATCCCTATGTCTGATGCTGGATGATTAAGACTGGTGCAGTATAAGGCTATATTCACACTGCCGTTGCCCGCCCGCCCGCCCGCCCGTACCATACCGGGCAACGGCATTGCACGGGGAGAGGAGGAGGAGGTGAGCACAGCTCACCCCCGCCCCTCTCCATAGGAAGTAATGGCACACGGCGCCGTACTACAGGTCCTATCTTTTTCCCGGGTACGGAGCGGTACGGTGCCGCACGTGTGGTTATTTCTGGCATAGACATGCCTCTTCCTATGCATTGTAAGACAGCCTAAAATTGGTCTAAAACCTTCAGAAAACTAGAGTAATTTGCACTTGAAATGCAGTGCACCACATTTACTAAAGTAGACACATTGATGAATCTCCTCCAATGTCTTGCTACACCGTGACTTGGCCCGGCAGCTGCTGTGCAACTGGTTATGGCCTGGGTGAGCACACGGCCATGTGTAAGCAGCCAAAAAGGAAATAAAAAAAAATAAAAAAAAGTAAAAAATTATTTGCACACAGCGGTACCTTCAGAGGTCAAATATTTTGTTGGGGTTATTAATGTGAGTTAACAAAGGATAAATTACCATTAACAGATAAGGTAGAGCCCATGGTAAGTTCCTGCCATAACATTTAATCATTACATATGGATTAAACTCCTTAAAAATGTAATGTTTATGTAAATCATCATCAGAGGGTGCAGAGAAGCCACGGTGTAGAGTACACACCACAGTAGCCTTCCATGTTAATTTACATAAACAAAGATTACATTTTTAAGAAGAACAATATAGATTAACCCATTCCCGACGCATGGAGAGGGCTCGCGGGCCGAGCCCTCTCCATAGCCGGTAAGTCTTTGCTGCATATTGCAGCAAAGGCTTACCGGTAACACCCGCGATCGGTGCTGCCGGCGGCTTCAAAATAGTAAAAGTAATAGTAAAAGTAAAAATAAAAGTAAAAATAAAAAAAAGTTAAAAAAAAAATTATAATAAAAAACCTAAAAATTCAAATCACCCCCCTTTCCATAGAACTGATATAAAAATAAATAAACAGTAAAAATCATAAACACATTAGGTATCGCCACGTCCGAAAATGCCTGATCTATCAAAATATAATAAAGTTTTTTCACTACGTTTAACCCCGTAACGGAAAATAGCGTCCAAAGTTGAAAATGGCATTTTTTTGCCATTTTGAAAAATATAAAAAAATTAATAAAAAGTGATCAAAAGGTCGCACAGTCCCAAAAATTATAGTAATGAAAACGCCATCAAAATTCGCAAAAAATGACACTATCCACAGCTCCGTACACCAAAGTATGAAAAAGTTATTGGACCCAGAAGATGGCAAAATAAAAAAAATATATTTTGTACAGGAGGTTTTAATTTTTTTAAATGTATGAAAACATTATAAAACCTATACAAATTTGGTATCCACGTGATCGTACCGACCCAAAGAATAAAAGTAGACATGTCATTTGGGACGCAGAGTGAAAGCTGTAAAATCCAAGCCCACAAGAAAACGTCACAAATGTGTTATTTCACCATTTTCACTGCATTTGGAATTTTTTTCCCGCTTCCCAGTACACGCCATGGAATATTAAATACCGTCACTATGAAGTGCAATTTGGTACCCAGAAAATAAGCCATAACACAGCTCTTTATGTGGAAAAATAAAAAAGTTATAGATTTTTGAAGTTGGTGAGTGAAAAATGGAAGTGAAAAAACTAAAAAAGGCCAAGTCGTTAAGGGGTTAATGTTAGGGTAGATCCCATGGTAAGTTCATGCCATATTAGGAAGATCCCGGTTGGTAGGTTTCCTTTAATGTGAGTACATTTCTGTTGGATAATTTACTGTTAATGTGAGGTAAAATACATAGGATAACTTCCTAAATGTGAGGCAATATGTTAATGTGAGGTAAAATACATGGGATAAGTAATAAAACCTATTACCTTACATTTAGTAAGTCACCATTAATGTGAGGTAAAATACATGAGATAAGTAATAACATACTAAATGTGAGGTAACAGGTTTTATTACTTATCTCATGTATTTTACCTCACATTAATGGTAAGCAATGTAATACAGGCAGTCCCCGGGTTACGTACAAGATAGGGTCCAGAGGTTTGTTCTTAAGTTGAATTTGTATGTAAGTTGAAACTGTATATTTTATAATTGTAGATTCAGACAAAAAAAAATTGGCCCCAGTGACAATTGGAGTTTAACCCCTTAACGCTGAAGCCACTTTTCACCTTCCTGACACGGCCCATTTTTTCAAATCTGCCCTGTGTCACTATAAGTGGTTATAACTTCAAAACGCTTTAACATATCCAAGTGATTTTGAAATTGTTTTCTCGTGACACATTGTACTTCATGATAGTTACAAAATTTTGGTTGTATGTTTTGCATTTATTTATGAGAAAATCAGATATTTGGTGAAAATTTGGAAAAATTCTCAATTTTCGAAATTCAAAATGTTCTACTTTTTCCACACATGAGTCATAACACCAGAAAACATAATAACTAACATTCACCAAATGTCTTCGTTATACCTCCGTGGTTTTTTATACATACTATCATTTTTGTAGGATGTTATGGGGCTTTGAACGTTAGGTGCGATTTTTCACATTTTCATAAAAAAAGCAAAATCCTGCTATTGAGGGACCTGCTCAGGTTTCAAGTCACTTTGAGAGACCTAAATAAAAGTAAAACCCCATAAATTACCCCATTATAGAAACTACACCCCTCAACGTACATAAAACAACTTTTATGAAGTTTGTTAACCCTTTAATTGGTTTACAGGGGTTAAAACAAAATCGGATGCAATTTTGAAATTTTTTTTTTTTTTACTAAAATAATGTGTTTTTCATAAAATGTACAAATTCTCAGTGGATAAAATACCAAAACGCTCCACAAAATTTGATACCCAATCTCTCCTGTGTATAGTAATACCCCATATGTGGTGGTAACCTGCTGTATGGGCACACGCCAGGGCATCGAAGGGGAGCTCCGCCATTCAGAGCAGATTATGCATTGTCACTTTATAATGGCTATACAATCTTTATTTTTTTGGCAATTTGGACATATAAGGACTTATTTTTTGCGACATGAGATGAACTTTACAAATACTTCATTTTAGTGGGTCTGTAGCTTTTTGATGAGATTTTATTAACTCTTTAATGTATGGAGGAAAAGAAAATTGTCAATTTTGGGTTCCTTTTTTTTTGTATATTTTGGGGGTCGTACACCATACACTAAAAATACTATAATATTTTTAATCTCTAGATCACTACGATTACGGTGATACCTCATTTATATAGTTTTTTATATATTTTACAGGAAAAAAACAAATATAAAGAAAATCTCCTTTGTTTTTGCATCGCCATCTTTACGGAGATATAACTATATATAAGAAATAACTAAATATAAGAGCTAGTTTAGGGCTTATTTTTTACGTGTTGAGTTGTTCTTTTCAGTGGTACCATTTTGGTGCACATAACTTTTTTTTAATCACTTTTTGGAACATTTTTGTGAAGGGATTTTATGAAAATTTAAATTTTTGGCGAGTTTTTCGCGTTTTGTTATTACGGCGTTCACCGTACGGGTCCAGGGGGTCCGATTCCAGCGAAAATGCCCCTGACACCCCGCGGTCAGCGCGACCGCGGCGTGTTAGGGGTTAACACCCGCGATCGGAGAAATCTCCGATCGCGGGTGTTAGAGGCAGGTGTCGGCTATAATATATAGCCGACACCCGCAGCTTCTGGCGCCGGCTCCGTTAAGAAGCCGGCGCCAGAAGCTTGACGTACTATTACTGCATTTTGCGGGAACGCACCTCCCGCCATGCAGTAATAGTACGTCAAATGTCGGGAAGGGGTTAAACATTTTTTGCTGTAAATGGGACCAAGGATTATCAATAAAGCTTCATTACAGACACCTTACAGCTGATCATTGCAGCCTGGGATTATGGTAAAGCATTCAGAAAGCTTCACCAGAGGTCAGAGCGGTCTGTCTGTAACTATGGGTTGTCTGTAAGTCAGGTGTCCTTAAGTAGGGGACCGCCTGTATAGGTTTTATTACTATTACATTACTTACCATTAATGTGAGGTAAAATACATAAGATAACATACTAAATGTGAGGTAACAGGTTTTATCTCATGTATTTTACCTCACATTAATGGTAAGTAATGTAATAGTAATAAAACATATATTACATTGCTTACCATTAATGTGAAGTAAAATACATGAGATAACATGTATTTTACCTCGCATTAATGATAATAAAACCTGTTACCTCACATATAGTATGGTATCATGTATTTTACCTCACATTAATGGTAAGCAATGTAATATATGTTTTATTACTATTACACTACTTACCATTAATGTGAGGTAAAATACATGAGATAAAACCTGTTACCTCACATTTAGTAATGTAATATTAATAAAACATATATTACATTGCTTACCATTAATGTGAGGTAAAATACACGAGATAACATACTAAATGTGAGGTAACAGGTTTTATTACTTATCTCATGTATTTTACCTCACATTAATGGTTATAAAACCTATTACCTCACATTTAGTATGTTATCTCATGTATTTCACTTCACATTAATGGCAAGTAATGTAATATATGTTTTATTACTATTAGATTACTTACCATAATTGTGAGGTAAAATACATGGCAATACTTGCACAATAATTTGTTCCATATAGGGGTTGTCCAGTTAAAAAAATAAAATAAAAATAAAATAAAAATAAATCTAGGACCCAGGTTTGGTAGGGCTTGTAAAAAAAAATATAATTAACATGTACTTAACTTGTCCGGTGGTCCCGCACAGCAGTGCCCCTGTATGTTTAAAGGGGCATGGGAGCTCTGCACAGACTACTTCCGGGAGGCTTCCGTGCCCTTTTACAGGCGGTCCCCTACTTAAGAACACTCGACTTACATACGACCCCTAGATATTGGTAATTTACTGTACTTTATCCTTAGGCTACAATAAACAGCTGTAACAGTTATCACAGGTCTCTGTAATGAAGCTTTATTATTAATCCTGATTCTTATGACAATCCAACATTTTTAAAATCCAATTGTCACAGAGGCCAAAAAAGGTCTGGCTGGGATTACAATGATAAAATATACAGTTCCGACTTACATACAAATTCAACTTAAGAACAGGACTGCCTGTATAGTGGCTGTATGTGAGCTGCCATTTGTACGGCTAGCATACAGACGCCATATACAGTCATGCGAAAGGGGCCTTAATGGAGGTAAAATACATGGGATCATTACTGTGAAGTAAAATTGGATAAATTACTATTATCATGTAGGCTTACTTACTATACTATTAATGTGTGGTAAACTACATAGTAATGTGAGGTAAAACGGATTAAATTACTAAGTAATAAATCAATCCCATGTATTTCACATCACAAAATCCTATTAATGTGAGTTAATATATGTTGGATTACTTACATCACATACATTACATCAAGATAAAAACACATGCAAAACTACAGAGATGAGAAGACAAGTGGAAGGAGGACCCTGCCCTGAGGGCTCACAATCTATTTGGGAAGGAAGATGGAGGCACGTGGTGAGGGGGCAGTGCACTTATTGTGCATTGTAGATTATCCTGAACAGGTGGGTTTACAGGTTACGTTTGGAAAATGGGGAACAGGAACAGGAACCAAAATGTGTCAGATTATCCCCCACCCCCATACTCAGTCTGACACATTTTGGTAGAGCTCCAGAGTATGGGGGATGCACAGGAGATGTCCTGGATGTGGTTGTGAGAAGAGCAGATGGTAATGGAGTGAAGCTGAAGGTCCTGTGAGGAGCGGAGATTATGTGTGGGGCGGTATTGGCTGTGGACGTCTTTGCAGGTCATGGTTAGTATTTTTAATTTGAATTGGCTCTGCAATGGGTAACCAGTGGAGAGACTGGCGGAGAGGCAGAGGAGAAGCGAGGAGACAGATGGATTACCTGGGGTGTTAGCTGGGAGACCGCAGAGAAGAATGTTGCAGTAATCCAACTTTGACTTTGGATTGAAGGTGGGTCAGAATCGCATAATGTTTAGGAGATGGAGACGGCCAGGTTTTAGTAACGGCCTTTTTTATTGGTCATTAATGCTGCAATAAGCAGGAAAAAAATAGCATTTTATTATGTTTGTGAAGCTTTTCATTTTTTTAGGCCTATAAATAATATTGTGTTGGTGTATGCTCTGTCCACACCATGCCTACTCCAGCCAAACAGCATGCATAAACAATAGCAAAAACACAAAATTCTGTAGGTGCATTTTTAAAATGTCGCTTTTTAATTACTACTACTGTTTCTTATATATTGGTTGATGAAAACATCCTTTTATTTGGAAAATCATTCTGATTGCAGTACAATAGATCATAAGCTGCATTCTTAAAGGAAAATTCTGATAAAATAATTTGGTAATTCTTTTGCAGTTGTATGGATGACCAAGTTCAGACCAGCAAACTTCATCCCTCATCATTTTCATGTTCCTTTCAGGTAACACCAGTGACCTGTAAAAGTAAAAGTATATATTATATAATTGTATAAGCAGTAAACTGTATTGCTCATAAGAAGTAGCTCTTTCACTACCATAGACACAGTAAAACTAGATTGGACAAAAAAATATTGTAACCCAATAAACAGATTGAAAATAATTTGGCCATACAAACATGCAACACTGGGAGCTGTATAGCTATTTACAGGGTGTAAATAGCCACTGTGCCGTGTAGTATCAGGGTGTAAGGACCTAAACATGGACTAAACAAAGCAAAGGAGACTAGAAAGAAATTTATAGACAGAGGCTATAAAATCATCTCCAAAACACCAGGTGACACAAATCCAGAGGTTTACAAAGAAAAGAACAAAGTACATCTGGCAAAGGGCAATGTGAATCTGTGCAGGATACACCAAGAAAGATCTCCAGAAGGTATTCTAGAGAAACGTGGCTCCCTGTGTCAGAAAGCTTGGTCTTAGTTGCAAGGGCACCCACAACACACAGCTAAAAACATCAAAAATTATCCTTCTAGGATCCCTGATCTAAATCTTATTGAA
Source organism: Engystomops pustulosus (assembly GCF_040894005.1). Lineage (NCBI taxonomy): Eukaryota > Metazoa > Chordata > Amphibia > Anura > Leptodactylidae > Engystomops > Engystomops pustulosus. The sequence continues at coordinate 36,934,265 of NC_092412.1, forward strand.
TATCTGTGGACACATCCTTCACAGGATGGCACACAGATGAACATTGTATGTTGGTAAGCAACCAACCAGGAAAGTCAAAAAGTAGAAAAAAAATCTAGGCAGATACAATACGGACTAAACATTTACATCATACGCATTTTTTGCTGATGTGCAGTGCACATGCAGTCTGAGTGCTCCCTTATGCAACAAAGTAACAGGTTAAGGGCGCCACTATTTTTGCCCAGGACAGTTTTATTAGTGTGTGTATATGCCTTTTCCCTTTCCCTTTCCAACTATCATTGGAACATAAAACATGACAGAGGTGGTTATATGACATATACAATATGTTGGGCAGCACGGTGGCTCAGTGGTTAGCACTATAGCTATGCAGTGCTGGGGTCCTGGGTTCAAGCCCCATCCAGGTCAACATCTGCGAAGAGTTTGTATGTTCTCTCAGTGTTTGGGTGGGTTTCCTCCCACCCTCCAAAACATACTGGTAGGTTGATTAGATAGTGAGCCCCAAGGGGACAGGGATTTATTTGGAAAAAGCTGTGTAGAACTGTGTAATCTGTGTGCACGTAAATAAATGAATTAAAGGAATAGAGGGATATGGAAGTTAACTGTGAAATAAGCATCTTGCAGTTATCAAGAGGGAGGTGACGTCACATGAGGTGTGTGCATAATAAACATCCCAGAGCACTGGACACCTTGTCCCTGCACTCCGGGCTGCTAATTAGAAGAGCCTTTTCTAGGTGGTCTCAGCCTGTCAAGACTAGAGAAGGACAGCGCCAGGATCAACATTAAGGGGAGCATTTCTGAGTTTTTTTTTTTTACCGATTTACAACAGCTATAACAAAGAACCTGCTTCCTAGAAATGAGTAGCTAAAGTGGTGGTGGTGGGGGGAAACAATGAATTAACCGTCAAAGAAAGATATGCCACTTACCGAAGCGTTACACTGGACGTAGTCCATTCACAAATGAATTTTTACTGAAGTGAAGTTTCAAAACTATTTCTTATCCAACAATCCAAGAGAGCTCTAGTAAAAAGATAAATATTTTTTAAGGAATGTTATTATATGAATGAAATTAAAGAAAATTTTTAAAAAAGAAAGTATCTGTAAAATATCATCTGATGCTAGTAAAAAAAAAAGTCCCTGAAGAAGCTAGTGGTTTGAAACGCACATTGGGGTGTCTGGCAAATGTGACAAATAGTGTTTTTTTTTTTTTATCTTAACTGCATATGCTCATTGCCTTTGGGTTGGAAGTAAATAAAGAGGGTGTTGTGGTTTTCAATATTGGACTATGTAGAGTGGGGCCAGAGAGTTGAAAGGATAGATGTTGCAAGATGCAAGTTGCATGCGACACTTCAGAAAGAAATAATTTATAATAAGATCCAACCAGTAGAAAGGAAAGGTCGCGCAATTCATTACAGCGTCTTTCTGACAAATATCAGGAATTATTCTGTCACATGCATTTAATACATGACTGAGCCACAATGAGAGGCCGTCGATGTATATCATAACCTCTTCTAGCTGTGTCATGCAAATTATTATATACTTATTTGTCATTCTTACCTGAACACTATCACTGCCCTTGATTGCGCTGTGCGCATTTTGCCTCATTTTCCATGACCTCTAGTTTTTTTTTTCTTTACCCGCCAGATACGACTAAGAGGCTGCCCTAAAAAGAAAACATACAACAAACTTTACTACTACTACTTTATCGGCTCATCAAACAAATATAACCAAGGATTAAGGTTTTGAGCCTAGGAAAGTAATTTTTATTCTCAGGTCTTCACTAGCATGTAATATATATATATATATATATATATATATATATATATATATATATATATATATATATATATATATATATATATACACATACACAGTTACAAATGTATAACTTTAATACGTCTCATAGAAGATTTATAAGGATAAGCTGATGGCAATGAAGAAGTAGACAAGACTCATATGCAAGTAGATTAACAAATGAATGGCTATGAAAAGTCACAGCTTCATAGAACATTTGTAAGTCTATATTTTTATTGTCAAAACCCGTAATGATATCAAGCACAATGGCACCGTTACCCCATGACCGACACTTCCATGTACAGGGGTTAGCAGGAATTCATCATCTTTAATGCCCTTTGCAACTTCATTTTCTGTTCTACTTCAATCTACATATCATTCCTGTACAGAAGTCATATGATGAGGATGCAGGTGGCAATTCACCTATCTAGATATGCAGACAGGTACAGACGTATTTTAGGACTGTAATGAGAAACAGATGTTGAATGCTTAATGCACTTAGAAATATGATCCAGAACTGCATCATCTTGCACGAGTATTTGAGTTTATCAGACCTAACATTAAAAAGGACATCTACCACCATGATGAAGGATTGTAAACCAAGCACACCGACATATCTGTGTGTGCCCACTCCGATAGGATCTGCTGCTCTTTTAGCTTCTTATTCCCTTGTTTTTCCAAAAAAGGAGTTTAAAACTACGCAAATGAGCCTGAGGGGCTCCGGACATCATCGGTGTTAATGTCATTTGCATCATTTTTAATGGTTTTTTTTTTCCTTAAAAGCAAGGGCATAAGAAGCTTAACCTTTTAAGGATCTGGCCCTTTGTGTAAAAAAAATAGTTTTGATTGTGGGGAGTGAAAAATAGAAATTAAAAAACAAAGAGCTGTGTGACAGCTTGTTTTCTGCGCAATAAATTGCAATTCATAGTGATGGTATTTATTCTTCCAGGTCGTGTACTGGGAAACAGGGAAAAAAATTCCAAATGCAGTTAAACCCGCATTTGCACAGTTTTCTTGTGGGCTTGGATTCTCCAGCTTTCACTGTGCGCCACAAATGACATGTCTATTTATTCTTTGGGTCGGTGCGACTACGGGGATACCAAATTTGTATAGGTTTCATAATGTTAACACATTGTTACAGGGGACATTATTCATAACTGGACCCTCTGCTCTATTATTATATATATTACATATAGTGTAAATGGATACAGTATATACTGACCACAGTCACTGATATTCTGTGGTGAGATGTCAGTGTGTACTGAAGCCATTGGGTCATTAACATATCAAAAGGCTTTGAACAGTAAGAAGCCACCATGAACCAGGTGTGAGATTCCCTGCACACTACTGGGGTCTATCCTGAGAGGGTCTTAGGGTGGAGTTATAAGGGGGTGGGAAGGGACTACACACAAGGATATTTAAGCATGGTAAAAACAGAAATCACTCTCTTTGGTCTCTTGTTCTTGACCCCCCCCCGGACGTACAGCACTTACCTAAGGAACAGGTCATATATTGTGTGTGCTTTCTGTGTATGTATATAACTTTATAAGAGTAATTATAACATAGTACTTATTATAATACAGTAGACTTTATACGTGTACCTATAGATATTCCAGGTGTTATGTGTTTTACCATATATATACATAGCTAAGTGTTTACAGTGAGAGTGTATATATTAGCGTAACTATATGTATAACCTGTAGCCGTATCCCATTCACACGTGGATCTGTGCCCTGCACGTGTATTGGAGGATTAGATATATAGATGCTATTGTGCATGAGTCTCTATATGTACATGTATATGGTCAGGTACTGGATGTGACTCCTGCTTCAGGATATATCCAGGAGCTTCTGTAGTGTTAACTATATATTGTATATACATACACATTACAGGCGGTCCCCTACTTAAGGACACCCGACTTACAGACAACCCATAGTTACAGACGGACCCCCCTGCCCATTATGACCTCTGGTGAAGCTCTCTGGATGCTTTACTATAGTCCCAGACTGCAGTGATCAGCTGTAAGGGGTCTGTAATGAAGCTTTATTGATAATTCTTGGTCCAATTACACCAAAAATTTTGAAACTCCAATTGTCACTGGGGCAAAAGAAAAAAAATTGTCTAAAACTTCCATTATAAAATATACAGTTTCGACTTACATACAAATTCAACTTAAGAACAAACCTCCAGACCCTATCTTGTATGTAACCCGGGGACTGCCTGTACTGTGTCCGGGAGGGGTCAGGAGAAGAAGGTTTGTGTGTAGTTGTGTTCTCTATGTATTTTGTATTGTATTTTATGTAGTTACTTTGTCACATGTATGTTGTTAGTAAAGTCTTTTTGTATATAAGTATCTGCGAGGGTTGTATGTTATTCCTGTGATATATGAAGGACTGGAGTGGGTGCTTATGGTAAATAGCACAGACTAAGGGGCTGGACAGAACCACTGGAGCCTAGAGGAACTGAATAGAAACCCAATCCCCAAACCCCCCTTTATCACACATTTACAAAAATTAAAAACTAACTTTCATATTTTGGTGTACGGAGCTGTGCGTGGTGTAATTTTTTGCAACTTCTGACGAAGTTTTCAATGCTACCATTATAAGGAATGTACGACCGTCTGATCACCTTTTATTGAATTTTTTATATTTTCCAAAAGTGCCATTTTCAAATTCAGGCACTATTTTCCGTTACAGGGTTAAACAAAGTGAAAAACCGTTATTATATTTTGATAGAACGGGCATTTTCAGACGAGGCGATACCTAATGTGTTTATGATTTTTACTGTATTTATATCGGTTGTAGGGAAAGGGGGGTGATTTGAGTTTTTAGGTTTTTTTTTTTTATTACATATATATTTTTTTAAACTTTTTTTACTTTTACTATTTTTCAGACTAATCCTAGGGTACTTTAACCCTGGGTTGTCTGATTGATCCTATCATATACTGCCATACTACAGTATATGGAGATTTTTATCCTCATACATTAATATGTACAATGAGCATATACCTTATATACTCGAGTATAAGCCTAGTTTTTCAGCACAAAAAAATGTGCTGAAAACCCAAACTCGGCTTATACTCGAGTAAAAAATATATAGGTTTTACCAGGTTTTTGTGGTAAAATTTGGGGCCTCGGCTTATACTTGGGTCGGCTTATACTCAAGTATATACGGTAGTAATAAATGGGTTAAATCCAGAGAGCCTCGGGTTTTCGGAAGACCCAGGCTGTCATGACAACCGATCGCCGCTCCCAGATGACATCACGGGGAGCGATGTGTGGGTGTTACCAACTATGGAGAGGGCTCAGCCCGTGAGCCCTCTCCATGCACCCGCAGGCGACCCATGACATGCTATTTTGTCATGGGTTGTGAAAGGCTTAAAGAAAAGCAGATCCTGCCAGAAGGGGCACACACCAGTATGTCAGTGTGCTGGGTTTACAATCCTTTAAGGTCTGAGAAGCCATGTGATCAGTTGTACAAGTTGATCAATATCTCGATTAGATGCTGTTTTTACATCACCTTTATGTCTAACGCTTGAAGCGCTGTATGCAAAAACCCAGACTAGAAAAATTTGTTTAAAAATTATCTTTTAGATCCACAGATTAAAGGTAATAAAAGACAACCAATTTCTTAGCCCCATTCATTTTTAGGTCTTATGGAACCACATTTCAGGATTTTGGGTTAAATATATTGGAATTCTTTCAGAATAAATTTTCCATGTCACCATCTATACCGTATAAAATGTTCTATATGCAATTTTCACTGTGGCCAAAAAGCCAAGTAACAGACTGATACCCAACTCTAAGTTCAGCAGTATAAAACCATCATGGCATCCACTACTAATACCCTGTTTCCCCGAAAATAAGACAGTGTCTTATATTAATTTTGCTCCTAAAGATGCACTAGGTCTTATTTTCAGGGGACATCTTATTTTTCCATGAACAAGAATTTACATTTATCGTTGAACAAAAAAATCTACTTTTCTACCATCCTTGTAACTCTCCAAACTCTGAATTTAATGCTGTAATACTTTTGACTCCATTTCTATTAGAATCATTGGCCACAATCTCTCATGTTTAGTAAAAGCACTTTCCATAGATAACCCCTTCTTATCCTGGAAGCAGCTGGTATCACATTTGCAGCACAACATTCAGTGATTTACTTCCAGGAATTCTTCCCCATGTCTCAAGCTTCTGCAGCATCTAAAAGATTTACTAATACTAATGTATGGCGTGGGGGAAGCTGCCGCAATACTAGGTCTTATTTTCAGGGGAGGCCTTATATTTCTAAGCCTGAACAAAATTGTACTAGGTCTTATTTTCGGGGGATGTCTTATTTTAGGGGAAACAGGGTAGAAGACTTTATAGCTCATTAACATATCTGCAAAGCAAAGATTTCCATAGACAATGAGCTGGCACCAGACTATGAGGCTAAGGTAAAGTATATCACTAAATGCTATTACCAGAGCCCATACATGATGACAGCACCCATAATTAATAACCGCTATAAAAGAATCTTAACGCCTTGATGCCCAGCCCTCAGTTTGGCTGGTTGTTGTATAGTCTGCACCTTAAATAAGGTTGTATGAGGACTTAATGTTATACAATACTTAAAAGGGAACCTGTCATCAGTAACTGACCTCCTAAACTATTACCAGTATATGTTGTCAACCAGCTGAACAAATTCTAGTTATTGTTTCTTTCATAGCTTGGTAGCATCATCAAGGAAATAAAAACTTTGAATTCAGGTGTTAACTGGTTGAAAAAATTAAGGAGGCAGAGTGGTTAACACGGAAGTCAAGCTCTCCTCCTCTCTGAGCACCTCCTCCCCAGGAAATCTGGTTAATGATGACCATTGACACAGGGTCATCAATCACAGTGAAGGGGACATTTCAAGGCAGAGAGAGCTTGACTTCAGGTGCTATAACCTCCACCTCCTTGACTTCATAAAACAAACTTAAATCTCATTTCAAAGTTGATTTTCTGGGGTCACTAAACTGGACCATGAAAGAAACATGACCTGGAAGCTGTTCAGCTGCTTGATAGCATACTGCTAGTGGTTTATCTGGCTAATTTCTGATGACAGGTTCGCTTTAAAGCTGAAGAAAAACTACATGTTGGCTGGCTTAGCTGATTAACTAAAACAACCAGCCTCTTTATACCAAAAAGGAGGGGAAAGAACTCCCTGTCATCTGGGGAGGTATTGAGTCAAAAATGATATACACTCACCAGCCACTTTATTAGGTACACCTGTCCAACTGCTCGTTAACACTTAATTTCTAATCAGCCAATTACATGGCGGCAACTCAGTGCATTTAGGCATGTAGAAATGGTCAAGACAATCTCCTGCAGTTCAAACCGAGCATCAGTATGGGGAAGAAAGGTGATTTGAGGCCTTTGAACGTGGCATGGTTGTTGGTGCCAGAAGGGCTGGTCTGAGTATTTCAGAAACTGCTGATCTACTGGGATTTTCACGCACAACCATCTCTAGGGTTTACAGAGAATGGTCCGAAAAAGAAAAACCATCCAGTGAGCAGCAGTTCTGTGGGCGGAAATGCCTTGTTGATGCCAGAGGTCAGAGGAGAATGGGCAGACTGGTTCGAGCTGATAGAAAGGCAACAGTGACTCAAATCGCCACCCGTTACAACCAAGGTAGGCAGAAGAGCATCTCTGAACGCACAGTACGTCGAACTTTGAGGCAGATGGGCTACAGCAGAAGACCACACCGGGTGCCACTCCTTTCAGCTAAGAACAGGAAACTGAGGCTACAATTTGCACAAGCTCATCGAAATTGGACAGTAGAAGATTGGAAAAACGTTGCCTGGTCTGATGAGTCTCGATTTCTGCTGCGACATTCGGATGGTAGGGTCAGAATTTGGCGTCAACAACATGAAAGCATGGATCCATCCTGCCTTGTATCAACGGTTCAGGCTGGTGGTGGTGGTGTCATGGTGTGGGGAATATTTTCTTGGCACTCTTTGGGCCCCTTGGTACCAATTGAGCATCGTTGCAACGCCACAGCCTACCTGAGTATTGTTGCTGACCATGTCCATCGCTTTATGACCACAATATCTGATGGCTACTTTCAGCAGGATAATGCGCCATGTCATAAAGCTGGAATCATCTCAGACTGGTTTCTTGAACATGACAATGAGGTCACTGTACTCAAATGGCCTCCACAGTCACCAGATCTCAATCCAATAGAGCATCTTTGGGATGTGGTGGAACGGGAGATTCGCATCATGGATGTGCAGCCGACAAATCTGCGGCAACTGTGTGATGCCATCATGTCAATATGGACCAAAATCTCTGAGGAATGCTTCCAGCACCTTGTTGAATCTATGCCACGAAGAATTGAGGCAGTTCTGAAGGCAAAAGGGGGTCCAACCCGTTACTAGCATGGTGTACCTAATAAAGTGGCCGGTGAGTGTATATAGCTTAGTAGAAAGTGGCTATCCAGGCTAGAATAGCATTATATGTGTATACACAGTCACTATTTTGTCATTTCAACAAAACTAAATCAATGCAGGGTTAAAACACTGACAAAACAGACACTTGATGCAGGGAGATGAAACCCAACCCTCATTGGTTGCACACCCCTAGTTTAGTTCCACCAATCTCTAGCCTGGAACAACCCGTATAAAGTGATTCACAAAACCCATTAAGTGCTCTGCATTCTCTCTAAAGAGTATCCCAACAGAATACAGCTCTTGTCAGTGGGTCCCTCCAAGGAGACCCACTTTCAGGGACAGATTTAAAAAAAAAAAGTCTGAATAGATTACTGCAACGTAAAGAAAAGTTTCATCAGGCTTCACCCACCAATATGCTTACATAACAGGTTTACAAAGATCACAAAAATGTTATATTTCCAACACAGGAATCTGCACCAACAAAAAGATAAGAATGTATTCAAAGTGCAAACATGGATTCGACATAGGACCCAAAGTACAACGAGGGCCTACAGTGTAGATAAATATTGCTTAGATGGCAAGATAGAAAACATTTAAGTGACTTGTTATCCAAGGAGGATGAGCTCATTGAAAACTTGAAAGTTCTCTTTTGTCAGACTACTGGCAAGTTTACGGAGGCCAAGAATTGAGTGCAAATGTTTGTTAAGCTGACACCCCCCCACCCCCCCCCGCTTTCAAACCCACAAGTTTTGTAAAAGGTGCTTAAAGAGTGTTTGTCTGAAGAAAAGAAATTTGCTAACTTTGTGCCGACTTAAAACATGTTGCTATTAGTCACAAGATGAAATACTATTTCATGTATATAAAAGGAAAAAAAAAATAAAATATTGTTTTCAACACAAAAAAAAAACTACTGATGCTATGCAATTTGTACGAGATAAATAGTTTTTATAATTTTCAGACCCCTGGGCAGACCCATCCCAGACAAATTTAAGCAGTTTCTAAAATATTTCTTCTAATTTTTACATAGAAAAATGAAACCCCAGCATCGAGTCTTAATAGTGCGGCACTTCTTTTTTTTGTAGAGATTACTTGTCTTTCATTCTCAAGATAAAACCGAATATTGAACCAGGAGCTCCACAAAAGTCACACATCATGCCCACATCACTCTTACAAAAGTCAAATGCTGAGCTGCAGACACTAGTTTACAATATGATGAAAAAAAAAAATTATTTTTTTAAAATCAGAAAATGCAAAAGCTGCACTTGGAGACATCTTCAGGCTCTGGACCTTAAAGTGCAGTTGAGTTGCATCAATTTGTGGTTTTAAACCATGGTGCGTAAAAACATCCTTAAAGGAAACCTACCACTTGAAGTGGTGGGTGTAAGAAGACAATACCGAGCACCAGCTCAGGGTGAGCTGGTGCCAGAGCTTATTTTTGTTAGTGTCCTAAACCGCTGTATCGCGGTTTAAAACACTTTTTAAACTTTATGGCCGAAGCTGCTTCGGCGCACCATGCACGTGGCTACATAAGAAGTGAAGGAGAGCCGCGCACACGGTTGAGCGCATGGTGCGCCGAAGCAGCTTTGGCCAGAAAGTTTAAAAAGAGTTTTAAACCGCGATACAGCGGTTTAGGACACTAACAAAAATAAGCTCCGGCACCAGCTCACCCTGAGCTGGTGCTCAGTATTGTCTTCTTACACCTACCACTTCAAGTGGTAGGTTTCCTTTAATAATCCTGTATTTTTAAAAGCTCAGTTATAAGTGCAAGAGCACAAAGTGAACAAAAATAATAAAAAAAATTTTTTATACTACATGTAATGAGCCCCCACTCTCGAGTCCAATCACGGGTTACACTTACAATAAGGAGGAGTCAAAATGCCCTTTCTATGGAATAGATACACTTTGGCTGTGGAAACGCAGCGCAGACAATTTTCGGCCAGCCTTCTGGTGATGGAGTTCCCAAGACTGACAAAGTGGTTACCCCGAATTCACTCATTTAAACCTAGTGGGTTTTTGGCCCCAACCCATTAACCCCTTCCCTGCAGAAAGTTATTCTTTGTGGATGGTTTTGATTAAAACCCCATAACTTTTGATATGGAAGAGGTTACAACCCACGCCACTGCTTCCAATCATCAGGGTACCTCTCAATCCATACCAATTGAGATGGCTAGGCTTAAAATCAGGGGATTTGGTGGGGTAATAAATAAGAGCATGTGGGACCCAGTCAATAAAGACACAAAAGACAAAATGTATAACTGATGTAATATCAAAATATAACCAATAAAAACAAATTATAAAATTATAGAAACGTTAAAAAAACCACACACACAACACCCCGTTCCCAGAGCATAAACATGAAAGATGTGATCTAAAAGTATTAGTTATGTGTGATAAGTGGATGCCAAAACTGAAACAAGTGATGCAGTATATAATCTCTACTATACCATAAGGCACTTGCATAGAGGTGTATTCAATATTTTTTGGTTATGGTTAACACCAAGAGATAAATATTTTTTTTTGGAAAACGGGTGAAGTGGGTAATAAAATGGACATTACATAAGAAAATTGAATTACCTTTCAAAATCCCTCCTAAGTTGGTTTCAGACACTCAAGCCTGCCACGGTTTATGGCAGTAATACTGGAGAACAGCAAATTCCTATGAACTTCAACATAAATTGTTTCACAGAGGATACGCTAAAACAAACAATTCATTAGAATAATTCAGAATAAGTCGTCTTTTTAGATTTTTAAATTAGTCACAGCAAAGGCATTTATTATGCAACTTGGTGTATTAGATATTTTTCCAGATCTCAAAGGTTCATGGAATAGTTTAGAGAAATACGAAATCTTCACAGTGTAAGAACCATTATTGTAGTGAATCCCATCCACCACTAATACCAAAATATTACCAAGAAGATTGATAGGCGCTTAATGACAAATTTATAAGTAAATTTGCAAAAGGACAAATATAAAAAAAAAAATCCCTAAATTATGGAAATATGGATATCAGTAACATATGACATTTGAACATTCCCCTGTGTTGGTAAAATACTTATGATCATATCCATAGCCACAACTGCCCTCGGCGATCGTTACAGATGTTCATTCCATTTTTCTTGCCCTTTATCCAGAATTCTTCATTAGGTCATACATTAACTACAACTATAAGTTATGTAAGAAAATTTTTTTTTCTTCAATACAGTCAATTATTAAAGGGGTTCTCCCACGAAGAAAAGTTAGGCCCTATGCCACGGATGACCGTTCTGCTCCATTATTCCCCATGGAGCTGGCGGAAATTGCCAAACGCTGCACTCACCGAATTCTGTCATCTCCATAGAAAATAATGGAGCAGAACGGTCATGCGGCTGTCTGTTCCATTGGTCTGACGGACCCCTCATTTTCACGATCAGCAGGGGTCTCAGCACTGTGACATCCACTGATCAGCAAGTTAGGTAACTTTTCTTCGTGGGAAAACGCCTTTAACTTCAAAGGATGTATGGTATATAGTAGGATTCAAAATTAGGTCACAATTAAAGAACATTATCACCGGGGATGAAGGATTGTAAACCAAGCACACCGACATACTGGTGTGTACCCCATCTGGTATGGTCTGCCCTTTTAGCTTCTAATGGCTTTGTTTTTGAGAGGGGGGGGGGGTACGACGTTAGAAATTGTGCAAATGAGTCTTAGGGGATCCGGGCGCACCATTGAGGGTGCAGCCACACGTTCAGTTTTCAGATGCAGTTTTTGAAGCCAAAAGCAGTTGCGGATCATAATGGGTGAGGACTTGTGATTAAGAACTGCTGCTCCTCCTCTATTTAACTCCACTCCTGGTTGGGGCATCAAAAACTGCATCTGAAAAACTGAACATGTGGATGCACCCTCATGCATGAAGCCCATCAGACTCATTTGCATAATTAAAAATAAAACTTTGTAAAACCCAGGGAATAAGCAGCTAAAAGAGCAGAGGGGGGGGGGGGACACCTGTATGTCAGTGTGCTCGGTTTACAATCTTTGATTCTGGTGGTAGATTAAAAGGGCACCTGTCACCAGGAGATCCATTTTTAGCACCCCCCCACACACCCCCAGAGAATAGTACATACATTGCCAGAGTTTTTGTATAAATAATTTTTACACAAAAAAAAAAAAAAAAGGATGTTATATGGTACCTTTCAATGCCATGTGCTCTGTGACTAGGCACTTGTCCCCCGGGAGTGGCTATAAGGAGCAGCCCCCCCCCCCCCCCCTTGGGAAAAAGCTCCTCCAGGTGTCCTTATCAAATAAATAACTCCCATCACTCGGGATTGGGTGTGCTAAGTGCTAAAAATGGGTCCCCTGGTGACAGGTTCCCTTTAAGCAACACCTACAGTAATTTCCTCACCTACAGTCCAAAAACATAGGAATGGCTTTGTTTGAATGGAATGATATAAAATTGTGCAAAATATTAGATCAAATTATCAAGTGTTGATTTAAGGGGAGACTATGTTGCTGCATTGCTGCACACAACCTGCATATGGTGGCACATTGAGAGTTTAGGTCTCTAACTACAGTCAATAGTATCCCATAAATAGGTTTTTGAATGCAATGTATAACATACACATTTAAAAAAAAAAAAAAAAGTGAATTGTAGGATTTCAGCAAAAACTGGGCATGCGGTTATGTCTCAAACAAATACGTAATTGAGTACAGCTGTGATCTGATTAGACACTGAGTTTTGCCATAACCACCTATCTACTCCCAGAGACGGGTTTTAGGTAATGTATCTATTGCTTGGTGTATCCTGGTTAATAGGGTCAGAAGACAACATCAGTCCATCAAGTCCAAACTATTAAATTATACGTCAAATCCGAAGGCAGTAAAAACCCTACCAGGCTGATGTTAATTGGCCCGAAGCAGGGAAAAAGTCCTTCCCCGTTTAGTTACTTGACAAAGTGAAAGTGTGAGATCATAAGATACAGAATCAGGTAGGTAGTTTTTAAGGATTGCCTACCATCTATGCAGTACTGACGTAGCTGTTCTGGGGGTGGTGAGAGCAGAGGTTCCAGAAGACCATCAGTAAGAAGGATCAATTCATCCAGAAACAAGACCCTCATTACACCATAGTATTTGCCTGGACTATTAACAAATGCTTCAGAGAAGGTAATGTGGTGCCAGGGCACTATTACATGTCCCGCTATTGACAGTCACAGTATCGTTCAACTGAAGTGGTACAATGAGAACAGAGCTGTAGACTGGAAGCGCCTCACTTAGAGCAACAAATACACTAAGATGCTTTGAATTTGACGAGAGTTTGGTTTGAGCTTGGAAACATTGGTGGTTAGCAGTTCACCGACATATGCATCCTATGGCCACATGTGTATGCTGCAGGTTTTCCAGTTGCTATTTTTCACCAGAATATTGCCCACCCACAGAAAGGGCATGCCTGGAATTTCTCCAAATTATAACATTTCCTTAGCCTGTCTGGTTGCTATATTTATCTCAAAATGAGGATATATGGGAAGATCACGGATACAACTTACTAGTTTGCTGGAAGTATATGCCCAGACCAATCATATTTTAAGTTACATCCAGGCTCAGAAGGGTATCGGAACCTCCATTACAACTTTACAGCTTTCCACAATAAACTTAAAATACATTTTGCCAATGTAATCCCACATCAACAGTATATATTACATTCACACAGGACTATGTATTAGATTTCGAAAAAACTTTTAGTGTGTTTTTTTTTCCTCAACGAGTGTCATTTCTCAGAAGTAGACATCACAACTGTCTGATGAGGTGCCTGTTACCCAAAAGTGATATCCACAAACAGAATACCATGAGGTAGCTGAAGACCCACATTGAATTTATTTAGGTAGCAATTGTAATTGTAGTCACATTATTCCTATAAAAACTAAATAAAAACTGGATTTGCATTATAAAACATACATTTCAGAGGTGCAAAATATTTGCTTGGACAATAGTAAAACAAACAAACAAAAAAAAAAAAAAACATGCCAAATATGTACAAGCTACAAAGGCAGAAAGAGGGGCATCCAAGACCGGAACAAACAATTAAAAAATAATTGACTGAAAAATTAAAATCTATGGGTTAAATTACAAATAGACCTAAATAAGAAGGTATAAAACCATAGATAATGTCTACGGATAATGACCTTTGTACAGTACATCCAAGACAGATGCACAAACATCGGACATAGCCTGAGGAGTAGGAAACGTGCACATATTACACTTTATCCATTGTCAATGTGTTAGTAAATCATACATACCTGCTGGAGTCTTAGGTATATGGGAAAAACCCCTGCACTAAGTCACAGTTACATAATAATCACAGCAGTCGTCTTGTATGATGGTTATAATATACATATGGTTAATTCCTAACAATTTATCTACTTAGGATATACAAGAGCAGGGGGGAGGGGGGGGGGGGGCGTTTCCAGTCCTAACGCACTATAGTAATTTATTGGTTATCAAAACTATAAGTGGACAAAAGGGCTAAAATGACAGTCGCTGTGTTACGAGCCTAGGCTTTGGTTCCACATGTACATACATCTAAGAATAAAGTTATACTTTGTGCTAATTACACCACAATTACAGTATGTTGCCAGCACTTACCTGAGAGACAGGTTATTAATAATACCTATACTGAATCCTTAAGACAAATAATGCATACAGAATGTACGGGGTTCACCAAGCTAATATTTTTCTGTGTAACAAGAAGCCTGGAAAGCAAAATGCAAGTCAATATTTAGCAGCAACTAACAAACACACTAAAAGACAAACAGTATCTAAAGACAGGACTACAATAACCGAGTATTAGCAACCTAATAGCAATAATGGAACTTAAAGAGATGCAGAGGGGAAAAAAAGCTCGTTTAGGAGTATTATCCCTCTTGGTAGACCTATTGTGTACCGCTTTAACTTTTTCTGAGGAATCTAGAGATAGCGAGCACAGAGATTATGGGATAAAATCTGTAGATGTATATAGACAGGCTGAGGACGGTAAACTACCAATTTTTGCTGGATATATTATGCAGATCGGGACTTCCCAACTGTTAATATTGAGAGAGATTAGATTTGGGCATAGTAAATCTCACTGCAAGATTTAGGCTATGTGCACATGCCAGTATTTGCCACACAAGTGAACAGTTTCAAAAACTAATGTCTGATTTCTGATACAGATTTTAATAAAGACATGCCCTATATTTTGAGTGCCATAAGTCCAATTTCCACTTGGAATATAGGGTTATGACACTTCTCCCATTTATTTTAAAACATTCATTTATTTCAAACATTCTGTATTATCTCTAACTATTTCCATGTGTGTCTTGCATAAGCTTACACTTGGATAGTAAAGGGTAAAATTAAAAAAAGCAGCCGGGTAAGTTAGGGGTTAACTCTCCACAACTTGAGCCAGAAAATGACATGGCACATGGCGCGGCACGGTGGCTGAGTGAGAAGCACTTCTGCCTTGCAGCACTGGAGTCCTGGGTTTGAATCCCACCCAGGTCAACATCTGCAAAGAGTTTGTATGTTCTCTCCGTGTTTGCGTGGGTTTCCTCCGGGTACTCCGGTTTCCTCCCACACTCCAAAAACATACTGTAAGGTTGTTTAGATTGTGAGCCCCAAGGGGACAGGACCAATTTGTCATGCTTTGTGCAGCGCTGCGTAATCTGTGTGCGCTATATAAATAAAGAATTATTATTATTATGACGGTTTCCCCTACACAGACTACGCTCCCATGGTTAGGGCGATGCCACGCGTTGCATTTTTGGACCGTTTTAAACATGCATTTTCAGTCTTTTTAAAGGTGCATGCGTTTTTGAATGTGTACCATGTGTTTGACGGTTTAATCTGTTGTTTCACAGCTGCCTTCACTTCTAGAATTCCAGATAAAGAGGTTCAATGCAGCCAAACGCATGGTAAACATTCAAAAATGCATGTACTCTGAAACGGACTGAAAACGCTTGTTTAAAACGGTCCAAAAATGCGATGCGTTAGGGAGCTGAGTAATCGTCATTCAGAGTTCATGTTCACTGTAAGTGTAAATCTAAAGTTTCCCTCTGACTTATAAACAGGAGGTAAGCTTAGCTGATAGCGGACTGGATACATGTGTATAGCCTTCTCCTTAGTAATGCTCTAAATGAACGTTACTAAGGAAAAGTTTGTAAGGACTGGGTAATAATTCTCCCATTCACAACGTTCTTTTCATCCATATGGTGGCCAGATATCACAGACCGCAATGTGTGCCAGCATGAGTACGTATTTAAGATTAAAAGTCAATGAGGCCGTGCTTTAGAAGCAAAAAGGATTGCAAAACAGGCAAATATTTTCTCTATAAAAAGAAAAAATAGAAAAAAACTTTTTTCAGCTCACCAGACATTGGACTGCCGAATGAAGATCAGTCACAGTATGAAAGTCGGGCCGCTCCGAGACTATGGTATAGAAAAATTGGGAACTCCAGCGAAGATACAAAAGTTAGTTTTTAATGTTTTTTCTTAAAAATTAAGAAAAAAAACCATTAAAAACTAACTTTTGTATCTTCGCTGGAGTTCCCAAATATTTTCTCTATATGAATAATAAGTTTAATCTCTAGCATGGAACAAAGCCATAAATGGCCACATGCGGTCTTGAGACTTTTGCATCTTCGACGTGAAAATAGCAGAAAGCACAGATTTTTTTTTTTTTTTTTAATTGCAAATGGGTCTCTGCAGATGGCTACTTATGACATTAGTCTGTAATACTAAATTAAAAACTTGTTCTCAAAAGAGAAGATTTTTGGCATTTAAACTTACGTATACAACCATTAACCCAAATACCCCTTGTGTATATGTAAAACAATTACGGTAAGTGAAAATTTGTTGACATAAAAGACTACACTGCAGAGGTGTAAGAATAGAAAACTTTGTAACAATATATTGATCAGTAGATACATTTAGGTATTTGTTTAAACATTGGTTTTGCAAATTATAAAATATTGGACAATTTAAGAATTATGAAAGAACATATCACTAGTTGCAGTCCTTCCACCATCACCACTCCAGCCTGCTCTAACTAGTGTGTATCAGCTCAGTGTTACATGTAAAAAGTTACATTCTTTTCATTGATCACTGCTGCAGCAGTAACGTGGGTTATAGAGGGACAAGACTGCAACAAAAAGTTGGTCAGGGGGACAAGAGTTATGATGTTAGAACAGAACAGGCTAGTATATGCTTGTTATTATTAATTCATGGTACGCACATTCTGAAAAGAAAATGTAATACAATATCAATAACACAAAAGTCTATCCAAAATCAAATACATCTGTAAAATGTCCAGATATATACTGTATATTCCGGCGTATAAGACGACCTGGTGTATAAGACGACCCCCCTACTTTCCTGTTAAAATATAGAGTTTAAGATATATTCGCCGTATAAGACTACCCCTTTTCCAACGCATACAAAACACCAGTAAAAATTAAAAAAAAAAAAAACAGATTTGAATTTAACATGGTCCTTTTTTTAATGTAAATTCTTATGACATGCAGGTATATAGCAGGAAAACTGTCGCTCATAAACATAAGGCATACAACAACAAGATTACCATCGTCCATTTTACTGTAAATGTTACCATACTGTACCTTAAATTTTTATTTTATTAAATATTCCATGCCATGTACTCAGAAGCGGGAAAAAAATTCCAAATGCAATGACAATGGTGAAAAAATGCATTTGCGCCATTTTCTTGTGGGCTTGGATATTACGTCTTTCACTGTGCGCTCCAAATGACATGTCTACTTTATTCTTTGGGTCGGTACGATTAAGGGGATACCAAATTTGTATGGGTTTTATAATGTTTTCATACATTCACAAAAATGAAAACCTCCTGTACAAAAATTACTTTTTTGATTTTGCCAACTTCTGGCACTAATAACTTTTTTATACTTTGGTGTACGGAGCTGTGGGTGGTGTCATTTTTTGCGAAATTTGATAATATTTTCAATGATATCATTTGTAGGACTGTACGACCTTTTGATCACATTTTATAGATTTTTTTTATATTTTTCAAATAGCAAAAAAGTGCCATTTTCAACTTTGGGCGCTATTTTCCGTTACAGGGTTAAACGCATTGAAAAACCGTTATCATATTTTGATAGATCGGCCATTTTTGGACACGTCGATACCTGATGTGTTTATGATTTTTACTGTTTATTTATATTTATGTCAGTTCTAGGGAAAGGGAGGCGATTCGAAATTTTAGGTTTTTTATTATAATTTTTTTTTTTTTTTTTTACTTTTTTAAATTTTTATTTATACTATTTTTCAGACTCCCTAGGGTACTTTAACCCTAGGTTGTCTGATCGATCCTACCATATACTGCCATACTACAGTATGGCAGTATATGGGGATTTCCCTCATTCATTACAATGTGCTATCAGCACATTGTAATGAAGGGGTTAAAACAAAATAGCCTCCGGTCTTCGGAAGACCCGAGGCTACCATGGAGACGGATCGCCGCCCCCGATGACGTCACGGAGAGCGGCGATCCCAGGTAAGATGGCGGCGTCCATGCTAGCACCGATTGTGGGTGTTACCAGTAAGTTACCAGTAAGGACTTACCGGCTATAGAGTGGGCTCAGCCCGTGAGCCCTCTCCATGCAGCTAGACTCGACCGCCGCCGTGAATACACGACGGGCGGTCACGATTACCGGCGTATAAGACGACCCCGGACCAGACAGAAGATTTTTCTGTCTTCAAAAGTCGTCTTATACGCCGGTATATACGGTAATAATAATAATAATAATAATACCAAAAATGTGTTAAGAATGGAAGAAAGTGTGTCCTTCAATAATGAGGCAATAGGCAAAATTTCATTAAATTCAACTACATGTGCAGCACAAATGGTTGAACAAAGAATACCAAAATATATTTAAAATTCTTTAAAGCTTAATATATGTAGTCACAAAGAAGATTGCTGATATTATAATTAAAAGAGGTGAAATGAAAAAAAATCTAAACAAAAACGGAATAATAAACTAAATGAAGTATAGCCTGGAATTTTTGGAAGATAACAAAAACGAATATTTTATACAATATTATGCTTAAAGTGAGACTACAAACAAATAAAAAATTAGTTCGATTGGATAGATTCCCATCTGCACTGGAGATAGAGTCTTTTGGGCATCATTTGAGGTCTATAATGAGATTTGTCAGAGGCTTCTGGTTTAAATTTCTTTTCTTTTTTTTAAACCCTTTGAATCCGATAGGAAAATAGAGTTCCCCAACATTGTTACTTACCTGACAACTATTATTCTAGAAACCTAAAACCAGTCCTCTACAAAGCTGAAACCTAAATATTCATTAAAAACACAAAACCTAAGCAACACTTGAAACCTAAAATTTATAAGAAAAAAAAAAACCAAGAGAGCTACAACATTTCCCCTGCTGCCTTCCATGTGGCTCATGCCATAGAAGTAACGAACATAAAGTGACCGGAAGAATAGAGACAAATTTTGGAATTTTTGAAATGCATCCAAACCATAGTGCAGCCCCTGTGACTACCCCAGGATTTTGTCAGGGAGCAAGGTACGTTATAACACACAATTATATTGTAATGCAAATGCTTAGAAAAGGCAGAAAGGCAGATGTGCACTGCTGGTGTGATGGGCTTTTACAATCTGTCTTTCGTGAAATATGAGGTCCCTGGTGACAGGTTCCCTTTAAGTTATTATCCCTCAATCTTCCAAGGCCGTTTTTCTGCTCCTTGTGCTTTATTTAGTTTTTTTGGTACTAACAGTAGAGATCTAGTCTGGCTATTGCTCCCCAGTAACACTGGTTCTGCTGTTTTGGATGCAAGTGAGCTGACTTATGGTTAAACTTTTAGCTATTTAACAAATTTGGGAGGAAAGGAGTAATATACCATATTCTCATATTGCATATTTTCTCATTCAGTGCACACTGCACTGCTCTGCTAGAAAATATCATTTGAAGGTCCTCAATCTCTGTTTCTGACATCTAAGCTGCATAAATCAGCTAAAATAAATTCAGTACTTTTACCCTTCTGTCCATATTTTATCACCGCTTGTTAGAGAATCAAGTATTCCACACTGTGCTTTACACCGCTAAGTAAAAAGCAGATAATATTAATCTTCACCAAACAGTAAGTAACCTCAGATTTTTAATATATCATAGACCAAAAATTTATTAAAGGGAATGTGTTATCACATTTTTACTAATACAGATAGTGACAGGTTACCATACAGCCCTATTAATTAATTGACACCCTTATATTAGCTGAAAGTAGTTTCCCATTACATTCCCATTAAATCAACTTCATATTATATTACTTGGCATTAGAGGGGGAGTGTCCTGTTTGGCGAGCTCCTCCCATGTACACTTCCCCATGCCATCTCACCATTCATGTCTTGTAACTAGGGTCATCCAAGATCCTTTACCCAGTAAAATTAACATTCTCTATGAGGTACATTTTGATGTTACTGGGCAAAGGTCCTTAGATGACATCACCCTGGTCACATGACATGAAGTGCTTAATTATGTAACAGAACTCTCAAGGTTCCAGCAAGGCACAGCATAAAGGACTTTTCTACCTCTAGTAAGTAAACAGAGCTGGTTATGTCTATACTGTTGAATATTGGCAGACGGTCTCCAAGTACCAGCTCCACCAAGCAGCATGTCCTAGCAGTGAGACCTGTCCATCAGGAACAAGGAGGAAGGGCAGTGCAAGTAAAATTAAATATGCAAGACTACATTAATATCATTTGACTCACCTCAGGTATATAGTTTTAGAAACTTGATTTTTTACTTATTTTTTAACATTGCAGCCATAGATGCCAATTTTTGTTTAGTTATTTTACAGCGGTTAAAGGGAACCCGTCACCACTATTTTCACAAATACAGGTAGTGACAGGTTCCTATAGAACTGTAATAACAATTTGACACCCTGCTTGTAGCTAAAAATTATGCCCCTGAGATTCCCATATATTCAACTTTATAGTTTCATCTGGTAACTAAGCATGGCTACATGGAGTCCAGGTGGGCGTGGCCTCCTCGGGCTGAATCCAGCAGCTCCTCCCCATCCCTATATGCTGCTATAATGTCATTTGACCAGGGTGACATCGCAGGTCCTATAGCTTTTGTAGCATTAGGAACTGTACACTAAGCATATATGTCATGAAATCACAGCATATTGTATCACATGAAATCACAGCAGCCTGCATGGAGAGGAGTAGAAGTCCATGGAGGCTGCTGTGATTGTTTTATGTGGTCAGATATGTACATGGAATATAGTTTTCATATTAAGTAGCTCAAGGACCTTTGATGATATCACCCTGGTCACATGACATTAGGCCACGCCCCCGTGGACTCGCTCCAAAGCTGCATAGATACTAGGCAAGATTATAACTCAGATTTTATGGGGATCTGAGGGGAACAATTTTTAGCTAAAAGCAGGGTGTCAGATAGTTACTAGAGCTCTATAGGAACCTGCCACTAGCTGTATTTGTGAAAATAGTGGTGACGGGTTCCCTTTAAAGTACAACTGTACAGTATAACATTTTCCTAACTCCGCCCTAAGCAAAAACAAGAAATTCTCTAACTTACTAAAATTAGCAGCTAGCAGAGGTTTTACTTTGCCAGCCAAGCTAATCTTCATTTGCCAGGGAAAACCCGATAGTATAGCTAGAGATGACAGGCGGCTTGTTGAGAGGGGACATTGGACCTGGGGAAGAATCCAAATAAATACAGCGATCCAGCGCGGGGTAGTGAAAAAATCTTAAGCACTTTTATCGGCTCCAATGGTAACATATATGCAATCAGATACGCTCAAGCACTGTGTCCACCGCGAGCGCTGTGGTTCCTTGCCTACGTGTTTCGAGTGCGTTATGCACTCTTACTCATGGGCTACCACAAATCTGAAAGAAACAGGTAATATACTTTTACCGGAAGTGCGTCAGCCAGCCAGGTGGGCGAGACCCCGCCTGCTCATTGTGACGTGTATGCTCTTGGGAACAATCAGTGTCATTTTCAGATGTGTGGTAATGTTTTTAAAAGACATAGTTTATGTGGCTTTAAAATTGTGTTTCAATAATGTTAAAAACAACTTTAAGGTAACCAGTAGTCCTCA